>NW_006788663.1:322014-359681 GCF_000442215.2 Lipotes vexillifer
TGAAACCAGTAGTGAAAGAATCATCATACTCCAGCTTTTAAGAGGATATTTTAAATAACACAGTTAAAACTCAAATTATAATTTATTACCTGACAATATCTTTAAATAGTATAGAGCACCTACTTAAACATTTTTCAAAAAGTAATCATGTTTTTTATTAGTGTATAGCTTTTTATGACCATAAGGGTTTTTCTTTACTTACATATGAATTCTTAATACCATATAGTTTGAAGGAATGTCTACATGTCATGAAGCCTCTGTTTTCAAACCTTATTTATGATTTAGCTGTTTTGTATGAGGTTAGAGCAATACAGGCAAGCACATTGCCCTAGAAGCAAAGAGGCGGTGAGATATATACCCTACACGTGTATACATTTCATCCACCTTTGTTTTTAAATATGAAGTAACTCATGGTTAGTCACTATTTCAAGTATATGGGTGTACAGAGGAAGAGTTCTTAAACTCTTTCAGCACTATAGGATGTACTGGGCTCACAGCTGAAATAGCTTTATTCATTGCATGGAGCTCATTTGGCCTCAACCTTTGCTTCACTATTTGACACTTTAATTCTAAAGAACTTCTCTCATTTCTGACTGCTTTAAACTGATCCTTATGTTACATATCAGTATTCTTTATAAAGATAGTTTTCTTATTTTATAATACTCTTCTTGCTCCATGATACTGGGATTATCAGTTAGTTTATTAGTAGTTTTCAATCCCTGTCTTTTCACAGTAAACTGATAAGCCTGGTTGGATGAATTTAGATAGTTTTCTGCCTTCATCCATGATCAGATGCTGGATACTAGAGTCCATGCCCCCACCACCCCACAACCAAAAAGAAATGCTTTTCTTAAAATATACTCAAACACCTGGCTGTAAGCATAGAAGTCTTTAAAAAAATGATATTTTCTCCTTTATTGTGGGGAATTTGGAAAATACAGAAAGGTATAGAAAGAAAATTAAAAACCTGTAATTTTTGCCTAGAGAAATATGTTAAAATTTAAGTGTATATATTTCTGTTTATTCCTTTTTCTATTTAGATTTTTGTATAAATGTTTTTGTGTATATATGTATATTTTTAAAATTAAATTTAGATCTAATACAATCAGTTTTAATCTTTTTTCATATAATAATATCATTTTCCCACCCCATTAAATGTATTTTGACACCCCACCCCCACCCCAGATTAATTACTATACAGTGTTCTCTCATACGATGCACCATGATTTAACTGTTTATTCATTGTTGAATGTTTTAGGTTACTTAACAATTTTTTTGTCATAAATAATCCTGTGACAAACATCATTATACATAAATTATTATGTGAAGTTCTTATTTTCTTTGTATAATATCTTGGAAGGCAAGTTCATGCTTTCAAAGTGCTTTCCAGAAAGGTCAAGTTTTTATTAGAATAAGCAATTAAGTGGAAGGCATGACTATTTTTGCAGTTATTTAATTCATGTCTTATGGAATCAAATATTTACTTATATGTGTATATAGAGAGAGAACTATTAGATATGTAAGTCTATTGGAGAGCTTTGTTGAAGGTTGGTTGAAAAATCATGCCTATTTTATGCAGAAGATGGGTTCCTTCAGAGATAAACTCATTATCTTGACTCTAAGGACATTATGAGAACCTTTGACAATGGCAGGACTTGATTTTGATTCCCTTGATCTTTAGTACAATGTCCAGGCAAGGCTTGCGTCTGTATACTTGTCCATTTGTTCATTCGTTTGCTCGTTCTTTGAGCAAAGTAACACATAAAACATTATCCGAAAAACCAAGATTGTCAGAGTGATTTAAGAATCTGTGAATAGTAAAATCTGGGCCAATAAATTTGTGTTCTTTAAGCCTACCTACCATAATGCTCAAACTTTTACAGGCATCTTATTTTTGAATAGGAATCTCTGGAATGCGTCAGTATCATGGCCCATGATCCAAATGTGATTCACATTTACTTGCACCCATTGTATCTTGACTCCTTATAAGTAAAGACTATGTATAGGTGAGTTCTCTAATACACTATGAACTAGATATGTGGTCGGATGCTGTGATACACCGTGATGTACATGAGGTGCATTCTCTGCCCTAAAGAATGCTAAACAGGTGAAATTGTATAGTCTCTTGTAACATGAGAACTATACACTGAATACTGTGAAATCATAGAGGAAGACTTTATTTATTTGTTTATTTATTTTTGGCTGTGTTGGGTCTTTGTTGCTGCGTGTGGGCTTTCTCTAGTTGGGGTGAGCAGGGGCTACTCTTCGTTGCGGTACGCAGGCTTCTCATTGCAGTGGCTCCTCTTGTTGTGGAGCGCGGGCTCTAGGCATGTGGGCTTCAGTAGTTGTGGCACATGGGCTCAGTAGTTGTGGCTTATGGGGTCTAGAGCACAGGCTCAGTAGTTGTGGTACACGAGCTCAGGTGCTCCGCATCACGTAGGATCCTCCTGGACCAGGGATTGAACCCATGTCCCCTGCATTGGTAGGCTAATTCTTAACCACTGCGCCACCAGGGAAGTCCGAGGAAGACATTTTTTTAAATGAGTAATACTTCTTTCTTCAATATAATGTAGATGTCACCTGAGATATAGAAACATGCTATTGAAATTTTAAACTTTTATAATTTGATAATTCTAGTCATAAATTGTATTCTTAATTTATTCATAATTGTAATATAATGCTGTACTTGCTTTTCCTTATGCTATGCCTTTTTCTTCTATTTTCTAACATTGCCCCCACCTCCCATTTTGTTAAGCTGGTGAACTTGGTTTGCAACTGTCTTATAAATTGACACACCCGTAATGGAAAGGATTTGACGTTTTCATAGTTATAAATATAATTCATTTGTTAAGCAAGTTTTGTCAAAAAAGTGATCCTTGTACTTTGGTATGGAGTTAAATCTTGGTTTACATTTCCTTGAGATAGTTCTTAATGCTTACTTTCTAAGAACACTTTTATTAACCAATTATTTGGTGAGGGAGCATTGTCAGAGGAGGCATCATAATCACATATGAGGGACTGGAGTTAATTAAGAGTTAAAGTTGATGTAAGTGGATAAGAGGCAGCTTGGTTTTTGTGGCTCTTAACAGTTCACTATTCAGAGACTGCAGGTAAAGGGAAAAACATTTGTGAAACTGGCCCACGGATAAAAGTGCTTTTTTATGTTACCTGAGCATGTTACCTTGGACTGATGAGGCATTAGATGATGGCAAGTGTATTATAAAGATATTGTAACAAGATGGCCAAAAACTGACATATAACTAGAATATTCTTATTCTTGTGCAATCTTATTTCTAAAACTAGTAAGGAATGCTAAGGTTTCCCAGTAGAAAAGATTAAATTTTAACTTTTATTCTTGAGTATATTAATCAGTTGTGTTTTTAATGTGTACCCATTCTGTGCTTAGTCATTTGATAAATGATATGCAAGCCTATAGCAGAAAAATATGACTTACCTGTTTTCATAGGCAGAGAAAATTATAGGTGCAGAAGTAGCACTGGGATTGGTGTGCTCAAGGACCATTGTGGAAACCAGCACATTGAAGGAGAGGTATATATTGGATAATCCTGAAAATTAAGGTCTGATGGAACCTGGAGGGCTAAGCAGAGGAGTTTGGTCTTTGTGTGGTAGGTAATAGGAAGCCATAGTAAAAGGAGTTACTTGTTAAACTAGAGTTTATGGTGTGTATTTTGGAGTAGGAACAAATAAGATCTAATTGGTGGATTTAAGGCCAGATTATAAAGGATTCTGAAACCTAAGACAAGAAGTTGGAACTATATACAATGGGGATTTTCACATGTTGTTGGTTCTTGATATGGTGAAATGAGTTTTTTTGTTTTTTTGTTTTTTTAGGATGTTTGCTATGGCAGGATGCATCAGAGTTATTTGAATTATAGAGAAACTTGAAATAGGGAGAAAATATGGGAAGCCAAAAGAGATTTGGGCCTGTCTATTGAGCTGGCATTGATAACATTTTGAAAGAAGACCTATGTTGGTGACAAATTTAGTTCATTCACATACTCGTTGAACGATTACTTGAGTAATTGCTGTACAGTGTGTGCTAAGCACTGAGGACTCAGTGGCGTGAAAAGATAGTGTGGAGCCAAGGGGCTTTCATTTTGTTAGAGGGTACAGGGAGTGAAGACAAGGCAAGAAGCAAAGATTGACACCAGGATTTCCAACTTGAACAATTAGAAGAATATAGGGTATAAATTTGATAGGTAGATAGATTTCATAGGTGGAAGAGAAGCAGTTTGTGGAAGGATGCGGGGGAGAGGGTAAGATAATAATATGTTTGGATCAGTAGATATAGATCTACTACATAGATATTAATGATGGAAAATATAAGTTTATATATATAAGTATATAAATTAGGGTTTCATCCTCAGACTTTTCAGAGTGTTGCAGGTGATGAGTATACGTTTCATCTGACTTGGTCTGTGACTGTGTTTATTTTGTGTTTTTCTTGTCACATAAAAATAAATGACATTTCATCAATTTTCTCTATAGTCTAGTGTTACATGAGAATTTTGATACATATTTACCTCTTTTTTATGTTATTTTTTGAAGAGTTTTCCTATCACACTAGTCACATAGGTAATACCATTGAGTTTGGGAGAAATGTTTGTCATGGAATAGAGCTTCTAATTTGTTTCAGTTAACTAGTCAGGAGAGGAATATTGTTGGGGAAGCAGTTAGTGATATTTTTAGATTCTGAGTTTGGTGTGTAGGCCCTCAGATTCCAAAAAGATGAATGCTGGAAGAGTCAATTCTTAATATTCTGTCATTCTAGGACAACTTGTAATTTATTATTCCAGGCCTTCATTTTCATCCTCATGACAGCCTTCACGTCATCTAGGGATGACATCAACTCCATGTATTAATTGTATACAACGTAAACAGAAGTAACCAAATATCACTAGTCCTTAACTCGGGCCTCCTTTTCTCCCCCCTTCTCTAAGGAACGACTACCAAAATCACTACAATCCCAATGACTTCCAAGCCCAATGTGATTGTTGTGCAAAAGACTACAGGAAAAGGAACCACCATTCAAGGCCTCCCGGGCAAAAACGTTGTCACAACATTGCTAAATGCTGGAGTAAGTAAGAGCTTGAACTGCAGACTCAGCAATCCACTAAGGATTTTAAAGACCAGCTATACAAATATTTGTCTAAGGACTTCAGAACCCACAATGGCCAGAATGGCTTGATTTACCCCTGCTGTGATGTAATAACTGTTAAAAAACACCACCTACTGATGCCATTTTTTATAGTAATTTCTAAAACATGTTGTTCATAGCTAAGTTGCTTATGACCATGATTTAGATGCTTAGCTTGGTCCAGATGGAAGATTCCACTGGGTTAACTACAGAGGGACTTCTGTCAGAGGACAGTTTATTCCTGCTTTTGGCCAATAGATACCAGTCTAGTATTTCACCTAGGCTAGGCAAAGAGAAATATTTGGGACTAAGACTAAATTAATGACAGTGATTTGTTACTTTCATTTTTACTTCTTTGAGCTAGTGAAAAAAAATCAAATAAATAACAGATTCATTTATAGTTCTGAAGGCAGGTGTTAAGAGGTTAAGAGATTTGGAGTTAGCCAAACCTAGGCGTTGTCTCCGAGTATCATAATTGTTTGACTTTGGCTAACTTATTCGACTTCTCTCATCCTTAATTTCCTCATTTGTACGTTGGGGATGATGATCTCTACCAGTGAATTTGTTGAGTAACTAACTGGTAGCTGTTGAAAGTGCTTAGAACAGTGCCTGGCACATAGGAAGTCCTCAGTAATTTTTTTTTCTTACTGTTATTACTCTTTGTACTTAACTGTCTAGGTTTGGTAGTGTCCCTACTTTGCTAGAAAAAAAAATGCTATACTTCATTGTAGTTGATCTCTAGTAGCTTCCTAGGCATCACAGTCTTTACAATGTTGGTAGGGGTCTAGTATTAGATTTTTTCATCATGTGGGAAAACATAGATTGTTCCTAGCCTTAGTTCACATAGTAAGCCAAAAGTAAAGCCAGGATTAGAATTCAGATTTTCAGAATGCTTTATCTTTTGGTTTGTAATTTCATGGAACTTGATATTAAAAGAGGGGAGTGCCATGTACTCTAGGTCCTATGGTCACATAGATCTAATAGTTTGTGTGAGTACTAGCTGCTATATACATCTAATAGCAACAGTTTGACACAGGAAATGATAGTCAAACAAGCAGATCAGAGTATAAGACCATCAGCTTAACCACATATGTACATGTACCTGTACTCATAACTTGCTTACCTGTGTATGCATAAACACACACAGACACACCAGAAGAGCTTTTTCAGAAAATAGCCTGCTAGTTGGTTTTGATTAGTTTTGAATGGTCTTTAATTATACTTGGACAGGGCCCATTGAGCTACTTAATAGAAGGGCATGCCCACTTGCAAACTAGCAGCTCTTGGCAAATGAACTAGAGCTCTTTCCAGAGATGCTGCTGTGAAGGGTTTACATGTATTAAAATAAGTAATCACATGATTGGCAGACACTCCCATGTTTCCCTTAGATAACTGCGGCAGACATTTAAACATGTGAATTTTGTAATCATTTAGCTCTAAATTCACAGAGTGATTACCTTTTTGCCAGCTCACCTGGGTGCTTTGTTTTTACTGGCTGCTAAGTTTAGATGGCCACACATTTAGGTGATAATGACTAAAAAGAAAAACTGATAAGGTGAAAAAATTTCAGATCCTTTGCTTTTTATGGATTTTAATTTTTTTAATTTTAATAGTTTAGTAAAATGATTGTATTTGAATTTAATTTAGTTAAGCTCAAGTATTGACTCCATAACTGACCAGAAAATGGTACTTAAGAATAAAGCAGATGAAAATGGTGAAAAGTTAATGGGCTTAAACTATCTAGTTAATAGACTAAAGTGATATTAGTAACATGCTGATGTGGGAAAAGTCCTAAGTTTTTTCTTTGTATTTTCCCATGTAACCTCAGAAAGAATGTTAATATCTCTGCTGATTTCATCTTTTGCCCATACTGTTTCACAGAGGCCTTCTGCTATATATCATTATAATTTCATGTTTGGGGAACTGAGGCAGTTTATTTTGTATGTGAACATTTAGCTATTGGTAAAATGCACAGTAGTTTTTTTATTACACATACATTCATTTCAGATAAACTGTCAATAAAGATGAATGTTGGGGGGATAAGACCTATAGTCCCAACACTTAGAGATAACCATTGTTAGCATTTTAGTATATATTCTTCTATAATTTTTGACTCTATTTTATATACATATTCTGTGAATGAGACAGTATAATAAGTATTCTTACATAAGGTGATTTTTTAAATTCACTCACCAAGAAGTATTTAATGCCTTCATAGGACAGAAGGTTGGTCAGAGGACTTCTGAGATCGTTTCAACTAGGTCTAAGATTTTTGATCACCTGGAAACATTGTACTTTGTTGCAGAGTTTACAGCCCTTTGCCCATCATCCTGGTAAAACCTTTCTGTGATTTTCAGTGAAAAAATGCATATAAATCTCCTATATTTACTGACTTCAATTTAGGGAGAAAAGACTATTCAGACGGTACCAACAGGAGCAAAGCCAGCTATTATCACTGCTACAAGACCCATCACCAAAATGATTGTAACTCAGCCAAAAGGAATAGGTTCCACAGTTCAACCAGCAGCTAAAATCATCCCAACAAAAATTGTTTATGGGCAGCAAGGGAAAACACAGGTATGCTAAGATATGGTGATTTTTCTTGACTCTGGTATATTTCAAATTCCTAGAAAAGATCAGTAATATTTAAAGAATCAGATTATTAAAAGTTATGATTGAATGTGTATAATCATCTGTTTACAAAATAGTACTTTTCAGTACTTCAAAAAATATACATCTTAAATATTTGTGTCATGTCATGAGCAAAGCTTAGAGAACAGAATCCCCTTGGAGGACTTCCCTGGTGGCTCGGTGGATAAGAATCCGCCTGCCAATGCAGAGGACTCAGGTTTGATCCCTGGTCTGGGAAGATCCCACAGGCCACGGAGCAACTAAGCCCGTGCGCCACAACTACTGAGCCTGTGCTCTAGAGCCCGTGAGCCACAATTACTGAAGCCGGTGCCCCACAATAAGAGAAGCCGTTGCAAGGAGAAGCCCACGCACCGTAACGAGAGTGGCCTCCGCTCGCCACAACTAGAGAAAGCCTGTGCGCAGCAACGAAGACGCAACACAGCCAAAAATATAAATAAAATTAAATCTTTGAAAAAAAAAATCCCCTTGGAATAAAATTTGCTGAAGGTATATATTGTTTTTTGAGAAGAAGATGGTTGAGGGATGATGGTTATTCATAATCTCTCAAAAGTATTTTTTATAAGCTTATATGGCCTTTGAAAGCACTTTGGATATTATAAAATTTGATTTACTTGAAACCTAAATAATGGAGAAGCTGAAGATCTGTTCATTTTTCAACAAGTAAATGATAAGGGAGCTTTTCTGGAGATTTGTCTGGGAAATTGAGGCTCAGGATTTAATCCTGTGTTGCTGGGCTACTGATTATTTTGCAGGTACTTTACTTTTCTGAGAATATCAAAGGAATCAATGTCAGCTTTGGTTGAGAAATGCTATCCTAGAATTTTTGTAAAAGCTACTAATTTACCTATAAACTAATAATTTGCCTTTAGAATCAGTTCCCTCAGTATTATAGCCAAATAGTTTACATATCTAAACAATAAGTTTTGTGATTTTCTAATAAGTTCAAATTGCCTTTAAATTTCAACTGTAGCAGTTTCATTTGCTCTGTCATCTAAGTCATAACCCATGTTTTCATTCTTGAATTTTTGGAAATGGTAACTTAAAGAGTCTGAAAAGGTTTAGAAACTTATATATGGGAGAAATAAAAAATAATTGTGGTGAAATAATATTTTTATTCCATGTACCCAATTGAACTCCCAGAGTCCAGATTTTGAGGTGGAATGGTTCACTGTGAAACTTTTCTCCCATTTCACTTGTTGTAGTGTCTGTGGTTTTGACCTTTGCCAAGAGTTGATCTATCACATGTTCCTTATCGATTCTAATAGTTGTCTAAATTAGTGTTCCTCTGGGGATTTCTTCAAAGATGACTTAGGTCCTTAGCAATTTTACTTTGCGCAGTTGTGTTAATTAGGCATTTCATTTGGTTGCTAAAGAAAAGAAACCTGAAGAACAGTGGCTTAAACAAATTAGGGTTTTATTTTTATTATGTTGATAAATATTCAGAGGAAGGAAATCCTGGACTGTTATTGTGACTCAAAAATTCCCCTGGGAATCTAGGCTCCTTGTGTCTTTCTGTTCTGCCATCCTTAGTTTGTGACTACCATTCTACTGTGTAGCCTACAGACTGTAAAATGACTCCTGAAGTCATTACAGGCAAGAAAAAACAGGGTCAAAGGCTCTTGTTAGAATCATAGCTGTTGTAATGTAGCATGTACTGCTTGAAATTTTGTATGTGGCCTGCTATAATTTGTTCATAGATTGAATTAGTCTTTGATGAACAGTGCTGTGCCCAAAGTATAATAAATGTACAGAGTACCGTTTTCTGTGTCAGGAAAATATTTGTTTCATCATGACCTAGAAGTTAAGCATTTTTTAAATGCTCTAAATTTATACTGGTTGTATTTTTGCTTGTGTTCTAGGTTCTTATTAAACCTAAACCAGTGACGTTTCAAGCTACAGTTGTTAGTGAACAAACAAGGCAGCTGGTCACGGAAACATTACAGCAAGCATCCAGGGTGGCAGAGGCTGGTAATTCATCTATTCAGGAGGGAAAAGAAGAACCACAGAGTTATACAGATAGTAGTTCCTCTTCTACAGAGTCCTCCCAAAGTTCCCAAGGTAAGATCCATTTTACTTCTGATTTATGTAATTACTGCTGACATAGTGCCCTAGTTCTAAAATAGTTGAATCTAGGGATCTCAAACAAACATGTATGCTTTGACTTGTTAGTTCTTTTGATTTTATTGTCTTTTGTTTGATATGTAATCAGTGAGCTGAAGTTTTGTTTTTGGTCAGGCTTATTACCATTCTTTCCTGCTTGACATATGTTCATCAAGTAATTGGTAAATTTTAGATGATAATTTTGGCAGGTAGGTATTATCAAACTGGATAGAGCTGTGATTCCTTCTGTTTGCTTTGAGTAAGTAGGAGAAGTATGCAAGAAAGTGAATATACCTTTTGAAATGGTTGTTGCTGAATCTTGAGAAAGGATCAAGGTGGTCAGAGGTGGGGCCATAAGTGGGCTGTAAGTGGGTAATCATACATTGCAGTTTGCATGGGACAAGTCTTAATTTATTTCTGTTCTAGAATAATTATTAATAGCATTCGCTTTCACTCTCAAAAGTGTTCCAGTTTAGATGATAATTATATGGTTGTCCTAATTATAAGGAAGGTGCTATGAAGCCAGACTCCATAATAGGGAAAATCATTATCCTTAGTGCTATTTTAATTATGTTGTTCTAGGAAGTCACTTGAAATAGACTCATGATCATAAGCTTTGAGACTTTCTACAAATCTAGTACCCATGTCTGTCAGTTACCTTAACCACCCACATTGTCAGGTAGTATATTTATACCTGTACTTAGAAGCTCTGATATATCCAAACAAAACTGCTTATCTTCTCTTGATCATTCCTCACTCACTCCATTTCCTCTCCTCACCTCTCCATTATTGTCTCTGGAATGCTTTCTTGGCACCTTCACTTTTCTAATACAGCTTCTTCATATTGTGAAGGAATTATTATTTTAACTCTTCAGTGGAATCTTCCTAGATTAGTCTTACTAATGGTTCAAATTGCTGATTATTCCATTAATTTAATTTGACATTTATTTATTAGTTTATATTATGTATTAAACTTCATGAGAAAGCTTCATGAAGGAGGTAGCATTTGAAATGGTCTTTGAAAACTCATCAATTAAAAATTAAAATGTTGATTTTAACAAACAATATGGTACTCATTTTAGAAAATGGATAATTTTCTTCTGCATATTATCAATAATAGTAATATTTTCTGAATCAATTTGCTAAGATTTAATTTATTATTCTGTATTGATTATGAATCAGTTTATGTCTAGTTATAGTAAGATGATGCTTATTCTCTATTTCTTTTAGACTTACTGATTTGGTATGTATAGATTCCATTCTTAGTTTAACTCATCAGATGTTTTTTTTCCTCCTTTATTTTTAAGTCTGTAGTTATTTGAATAATACCAGCCTTTTTTTTCCCTTGAGAAATATTTTCATAGTGGGCCAGTAAAATGTTTAGGTTATGAATTGGTGCTGAAATGGGGACCTGAACAGTGGATGTCTGTGAATACATAATCTCAGGTTATCTTTTGAAATTGCTAGTTTTTTCCCAAGAGAGCTATAAGCCAATCATTACTTCCCTAACATGCTATTTCATTAGTGAGCCTTCAATTTTCATTCTAAGAAAGGGACAAAAATTTGGCTATTTTTGGAACTGATTGAGTGTAAAGTTTTCTGCTCTTTGATCTGTTATTATACATGGCCTCATTTATTTTTGTTGTTTATCTTTCATTGCATATTCCTTCTTTTTAAAATATTCTGTAATACAGAAAAAATTCACCATTCAAAGTAGGTATATGTAATATAGTTGCCTGTAAAGCCAGTTTTTATAATCTGCATTTACTCCTCTCACCATATCCTTGTATAGTTCCTTAGTACATTCTCACAAAGACAAGGGACTGGGAATATATATATGCTATGATTTAAGAGAAAGGGATCAAGGGCTTTTTTGGGGTTTTGGGGGGTTTTTTTGGCCACACCTCAGGGCATGTGGGATCTTAGCTCCTCGACAAGGGATCAAACCCATGCACCCTGCAGTGGAAATGCAGAATCTTAACCACTGGACGCCAGGGAAAGGGATAAAGGTTTTTTGGTTTTTTTTTTTGCTGTATGCAGGCCTCTCACTGTTGTGGCCTCTCCCGTTGCGGAGCACAGGCTCCGGACGCTCAGGCTCAGCGGCCATGGCTCACGGGCCCAGCTGCTCTGCGGCATGTGGGATCTTCCCGGACCGGGGCACGAACCCGTGTCCTCTGCATCAGCAGGCGGACTCTCAACCACTGCGCCACCTGGGAAGCCCAGGGATAAAGGTTTTGATCAGTTTAAGACTCATGTTTGGTTTTCAAGGTATAAGAGGGTAGTACTTATGGGGAATAGAAGCACTATATAAGAGTCCATTCTTTCTTTATATCGCTTTTGTAGTTTTTAGTGCACCTCTTTTTAGTAACTTTTAATGTAATTTCAAACTTGCAAAAAGTTGCAAGAAGATTAAAAAGAACTCCTGTGGGCTTCCCTGGTGGCGCAGTGGTTGAGAGTCCGCCTGCCGATGCAGGGGACACGGGTTCGTGCCCCGGTTTTTATATTTTGCCCTATTTGCTTTGTTGTTGATTCTCTTTCTGTCCTCCATGTGTCTATAATTTTTAAATTTTTTAACCATTTGAGAGCAAGTTGTAGATATTATGTCCTTTACCTCTAAATACTTAATTTGTAGGTTTATATTTCTTAAGGGTTAGTCTGTTCATAACTAAAATACGGTTATCAAAATCAAGACATATGAAGTTCCAGTTCTGTAATCCACAGTCCATTCAAATGTCATCAGCTGTCCAATCATCTTCTTTGTAGTTTTACCACCACCCGCCCCCCCACTAGTCCACAATCCAAATTAGGATCATGCATTACATTTAGTTGCATTTAATTGTCATGGCTCTTTTTTTCCCTTAAATTTGGATAATCCTCCAGCCTTTCTTTGTGTTTCTTGATCTTAACATTTTTGAAGGAAGTAATCAGTTACTTTGTAGAACAGTCTTCAATTTGGTATTGTCTGATGTTTCTTTATCATTTGATTCAGCAGGAATTCCACAGATGTGATATATCCTTAGCTTTGTCTTATCAGGAGGCACTGATGTCAGTTTGTCCCAATATTGATGTTAATGTCGATCTCTTGGTTAATTAAAATGACATCTTCCCGTTTTTTTTGCATTATGAAGTTACCATATTTCCCTCTGAGATTAATGGTAATTTATGGGAGATGCTTTGAGACTATATAAATATCATATTCCTCATAAAACATTTATCTACTAGTTTAAGCATCCATTGATAATTTTCTGAAGCCCATTATTTGTTAGATAGTTGGCATTCTACTGTAATAATGAATCAACTTTGCTTGACTTCATATCCTTTTTCTGGTGACTTCCTTTACACAAGTCTTAGAATAAGGATGTCTTTTATGCCAAGGAATTTCTTGATTCTACTTGTGGTTTCGAAACTTTCCCCACCATTCCCCACCTGCAAGGAGGAGCAATTTAGGCCTTATACCTTCTTTCTTTCTTTTTTTTTTTTAATACCTTATTTCTGAACTATCTCCTCACAGTCTAGAATAGAGACATTCATCTTCACCTTGTTGTGGCACTTTCCTTGATCACCCTAGGAGGGTTCATCACTCCTTCTATATACTACGCTTCCAAAGTTGCTTTGTACTACCAGCTATTTTATCATTGATCATTTTATTTTGTACTTTTTTTTTTTGCTTAATATAATTATTTTCCTTTCCACTAGGCTACTAGCTTCTCAAAGGCAAGGATCATATTCATCTCTATATATTCAATAATTAGCGAAGAGGTTAGCTAGCTCTAAGTAGACACCCAGTAAAAGTCCCTGAATGAACAAACATCAGAACAGCAACCATAATAACTGTGGTACGGAGTTAAACTTCACCCTTAATAAACTAACTTCTGTTGCCTGAGTCCAAAACATTTTTTCTTTTTTGGCGTTTCCCCAACCTAGTGGGTGGGCCTTTTAAGCTGTATACCCCTGAAGTATTTTTACATACTGATAGCTAGATGACCAACCCTAATAGTTCAAGGTCATACTTGCCTAGATCACTTACTGAAGATTGGACCGTATGCCTTCCACAGTTCCTGAGCTTTCCTTCCTATTTGGATCTTCTTATTTTCCCTTTCTCACTTGGGAATAAGGTTATTGGGCTTATTGGGTTATAGATTTTTTTTAAAAAAAGAAAGAAAAAATGTTAAAAGTTTTCTTTATTTATATTCTCTTTATTTCCAAAAGGTTTTAAGGCAGATTAGCTAGAATATAAGATTATGTGAAGTAAAATGGAAGAGAAAAAGGAGACAAAACCAAGGGTAAGGATTTAAGATGGAACATGGCATGAGGCAAATATCAAAATGCATCCTGTAAAGACATTGCTTTAAGTAGGCCACAACTTGGTTTCTAGGATGGTTTTTCCAGAACCTTCAAGATCTTGGTAGGTCATGGTGAGGGTGAGGAATAAATCGAGGTTAAGCAAAACATACTTATTGCAGAACTTTTCAGAGCCATTATATGCTAATATATGTTGTGAAAGATGAAGGATATAATGTAAAATGCCCCCAACTTTTTTGACCATGGAACCCTTCTTTTGCAGAACATCTTTTTAAAAAAAATTTATTTATTTACTTTTGGCTGTGTTGGGTCTTCGTTGCTGCTCACGGGCTTTCTCTAGTTGGGATGAGTGGGAGCTACTCTTCATTGTGGTGCGCACGCTTCTCGTCGTAGTGGCTTTTCTTGTTGCGGAGTACGGGCTGTAGGCATGCGGGCTCAGTAGTTGTGGCTTGTGGGCTCTAGAGCACAGGGTCAGTAGTTGTGGCGCAGGGGCTTAGTTGCTCTGCGGCATGTGGGATCTTCCCGGACCAGGACTCGAACCCGTGTCCCCTGCATCTGCAGGCAGATTCTTAACCACTGTGCCACCAGGGAAGTCCCTTTTGCAGAACATCTTGAGGAATTAATGTTCTCTGGAACATGTGGGGCAAAGCTGTATAAGCAGTTAAATACTCTGAAGACCTTGGGCTTTATGACAGTACTTAGGAGGGAAGGTACCTATTACATCATGGAAGGGATATAGACATCTTGGGTTTAGTTAAAAGAGATGCTTTAGATGCATAAGGCATCTGGGAATCATTTTATATGAAGAATGGTAGGTGGAGAAAGGACATTTATCATGGAGAAGAGAAGATGAAAATTGGGTGGGGTTGTGGGGGACACGGAACTGTTGTCAGTTATCTTGAGGACTGTGACATGGAAGAGGGAAAAGAATTGGTCTTTGGTAGGTACATGGACAGAGCTAGAACCATTGAGTAGCAATCAGAAGACCTGTTTCCACTTTATAGAAGAAAATTTTCTAATTGTCCTAACAGTGCAAAGATGGAAAGAAACTGTCTTAGGAAACAGTGAGTTCTGTGGTGTGGGATTCCTAGGTTGTTAGGAATATTTTGAAGATTTTAGCATAGGATTGATGATAGTGTTACTTGATGATAGTTGATATCATCATCTATCAATGATCATACTATCATTGATGATAGTATACTTTTAGATTGTCTTTTCTAGCTGAGAGAGCTTATGATTCTTTGCAAATGTGATATAGGCTTTTTATTGTAAAGACATAGGAGACATTCTTCCATAGAGATGCCTGAATCTGCCTTTGAATATAGCAATAGTGTTTATCTCTAGTACCTAACATGTAGTAGATGCCCAATAAATATTTGTCAAATGACCTGTGGGGAAAGATATCTGAGGGTCAGTAGGCCATCATCCTCAAGAGACATAGGAAAGTCTAGATGGATGCACACTGCATAATCAAATGGAACTGTTAGA
This sequence comes from Lipotes vexillifer, assembly GCF_000442215.2. NCBI lineage: Eukaryota > Metazoa > Chordata > Mammalia > Artiodactyla > Lipotidae > Lipotes > Lipotes vexillifer. Next base: position 337,715 of record NW_006788663.1, read on the forward strand.
TCAGGCTCCTGGTGTCTCAGTCATTGCACTCTGACCCCAGCATCAGACTTGGTAGGCAGTAGATTTATCTAGTCTAAGCATAAGCCAGAAGTAGAGAGGAAAATCACTCAAGGAATGTTTTTCACATTTAGGTTCACACCCTCATTCTGTGTCACAGCATTTGGGGTTGCTGCATTGGTGCTTTGTATGGTCAGCTACACTTTCTGAGTATGGGCAGAAAGAGAAAGACCAATCTCCCCAGTCCCTATGGGATGATGTTATGTGGGGTGATGTCTCTGACAGGTGGTCCCATGTGGAAATTTGTTCTCCTTTTCCAGTCTTATTCTATCTTATCTCTCTACCGGTGCAGTTTTTGCTTTCTTCTGGGTATTCAGTGTGTGTATTTTACAGAGTTGGGTTGCAAAGTCATTCTTTGCCTATAGGTCCTCTCACCTAGCCAGGGGTACTTATAGCATCATGAGAAATTCTTAAAATTGAGAACTTAGTTTATATAAAACTAATGATTCCCTAATATAATCAGTTCTCTTAAGTTTAAATTCTATATATCAACTTAGAATGAGTAAAGAAAAACTGTTATATGCCTCATGTGGCATTTGATATTACTACGGGATATTGTCCTTCAATCATCTAGATTTGTTTTGAAAGTTTAATGGAAATTATACATCCCTGGTGTGGCATATATTCTACCTAGTGTTTAGAGGCTAGGGTGGGGAGCGGAAATAGAATTTGTTAATGGTAAATAAAAATTCCAGATATTTTGTATATTGATTTTGTTTTCTTTGGGGAGACAGTTTTTTTGTTTTTGTTTTTTTAAGAGTCATTCCCCCCCATTTCACCTTTTTTGGACAACTTTGTGGTTTTCAAAAATACAAAGTTCATAGAAGGTTGAACTTAAGTTGTTTATTCTTGGTTTTAGGGCTGCATGAATTCTTTTCTGTGATGCTTTCACTGACCATTCCAATTCACAGTAGTCTTTTTCTTTCTATATAGTTGCCCTATTTGCCCTAATCATTTGACTTTATCCCAAAATACAAAGCTATATGTATATCTTTATTTTATGTCTCCTCCATTATAATCTAAACTTGGGAGTAAGAGTCATGCTTTTATAGCCTATATAATTTCCTGTGTGGTATCTTGGACCAAGGAGTTTAGGAACTTAACAGTAGTCTAATACAACCTACTTATTCTGTAGATGGAAAACTCAATAAATAATTTGTTGTTTGATTTGATGTGTATTTAGTATTTACATGCATACTTATATAGCATGAATATAATACGCCTTGAGTTAGGGCTATAATTTATTTGGAAACTGACAGAAAGGCTTAGAACTTTTCAGCCCACAACCAGAACAACAACAAAATAAAACACTTCTATTGTCCTTCATAGTTTATAAAGCTCTTTTATGTACGTCATTTCATTATATCCTTAGAAATCCTGTGAGGTAGAGAGGTAATTTTAGTGTTGCCATTTTAGAAATAATCATACTAAGACCCAGAGAATTAACTTGCTGATAATTGGTAGAGCTAGGACTGTAACATAAGCCTTTGAACTCCAAATGTTATACGTGTCATATCATGCTACTTCTAGATCATTTATCCATTCTTGTTGTCATGGACAGGATTTCCTTTCAGTAACTCAGCCATCCAATAAGTGTTCACTGAATGCTCAGGTTATAATACAGAACACATCTTTAGGTGCACTGGGGAAAACAAGACTCATACACCGTTTTGTTCTTACTGTACACAAACATGCACCCACCCACACAAACGCACACCTATTTATTATAGCAATTATAACATTGAATTGTAATTTGTCTCTTTACATGTCTGTCTCTCCAACCAGATTGTGTGCTTCTTGAGCATCCTTTGATTTTTCTGTGAGCTCCTTTATAACCTCAGTGCCAAATGTTGACTCAGGCACATAGGTGCCTAGTCTGTTGAGTCAGTGACTGAATGAATAAGTGAATACAGACATGAAAGACATTATGCCCTCTGGGGGCTTACAGTCTTCTTGGGGAGATAAAGCATGAAGTTTATAGTAAAACAAAGATTAAAAAAAAAACAAATTGTTTTTTTTTAAGAGAAACTTTGTTTATAGGGTTTTTTTTTTTTAACTAATATAAAACAGATTCCCAGCCTGTAGTTCATGTAATTGCTTCCCGGCGTCAGGATTGGTCAGAACATGAGATTGCAATGGAGACTAGCCCCACCATAATTTATCAGGATGTATCCAGTGAATCACAATCAGCTACTTCAACAATCAAAGCTCTGTTAGAACTCCAGCAGACAACAGGTATGAATTCACATGCTCAATTGAATGAAGCATGTTTTCTCTAGAGATGGGTTGTGCTAAAATACTACTACTGTTATATTTTCTTTGTTATTATTTGAGCACATTTCCCCCCTCTGGACTTGTCTATAATCATTGGTGCAGTCTGTTTACTTGTCAGTTCATTAAGATGTTCACAGGAGTACTGAAGGATAGACAGACTATAGTCAGTAGAAAGAAGAAAAAAATGGCAGAGCTCTTTCTTCTCTGTCTCCTGCTTAAAATGGACAATCCTGTTGCCTTTTGTCACCAGAAAGGAGTAGGTCTATCAATTCTAAGCACGGAGATAAATGCAGTACAGTTGCCAGTTCTATTCAAGAATAGTAGGAGGCAGATTGGAGGGCCCCTGCCATCCTCCTTGATATTGATGGGGCAGTTTTATGGTCCTAAAACGCCATTAATGGCCTTGCTAGCATTCTAATTTGTTTTTTTATCTTCATACTTCTTTGTGTAATTTAACGACTTGAGCTTCCATGCAAAGCTATTCTTATTTAACAAGATCCAATCAGTATTTCTAGTTACTAAATATCTTTGATAAACTCTAGGCAAAACTGTGTTAGTTATACTGACTTTTTTATTATAGTAGGTCAAATATTGTCAGAGTATTTAAGGGACCTTAGCGATGATCTCATCCAACCCTTTCATTATGGATAAACAAACCGAGACGTAGAGAGGTTACTCAACTGGTTAGTGGCAGAGTGAGAGTCCATGTCTTTTGATTCCTGGTTCAATGTCCTCTCTATTTGTGGGGTGACTTTTGTATTCCTTTGGTTTTGTTTTGCTTTCTTTGTTTAAATGATTATCTTGATTTTGTTACATTATATGCTTGGTGAGAATAATCTGAATGATCATTCAGTGTACTTAATTACTGGTTACTATTTGTTTGTAACATCCACTCTACACTACCCAAAGAATACTAGCTTTTATTGTAAGTCTTTGGTTTATCTTTCTATTGGTGTTATTTTTGGCTTTAGGCATTTCCTCAGCTCCTTATCTTTTACATACTCAGCTATTTCCATTAAAGCCTTATACAGGGTGGAAATCAAATGATTTTGTAGAAAAAGTGATAATATAGAAAGTTATTCTATCCATGGAAACCATTCTTGACTCCAGACCATTCCATTGACATTTTTGCAGGAACAGAGAGGCCATATTTTCCTGACACTGAAAATTTTTATTCTTTAAGAGTCACTAAAAATATTGTAACATTTCTTTGGAGATTATCTTGAATTTTTAATAGATCAGATTAAACTGGTCACTATTCACTGTGTTGTGCTCTTTTGGGCAGGTGTGCCCTAGAGCAAATCATGCTGTGTACTGCTTACTCACCCTTTGTTTTCAGGTTGGTGAACTCCACAATACCAGGTACTGCCTTGAAGAAGCATAAAGGAAATGTTCTAAGGGGAGTATGTACAGGGGAAACAGATGCAATTGTTTGGCCTAGTGATAATAGGGGGGGATTTTAGTCTGATTGCATATGAGTTCTTGCTAGGCTGCTGGGTATGGTTGCATAAGTTGTGCACTCTACAGCCATACATAGCAGTCTGCTTTTTTGTTTTCAATTCACTGACTCCTTAGTCACTGCCCATGTGGCACCCCAGAGGTCTTGTTCATTATTCCCGAGGACAACTCTGGTTTTATTACTTGTTTGTAATAAAAGTTAATTTTTCCCCTGACTTTTTTATACAGTAAAGGAAAAATTGGAATCTAAACCAAGACAACCCACTATTGACTTGAGTCAAATGGCAGTGCCTATTCAGATGACCCAGGAAAAGAGACATTCTCCTGAGAGTCCATCAATTGCTGTGGTAGAGTCCGAACTAGTTGCTGAATACATCACTACTGGTAGGTGTCCTCTTAAAAAGCAGTATTAAGGTAGGAGAGCTACATTTCTGGATTTCATGAGATGGTTGTTTTGGGGAGAATATATTTTTTATTTTTCTAGATCTCTTCCAGTTTTCTCTGAGAGCAAATTCACATTGTCCTTGGGATTTACCCTGTCTTTAATGACTAGGGGGAAAAAATCAATAGGTTGTTAGAAAGTTTGCTAGTAATATGAAACTGCAAGTTGGCCATAAATAACATCTGTGAACATAAGGCAATAGTTGCAGTGAGAGGATAGAATATCTTTTATATAAGAATAAATATTCATATGCGTCTGGAATTTTTAGTTTTGGGGAAGGGGAGGTGGGTCAAGGGAGAAAGAAGGTATAAAAGCCTCTTTCTTTTTTTAAATGTAAAGAAAATGTAAAGAAAAAAATGGAAAATTTTTAAATCCCTGTAAATACTTAGGAGTTCTGGTGGAAAGCACATTAGGTATTTGTTTAAAATGTGGTCTGGCAGCAAAACACTAATGAGGTTTTTGGATGGCATATGTAGAGAAGTGGAGCAGGAAGGATACTAGATTCTTTCATATTCTGGTGAGACCACACCTGGAATACTGCTTTCTGTTTCGGACACTTCATTACCTTGAGATTTGAAATCGTTCAGAGAGTAGTAATGTGAATAATTAGGGGTTAGGAGAGTTAGTTTATGAGGCAGTATGTAAAGAACACCTGTCTTACATTTTCTTTAGCAGTGATTAAAAAAGAACGTAAAGTTACAAATATTTGAAGGATGTAAATAACAAAGTGGAAAAGGAATTCTTTGGCATCATTTTAGGAGATATTGTTAAGATTAATGGGTTAAAATTGCCTAAAGGGAAAATCCAATTAAAAATTATGGAAAGCCATCTAGTATCTTTCTTTAGAGCTATTTAGCAAAAAGCAGAGCATAGTGTGTTGGGCAAATCAATAATAACCTCTGGGGATAGACTAGATTATCAAACAGTAAATAGATGAAAAGACCTATGATTTCTTCCCTTACTTATCCTTTTCAGAACGCACTGATGAGGGGACAGAGGTTGCTTTTCCCCTTCTAGGTAAGTGGTGTGCATCCATTTGTAGTATAACCTAAGGTAAAATATGATTGTTTGAGGGGGAACCACTTAAATGGATGCGCTCTACTCTGATCTGGTAGAGGAAAGGTAAGCTCTACTCAGTGAAAGGGAGAGAGACTTTCCTTTTGCAGAATACTAGGATTCTTTCTCAGAAATGAGCAGTTTGACATTGGAAAAATGAGTTGTTTAAAGAAATAAGTGACTGTTTTATGGTGTTTACATGGCCCAGTTAAGGTCACTTCAGCTGTTTTCCAAATATGCACTCTGTGACCTCCCTTCCATAATCTCCTCCCATCATATCCTCAGCCTCACTGAGTTTTTTCTTTGACTTCAAAGCCAGCTTCCTGGCCGTGGCCTCTTGTATTATCCTGCAGTGGATATTATTTTTCTCTAACTTTTCTGCACTCTGGGGAATTACTATGAAGAGATTTATAGTATCTTGAATGAGGATTATTTTTAAATGGTTTTAGCTGATCATCTATTAAATCCATTTCATTTCTTAATAAATTTAATGTAACAATTATGAAGATTAGTGTGGGCAACAGAAATCTGCCATATAATCTGATAATTTCATCAGAAATTATATTTATGTACTATTTATTTTTCAAATGTCATTCATTTCTGATGATGCTTACATCAGTAAAAAATTCATTAATTTGCTTGCTTAATTTTAATATTATTAGTATGATTTGTTTTTTCTCTTTTTCAGTTATATTATAAATGATTCAATACTTATTTTAATATAAATCTTTTTTCAGTTTGGTTGAACACATATGAAAGATTTTATTAACACATATAATTTAAAATGTACATATAAAGCATATTGTGAAATACAGTAAGATACTGTAGTACATTTATAAAAGAATACTGCTGCTGTTACCTATAACCTCATATCACATGTAGGCATACGTATAGCAACAATAGAAAAACTGCATTTGTGAATTTAGATAGAATATGTTATAAAAATAAAGCTTGTTTATATTTCACTGGCTAGTTTTAAAGTTCTGTACTATAACACATAAATGGCACTTTTACACTGATTTTTGTAGTGTTCATCTTACCCTTGGGCACCCCACTATGACTTTTTTAAGTATGGAACCACTACTACTTGAAATTATAGATCAAGATATATGAGAATTAGAACCACGGATTATTGAGAGAGTTTTGATATTCTCAAAATCCTTAGCTAATTTTACAGATTTGTTTTAATCTGTTCCTGATTCAAAAAGTTGGTTTCCTAGTGACCATAAGCATTTTTAAAGGTCTGTAGAATAAGAAGTGATAATTGTTTATACTGTTTAAAAAGTTGAAATTGAGAAGACTTCCCTGGTGGCACAGTGGTTGAGAATCCGCCTGCCAATGCAGGGGACACGGGTTCGAGCCCTGGACCAGGAAGATCCCACGTCGTGGAACAACTAAGCCCGTGTGCCAGAACTACTGAGCCCGCACGCCACAACTACTGAAGCCTGAGCGCCTAGAGCCCATGCTGTGTAACTAGAGAAGCCATTGCAGTGAGAAGCCTACACACTTCAACAGAGTAGCCCCCGCTCGCCACACCTAGAGAAAGCCTGCACACAGCAACCAAGACCCAACGCAGCCAAAAATAAATACATTTAAAAAAGAAAAAAAAAGTTGAAATTGAGGCTGATTAAAAATGGTAGTTTGACATCAACGTAGATGTATAGTTTTACATCTATATATAAATGTAAATATAAATGTATAGTTTACTCCATGGGACCTTGTAGCAAGAGACTAAGAGGTGGGGTTGTTTCCTAAACTATACTCTCACTCATTTGTGTCAGATGAGCTAAATTTGAATAGATGAAAGAAAGAACACTGACTTTTCTGTTATTTTGTTAACTTTATATTTTAGTACTTAAGAATTTAAGGACTATTTTCAATTCATTACTTCATTTGGTCCTTTTCTAAAAAATAAGTTTTTATCCCAATAAAAAAACAAAAATAAAACAAAATAAAACCTCTAAATTTTAGAGGTTAATAACATAGAGTTTAAGTGACCTCTTCAAATTCACATAGCTGGTTGGTGGCAGAGCGGGACAGAATCCAGTTGTGACTCTTGGTCCAGTTCTCTTTCTGCAGTATCACCTTGACCTCTTACATCTTTAGGATATGAGACAGTGTCACTTTATATATAAAGGAGTGAATGCTTCTGGTTTTTGTATTGCATCTGGAAGGGGGACCAAGAGATTAAAGAACTTGTACTGTCTCACTGTCCTTAAGGATATTAGTCTGGGATTTGATTGTTGTTTTGTTACCTTAATGGGGTAAAGGTCACTGGAGAAAGAGTACAACTCACAAGAGGATATAACTTTAAGGGATTTGTTCCTCCTTTGTGATAATTGTTTTCACAGTGCTTCCACATACATTTCTCATCTCATCCTTCTAATAGCTCTGTTATTCCCGTTTTACACATGAGGACACAGAGTCTCAGAGAAGCTAAGTGACTTTTTCAGAGTCACACAGCTCATAAGTGGGCAGACTCTGGTCTTCTGCCTCCTAGTACCACACTTTCTCTCTGTGATGCAATCTCACAGACGTTTGTTTCAAATGACTACTGGTTACAGGTGCTGTGGTGATTTCTGGAGAAATATCATCACCTTCTCTATTTTCAGTCAGCCATCGCTCCCAGCCCCAACAGCCCTCCCAGCCTCAGCGGACCCTCCTCCAACACGTGGCTCAGTCACAGACCGCAACACAGACTTCGGTGGTGGTGAAGTCCATCCCAGCATCTTCCCCTGGAGCAATCACCCACATCATGCAGCAGGTTGTATCTCTTCTTTTTCCTCCTACCTTCTGTAACTGCCTCCTTCCTGAAATAAGGTTTTGTTTCATCTCCTTTTATAAGAGGGGAAATAACTGAGTTGAGGAGTGTTTGTATATAGTTCTTTCATCTGTGAGGAGTAAGGGAAATGAACTGAGAGTCTTAACACTAGAAAGTAATTAAGAAATAGTATTCTTGGATCTTCTGTGAACTCTTAACATTTCAAAAGGGTGAGGCTATCTAGATGAATCTATGACATCAGAATTGGTCACTGTTTCTATGTATTTTATTGTTATGGAAGGATTTATCACTGAGGTAAGATTTTCAGATGAAACATAATTTGGCTTGTTTAGCTGTTTGTTGCTATTGCTGGGTTTTTCATTTGTTTTACTCTTTGCTTTTATAATGAATCCTTATGGAAACATTAAGTAGGTAAATAAATATTTGACTTCTTTCATTTTTTAACATATTTATTGAATATTTTACTTCTTTTACTCTATGTGATTAATTGAGGAAGAGACTCACAGGAAGGAGAATGAATTAGTATGAAACAGAAAATCTGGTACCAAGGGTAATGGGGAAAAGGAAAAAATATATTGATGACATTGATTTTGTGCCAGATACTGTGCTTTGAGCTTTAAATACTTTAACTTGTTTAATTCTTGCTATGATCCTGCAAGGTGGGTGAATTATCTCTCTTACAAATGAGGAAACTCATGCTCATAGAAATTAAATAACCTATTCTGGGTGGCAGAGCCAGGATTTAAACCCAAAGCATCCTGCCTCTATTATAAAGTTATATCATAAATATCAGATTTAAGCATGACTTATTATTAGTAGCCACATAAATTATCATTACTCAGCTGGTAGAGGTTGACCCTAATTACAGGCAAACTACCGGAAAGGCAGTGAAGAAATTGTTGAATTAAAAACCTATATGCGTAAGGTCATTATGAGAGAGGGGAGGGTTTCAGTTGAATCTCAAAGTTTTAAAGTTTAGAGTAGCTGTGTAGCCTTTGACAAGGCAGTGGGAAGGATGGGGTTGGGGTGGATCTTCTGTCACTGAGGGAAGCCAGATGGCCAGAGGTTTTGCTGGGTGTCCGCTCTCAGCCTGGAGTCCGGCCCTCGTCTGGCTGTCCTGACATTGACCTTTCTCAAGACACCCAGAGAGGTTGGACAGCTGGCCCTAACCATGTCACTCAAGATCGCTGCCTCCTCCCAACACTATTATAACTGACACCAGGCCATCTCCCTTTCTACTGACAAGAACACTCTTGTCCCCTCCCCGGTCTCCTTCCCTCCTGGGAGCCAGGTCTCTGGGGAGCCATTGCCTGGTGGGCCTAGAACCCAAGCAAAGAGCGAGGAGGGCTGGGGCAGTGGGCAGTTCATGCAGACCCTGGTGTGAAGCCTGACGATCCGTCTCCACTCGGAGCCAAGAGGCCCTCTGTGGGGACTGGGATGGGCACGACCTTCAGATAACGCCTAGCTTCTGGACCGTGCTGGATGGATGGGCGCACGGCCAAAGTGGGCTTCTCTGAACCTTGGCTTTTCTCTGGATGCCTCACTCCTGGGTTGCTGCGTTCTTCCTTTGGACAGGTGAAGAGGTCTGATGACCAGGCTGGAGAGCTGTGTCCTGAGCCAGGGAGCCTTTTCTTTTTCGGTGTCGTGCTGTGCTTGCAGGGCATCCTTATTTCTCTTACCTATAAGTTCTGGGCCCTCTAGGACTTTGCTTATTGCAGTGAGTTGGCCAGTTTTTGCAGTACTTAATGTTGAAGAACTAAGAGTTGAAATTATAAGAGTCTCAATCTAAGGCCCCCTTTAGCTTTAGAAACCTTGAGGTTTTTTGGTCTTTTTAGGTTCTCCCTTCTGAAATTTTTTTGAATGATTCTTGTAATCAAGTCTTTTCCAATTTGAGGAAAATGTAGCAATATAGGTGTTTTTCTTATTTCATTCTTACTTTGTGCCTTTTTTACTTAGGCATTAAGCAGTCACACTGCTTTTACCAAACACAGCGAGGAACTTGGAACTGAGGAGGGCGAGGTTGAAGAGATGGACACTTTAGACCCTCAGACAGGTCTGTTTTATCGATCTGCCCTGACTCAGTCACAGTCAGCTAAACAACAGAAACTTAGCCAGCCACAGCTGGAACAGACTCAGCTGCAAGTGAAAACTCTGCAGTGCTTCCAGACTAAACAGAAGCAGACCATCCACCTTCAGGCAGACCAGCTCCAGCACAAACTCCCGCAAATGCCCCAGCTTTCCATCAGGCATCAAAAACTCACCCCTCTCCAGCAAGAACAAGCACAGCCCAAGCCAGATGTACAGCACACACAGCATCCCATGATGGCCAAAGACAGGCAGCTTCCTACCTTAATGGCACAGCCCCCACAAACTGTAGTACAGGTGCTTGCAGTGAAAACCACGCAGCAGCTCCCCAAACTTCAGCAGGCTCCGAACCAACCAAAAATCTACGTGCAGCCCCAAACCCCCCAGAGCCAAATGCCGCTCCCAGCCTCGTCAGAGAAACAGCCGGCAAGCCAGGTAACGGAATATTGATAGCATGCAAAGTTAAACTTCTCTGTTCACGGAAAAAATGAGAACATCACGGCCCTATCGTGATTAGCAGTGCATTCTCCTGGCAAGAGGAAACTCAAAAGCCTCATTACACTGGTATTACTTTACCCCATCAGAAGGTTGACATTAGGGAAGAAATGCACGCGTTAATATAGGAAGAAAAAAAAGCATAGCGCTCAGAACTTGATTTTCCAGGCAGTTTTTAATGAAGTAACTTCAGCATTGATCAACAGTGCCTAGAAGCAATATCCCTAAATTATTTTTATTTTTTAGGTATAAAATATTTATTTCCATGCCTGTAAACTCTATTTCTGTGGCAATAATGCTAAGTAAAATATAGTCTTTTAAGGAGCTTCATTGACCATCTTCCTTTGTAGTTTTACATCATCACGATTTGGTTAATAAATTTATCTTCTAGATTTATCTTCTAGATTTTGGAGGAATTATCTGTGAATATTGAGAAAAAAATTATATTATGGAAAATCAGTGGCTTTGAAGTGATGTATGTGTGTATTATAAATACATATATATAGAATATGTTTGTATAAATGTATTTTGAAGCAGAAGATTGAAAAAAAACCCTACTTTTTATTTTAAAAAGCTGAAGATTATATGAAATAATTTGAGATCAGTTGAAGGTATACTGTGTGGGGATGTAAATCCCAAAGGAAAACAAGGCTGCTGTGACTTTTTTTTCCTTTACTGTTATGAACCTTGGCTGGCTGAACAAAGGTTCTTTTGACCCCTCCTCTTTTACTAGGTTTCTGACAAGTAATCGGATACTTTCCCATCAGCCCTCTTTAAAACACCGAGCTTCAAAATATCTTCCTAGTATACCGCACGAATGTTTCTTTTGCCATATTGTCTGGGGTGTTTGATAGGTTTTCTCAAAGATATGTAGCTGTAACACACACAACCCCAATTTGTTTTCAGGTGGAGCAGCCAGTTATAACCCAAGGATCCTCTGTTACAAAGATAACTTTTGAGGGGCGCCAGCCTCCCACAGTTACAAAGATAACTGGTGGCAGTTCTGTGCCTAAGTTGACATCACCAGTTACAAGCATATCTCCCATTCAGGCCTCTGAGAAGACAGCAGTGTCAGACATTTTGAAAATGTCTTTGATGGAAGCTCAGATTGATACAAATGTAGAGCATATGGTAGTGGATCCCCCAAAGAAGGCTCTTGCCACTAGTATGCTCACTGGTGAAGCAGGATCATTACCCTCCACCCATGTGGTGGTGGCAGGGATGGCGAATTCCACTCCCCAGCAACAGAAATGTAGAGAGTCCTGTTCAAGTCCATCTGCTGTTGGCCCTCCCCTAACGACAAGGAAAATCGATGCACCAGGAGTGCCTACGACAGGCCAGTTCATGCGTATTCAGAATGTAGTCCAAAAGAAAGCTGAAGAGAGCCCAGCAGAAATTATCATCCAGGTAAGAATCGGAAGGAACACCAGAAATCTTGAGCATATTGGGGGTTGTGGGTTTGGTGTGTTTTGGGATGTCACAGGAAAAGTCAAGCCAAAATGGGAAAGAGATTTATCTTTGAGATGGCATATGACAAACTTGGTTTACTACCTGTTACAAATTTACAAATTTATACTTATTTTCTAAAACAAAGTCCTAGAAAATTGATAGATATTGTCACAACAGCACACCTTAGAGGCAGTCAAGGGCCCTGAGCCCATGTGTCTGCTTGATTCATAGATGCAAGCCACACTTGCCAGTGTTGACTCAGCAAGTCAACCTACAAGATCAGCAACTTCCCAGGTCAAACTTTGGGCTCCCCAGTCTTTGCCCAAAGAATATAAGTAGTTTGTACTTCTGGGATATAACTGGATTGTACTCCTATTTCAAGTTAGTTTCAGGGACCCTTTCCTTGCAGAAACACAGTTCTTGGACACTGTGTTTTCAGGACAATAAAACCTTAATTAACTGAAATGTCTGGAGAGACATGTTGTAAGAGAATGTTTCTTAGTAATTTAATTTTATGTCTAACCTGGGATTAACCGTAAAGCTTTGCTTTTTATTTCAATCATTGTGTTATTGAAAAATCTTATTATGGTTACTGTCCTGCCCTGGTAAGTACAGGCTAGTGAACATGATGGATTATTCATTGACAGTAGATCTAACTATGCCTCACATTCCCTTCATTTTAAAACTCATCTGTCATCTTGTATAACAGATCCAGACTGAAAAGTTACACTGGGTCCAGAGTAGCTTTTAGAAGTTGTGTTTTATTTCCCTCTCTCCTTGCAAGGTATCAGGTTGTTCTCTTGACATTTATCGTTTTTGCTTGGAAGGTGTCAGAGCAGCACATTTTAGTTAATTGAGAATTTGGATGTATTGAAACGTGGATAGTATTTACCGTAGACTCACTATTGTGTGACTTAGGTGTTCCTATAGTAAATTTTGCCTTTCCTGTGATGCCAAGCCGTGAGAGAATGCAAATTGACCAATATTAATCCAAATATGATTTAACTTAATATGGGGGAAATGCTTAAATGCAAATAGATCTGGCCATTAAATTATTCAAATAATTTGTTCCTTCCTGTCAGAACAAATGTTAGTGAACTAAATAATCCTTGACCAAAGGATTTGTTACTTTTTCTTTCCACCTGCAGAGGTAGGGTTTGGTGAAAAAGGAAGTTTCCTGGCTTTGCCATTCACTGTGTGACTTTGGGCAAGACTACTTAACCTCACTGTGCCTTCGTTTCCTCATCAGTAAAATGGGAGTAAGGAATGCCTACTTTACACGATTGACATAAGGATTACACAAAATTGAGATGAAGCACCTAGCACAGTACCTGGCTTGTAGTGATTGCCCAATAAATGGTAGCTATTACTATTTTTACTAAAATTTACTGTGGCTCCTGGGAGTTTAAATTGGTATACTCACTAAATTGAAAATAATTTTGAATAACTTATTTAGAAATTATTTTCTGTACTTTGTGAAAACGGGTGAAAATGTAATTTGCTTCATGTATCAAGGATGATAGCTAATGAGTGGGTTCTCTACAAGAATATCAACTAACTTTTAGCATGTACCACATCATATGCTGGGTTGCTGTGCCAGAGGGAAGAGCAGCATAGTGATTAAGAACCAAGCTTTTGGAGTCGGAAATGCCTAGATTTGAATCTCACCTGTACTCCTTAACCACATTGTGGCTTGGAGCAACAGAGTTAACCTCTGTCCCTGTGATGAAATGGAAACAATAATACTTAACTTACAGGGTTGTTTTGAGGATTGAGAAAATGTATATAAAGCAGCTGGTTAAGTGTCTGATATAGAGTAATACTCAATAAGGATAGCTCCTGTTATTATAATCATCACTAATATACTGTTAGAACAGGTCTCACTAGTTATGCTTAGCTTTGACCCAAAGTATTGATTTTTACTGATTTAGTAAAGAACCTATTGACATGAGTGAAGGAAGTCTGCAGAAGTTCTTTGATTCCTTAAAAACTATTCTGTAAAAATTCAGCATGTTTAATATTAAACGCTTTGTACACAGATAATCTGTATTTCATTTATTCATTCATTCATTCATTCCACATGTATTATTTAACCTCTGTCTTCCAGGCACTGTGCTAGGTGTGAGGATAGAGGAGTAAACAAAATGAATGTATCTTCTGTTCTGAAGGAGTCTATATATGTGGAATTGATAGAATTTTAGAACTGCAGTGATCTTTAGAGCATATCTTCTCTAATTATCTTATTTTATACAAGATTAAACTAAAGCTCAAGGAAGTGAAGTGACTTTTTCAGAGGTCCACAGCAAGTCAGAGCCAGAGCTGAACTAAAATTCTGACCCTACCTGAGACTTTTTCACAATGATAGCTGTATGGAACAGGGGCAGGAGGGTGAGGGAAGACAAACAAGCTTCAGCACCCTAGAATCAATGCCTAGGCATCTTACACTATTTTCTTGATAGTATTAAAATTAAATTTGCATCTTCCCTCAGTAGATGGTTGTTTTGGTTAGGTATATTTTCAAAGTGCTGATATTCAGCACTCTGGGGTTTTTTATGTTAAAGAGACATTATTCATTTGGAAAGTATTTATTGAGCATCTGATGTGTGCCACGCCCTGTTTAAAGTTATGGGCATCTAACACTGAAAAAAATAGTCGAGTTCTGTGCTCTGGTCCATACTGTCTTGGATCTTAACATTCTAAGGGTGAGAAGAAAACAAAGAGATGATAAATGCAATGAAGAAAATGTAACAGAACATAATAGGAGTAGGGGGTGGGATCAAGCCAGTACTCTGGTTTCCTTTCATAGAAGGAAGGCTTTTCAAAGCCTTTTACTCTAGCCATTTGAGCTAAGATGCAGATGACAAGATGGAACCAGCCGTGTAAGGATTTGGAGGAGGAGTATTCCAGGAAGAAGGGAAGAACTAGTGCAAACACCCTATGGTACAAGTGAGTCTGGCATAAGGCTGGAGCCATCCATGGTAAGGCTTTTGATTTCATAGCAAGTACAATAGGAAACAATTGTAGAGTTTTAAGTAGGGGTGTGATATGAACTGATATACCTTTTAAGAAGGTATATAATAAAGTTGAGAAAAAAGAATCTGACAAGGCAATACGGCCTAATATGTGTTTATCTATTGGTACTTTTATTGTTCAAAAGACAGTTTTGTCCTCCCTAGTCTTATTTTCAATAAAGATAGTTATTATGTGACCCAAACAAATAACTTCCCCTTTGAACTACCAAAGGTCTTAAAATATATTGTGGTATCAGCAGATTAATCATTCATCTTATGGATAATAATAAGCAAAATCTGATTACATTTACATTTAAAATATGCTTACTGACCAAATAAAAATGTCCTTCAAAGTCTGTCTCTTGAATTAGGCCCAGACTTCAGCCTCCTTTGTTAGAAGAGGCGCCATTAAGGAGTGGAAAGATCACTTTGAGTTTTAGAGGACTTGGGTTTGAATCCTGGCATCGTGGCATTAACGCTGACCAACTGTGTGACCTTGATTAAGTCGCTTACTATCTTAGTTTCCTCATTTGTAAAATGGGAATAATATTAAGCATCTAGCACAGTGCCTGGCATCTAGTAGTTGTCCAATTAATGTCAGTTTCCTTTTTTCCTTCCTTATTGTTGTTGAGGAAATCCTTCTGTCACCTTTTTTTTTTTTTTTTTTTTTTAAACCGTAAAGCTCTCCTGTGTCTTCTCTTTCAGGCCATTCCCCAGTATGCTATTCCTTGCCACTCCAGCTCCAATGTGGTAGTAGAGCCCAGCGGGCTCCTTGAGCTAAACAACTTCACCAGTCAGCAGTTGGATGACGATGAGACGGCAATGGAGCAGGACATAGACAGTAGCACAGAAGAGGGAACCGAACCCAGCCCCTCTCAGAGTTCTGCTGAACGGTCCTAGTGTTTTGGACACAGGAGTGCACTTTAAAACCTACTGGGTTACCAAGTGTCCAGGGAAGCCCTTGTATTTTGATGTCTAAAGAGAGCACTTTGCCCATGCTTAGACTGTGGACCCTGAAACAGCAGTGTTTGAACAAGAATTGCGGCAGGAGTAGCATTTTAAAACAAGATAAAACTCACAGGGGAATGTACTTTTTTTTGAGAAAAGAAAAAGATGCACATCTACAGTGACGTGAGACATGATATTCTTTCTCTGTTGGACCATGGCTAATGGAAAAGTTTGTCTTGCAGTGGAAAGAGACTTTTCCTGTGAATGTTCCTCAGCTGGTTTCTACTGAGCAAAACACCATGAAAAAAGGAGAATGTGAATAGTTTGTATTTTGAAACAGTGTGTCAGGAACAGTTTTTTAAAAAAATCTTGTATGTTTTTGCAAATCCCTGCAAGTGCT
Organism: Lipotes vexillifer; assembly: GCF_000442215.2. Classification (NCBI taxonomy): domain Eukaryota; kingdom Metazoa; phylum Chordata; class Mammalia; order Artiodactyla; family Lipotidae; genus Lipotes; species Lipotes vexillifer. The sequence continues at coordinate 354,172 of NW_006788663.1, forward strand.
GAATTGGTTAACATTTTACATCTGCTCAGTTCATATTTTATAAAATAACTAGTTCTTTAATACTGGCATTAAAGAAACCTTGTTAGATGGTAGAAATCAGGTCCCTAACCCGTGGGAAATACTTTTTGGGTGGCTTGTACGTTCTCATCAATTGTATGCTAATTTATTGTGTTGTTGTTCCTTTGTGCTCTAGGCAGCACACTTGCCTTCTATTTATTTAAATGTAAACATTTCAAAGCAGGCCATATTCCTTCTGACAAATTTCCTGTAAGCTGGGATTGCCTACCTTTTCCATCTCCAAACCTCCCCCTTCTCCTTTAAGAAAACTTAATGAGAAAATGTTTCATTGTGAAACAGAGGAAAAAAAACATTTTCTGATCCAAAGGAAATGTTCAGTTATGTTCAGGAAAACAAATTATTCATATGATGCTATCTTAACATTGAAATTGCACATTCATGTTGGACTGAGACTTTGAAAATAACTTTTACATACTTTTGTTTACCCCCCTTTGAAATGTATAAAAAGTTCATTTACAGTTCTAAATGTAATGGTTTTAAACATTCTACCTTTTTAGGACACGATTTGTTAAAGCAATATATTTGGGTCTTGTGATCACTGTCTGTCACAAGTAGAGTGAGGGGTAAGAGGGTGGGAGGGTAAGAGTCAGTTTTGACAAGTTGTGGCAAAGGAAACTATACTTTTCATTTTTAAAAGATGTAAATAGAAAAATTTTTAACGGTTTTATATAGATTTCACTATAAATAAGCATTTTAAGACTGACAAATGTTGAACTGTACATACATATAGCAGCATAACTGCCCAATGTTTTGGTGCTGAAGTACTGTAAGTAGAATTCATCAATGGTCTCCTGATTTTTACATCTATATCTGGAAAAAAAACTGTGATCCTATAGTTAATAAATTCCCACTGAAGCGACACTGAAGATTTAAACACAAGCATTCACAAGATGCACTGATCTCTGGTAGTTGTCATTATTTCTACTACGTGATAAGGACTTATACCCATAGATGGAGCTGTTGGTTATTATTTTGTTGTACAAATTCACGTTGAAAAGACTTTGTCACTGTTTCTGGTTAAGTAATTTTTTTTAAGCTCTCGGGTCATAGACTTCTTTGAAAATCTAATTATACTATGAACTCTCTCACCAAAATGATACACATGCCAATATACATGTTAGGTTTTACATACATTTTTAGGGATTCATGAGCCCCTAAGCCTATCCATGTGTTCCAGGTTAAGCCCTCTGTTATGGTCAGTCCATTACTTACAGATGTAAGTTTTTATAAAATATCTTTTAAATATTCATGCATCAGGTAACAAGAGCAAACTTTAATAAAGTCATTATGTTCTACTTCTACATGTTCTGGCACCATAGCATACCTGTGTCCCTTTGAGAATTTAGCCTTAATATGTTTCAGCAACTGAAATGGCAAATGAAATTTCCATAGTCTTCATTTTTAAAAATTAGTATATATTTTAACAAACTATCAAGTGTGGGATATAATCTTTTTTCTTTTAAAGTTGTTAACTTCAAGGAGAGCATGAATTTCAGTTTATTCGACAAATATTAATTAAGCATCTTCTGTGTGCCAGGTGCCATTCTAAGCACCAGGAATATACCATAGTGAATAAACAGAAAATCCTACCCTAATGGAGTTGATAAACAAGGTTACCTGCTGATGAAATGGATACGAAGGCTAAAGGAAAGAGGTAACAAGAGTGGCTCTTAGATTTCTTGATTAAGTAGATGGATGGTGATGCCATACATGGAATACTTTTATTGAAAGTCTTAGCATTAGATCTATTAGTATTTCATATGTTTAAGTCCATAAGTTAAATGTAAATTTAAGTCATCCACGTGAAAGATATTCAGAGATTACAATGCAAATGCTACAAAATTAATAAACCCTAAATGTTAAAGACAGTGATAAGAAAAATCCATTTGGTTTAAAGTAAACATTGATAAATACTTAGTACTGCAGATGCAGTTTTTGGTGAACTTAGAGAACTTAAAAAAAAAGCTTTATTGAGATTAATTCACATGTCATACAATTCACCCATTTAAAGTATACAGTTCAGTGGTTTTTTAGTATATTCACAGAGTTCAGCAGTCATCACAACAGTCAATTTTAGAGCATTTGCATAACCCCAAAAACCCTGTACCCCTGAAACCACCACCACCCTAGCCCTAGGCATCCACTAAACTAATTTCTGTCTCTATGTATTTGCCTATTCTGGACATTTCATATAAATGGAATCATACAATATGTGGTCTTTTGTGACTGGCTTCTTTCACTTAGTATAGTGTTTTCAAGGTTCATGTTGTAGCATGTATCAGTGCTCCCTTTTTATGGCTCAGTAATAGTCCATTGTGTGGATATACCACATTTTATCCATTCATCAGCTGATGGGCATTTGGGTTGTTTCCACTTTTGCACTCTTATGAATAATGCTGTTACGAACATTTGTGTACAAGTTTTACATAAATTTTCAATTCTCTTGGGTAAATATCTAGGAGTGCAATTGCTGGGTCATATGGTAAGTATTTTTAACAATGTGAGGAACTGCCAAACTCTTTTCCACAGTGACTACACATTTTACATCCTTGCCAGCAGTGTAAGAGAGTTCCAGTTTCTCTGCATCTTAACCAACACTTGCTATAATTTGCCTTTTTAATTATAGCCATGCTAGCGTATGAAGTGGTACGTCATTGTGGTTCTGATTTACATTTCCCTGATGGCTAATGATGAGCCTTTTTTTCATGTGCTTATTGGCTGTTCATACATCTATGGAGAAATGTCCTTTGCCAATTTCTCAATTGAATTATTTTCTATTTTATTATTTAAATTGAGAACTTTTGAAGTACAGAAATATTACTACTCTTAAGAGAAAAGTAAGCTGTTTTCTGGATATTAATTCATCACCCTTAAAATCTTAATCAGGTTCTCGTTCTTCCCCTCTAATGTAACAAATTGCTTAACATCCTTAAAACTGTACAGAGCTTTATAGTTGAAAATGCCTTTAAATACATTTCTTTGTGAGGTTCTGTCAATAGCCTGCTGAGCTAGGAGACCTCAGTAGCACCTGGGATAGTGCAAAGGAAATAGTGGTCAGGTGGTCTGTATTTGAGTCCCAGGCTCCTCTGTTTATTGGTCATATGAACTTGAGGAAGTCACATTCCCCATAATACAAAGTGAATATTTCTGACCCCATAGGATTATTATTTATTACATAAACTATAATGAAATAGTTTATGTAAAAATGTCAGGCATTCTTTAAAAAGCAGATTCATCTCAAAAAAATGCCAGGCACAGAGTTACGTGCTGTATTTTTTTAAGTAATATTTATACCACTCCTCTATAAATAGAAAACTGAGGGCTCGGAGAAAAGTGATGTACCAAAACTCACAAATTATGTGCTAATAGGTATCATGCCAAGTCACACAAGTTGCTGCTTTCTCTAGAGGAGTGTGTGCCACCAGACACAGGACTGGCCTTTGGAAGGACAGAGGAACTTGGTGTTGGTCTATAACACGATCTTTTTGCCAGCCTTACTTGCCTTCACACAGAAGGACAGAGGAAGGACAGAAGCCTTTGGAAGGACAGAGGAACTTGGCGTTTGTCTATAACACGATCTTTTTGCCAGCCTTACTTGCCTTCATACAGAAGGACAGAGGAAGGACAGAAGCCTTTGGAAGGACAGAGGAACTTGGTGTTTGTCTATAACACTATCTTTTCACCAGCCTTACGTGCCTCAAACAGAGGTGCTCAATTCAGTTTGAGTTTAATTATGTGTCACAAGCTCCTGATAAGAGGAAGTGGAGTAAAAAAGCGCCATATGAGCAAGGCCTTTCCAAGAAAGGATAGTGAAAAAAGTCTTCTGCCTCTGCTTGCAGGTTTGTAAGCCTTTAAGTAAGCGAGGTTTGACGACCTATATATATATATTGAAAAAAGAAACACTGTAGATTTTGTACTTGTGAGAAGGCTCACTCTGCCTTTTTCTCTCTTCCTTGCTTATGTATACACTGTAACTGAAAACATGTGCTTGCTTTGAAAACAAAACAAAAAAACCAACAAGGCTTGGTTTGAATCCTGACCAGCCATGTGAGTTTGGACAAGCCCTAAGAGGCTTAAAACAGCAGAAGATGGAATGAATTATAATTCCTACTTTTAAAAAAGACATAGATGAGTAATATTCCTCCCAAGTGGTTCTTTCTGACTTTTTTTTCTCTTCCTTCAAATAAAGTTACTGGGTACTTTCTTTGGGCTGACATCGGGGATACAATTGTCAGCCAGGGGGAGAAGCCCCTGTCCTCATGGAGCTTCAGCCTAGCAAAGGAGATATGTTCATCAAAGATCACACCTAAATGTATTCAGTGCTAAATGCCATGACAGAGAAATAGTGCCATGATAGCATATAAATGGGAAGTTGGGGAGTTTCCCTCAGGAAGGATTGTTTAAAGTGTAATCTGAAGGAAGAGGATTGAACTAGGCATAGAGGAGGGGGACAGCTGTCCAGTAGATGGACAGCAGATAAAAAACCTTGTGGTGGAAGGGGAACTTAGGCCAGTGTGACAGCAGCGTGGAGAGCAAGGGCAGTGAGCATGGTGGGAGCAGAAGGTGGAGACCAAACTATATGGATCTTACAGCTTATTATAAAGGTTTGGGTCTTTTCTCTAAGAACGATGAGAAGTCAATAAAAAGTTTTAAGCCATTAGAGCTGGTAAAATGAATTAATACATTTACAAAATATTTGGAGTTGGTCCATTGAAACAGAAAAATATATTTAACATTTTTTTTTGATGCTAGTCTCATCTCCCTGTGTCCTTTTTCTCTAACATCTTCAGTGGTTCCCCAGTACTGTAGTATGAATCTGGCATTCAAGGGTCTTAGCCAAAGCTTCAACCTACATTTCTAGATTCATAACTCATTTCACTACCCTGGCCTACTGCCTATCTCCCCCACCGCACACACATTATGCTCTGCATTAGAAAGTCTCACTCATTTCTCAAAGCCCAGCTTGAATTTCACCTCCTTCACTAGGACTGTCCAGATCTCTTCAAGGAGGATTCCTTCCCCCCCACCACCCCTCTCCCCCACTGCTAGGTTCCTCTAGCATTTTGGAAGAAACGTGTTTACTATAAGCACTTATTATTAGTTACCTACTGTGAACTATATTGCATAAGGATGTTTATAGGTTGGTTGGTTTTTTTGGGGTTTTTTTGTCAGTACTTAACGCATTGCCAGTTTTCTCTTCCAATAACTGACTTTTGGCTTCATTGATTCTATTGTTTTTCTATTCTCTGTTTAATTTATCTCCATTCTATTCTTTATTATTTCCTTTCTTTTGCTAGCTTTGGTCTTAGCTTTTCTTCTTTTTCTAGTCCCCCAAGATGTAAAGTTAGGTTATTGATTTGAGATCTTTCTTTTTAATGTAGGCATTTACAGCTATAAATTTCCCTGTGCATTGCTTTTGCTATATTCCCTAC
>NW_006788663.1:359691-373325 GCF_000442215.2 Lipotes vexillifer
GGTTGTTTTTTTTTTCATTCATCTCAGATATTTTCTAGTTTCTCTTGTGATTTCTTCAACCGTTGGTTATATGAGTGTGTTGTTTAATTTCTACATATTTGTGAATTTTTCATTTTGCTCCTTTTATTGATTTCTATCTTCATTCCCATAGATGTTCTATCCATGATTGAAAGTGGTGTACTGAAGTCTCCACAAGTCTCTATTGTGGAACTATTTCTCCCTTCAGTTTTATTAATACTTGCCTCATGTATTCTGGAACTCTGTTTGGTGTATATATCCTTATAATTGTTTTGTGTTTTTGATGAATCAACCCTTTTATCAGTGTACATTTTGCTTCTTTGTCTCTTAACAGTTTTTACTTAAAGTCTATTTTGTCTGATATTTAGTTTAGTCACCTCAGCTCTCTTTTGGTCACCATTTGCATAGAGTATATTTTTCTGTCCTTTCACTTACAATCTATTTGTGTCTTTGAATCTAAAATGAGTCTCTTGTGTATAGCAGATTTGATCTTTTTTTAATTCAATCTGCCAATATTTTTGAATGGAGAGTTTAATCCATTTACATTTAATGTAATTATTAATAAGGAAGGATTTACTTCTGCCATATGGTGTTTGTTTTTCATATGTCTTATACCTTTTTTATCCTCCATTTCCTCCATTACAGCCTTCTTTTGTGTTTAGTTCATTATTTGTAGTGAAATGTTTTGATTCCCTTCTCAATTCCTTTGAGTATATTTTTTAGATATTTAGATATTTCCTTTGTGGTTACCATGGGGATAACATTGAATATCCTAAAATTATAGCAATCTAGTTTGAATTGATACTGACTTAACTTTGATAGCATACAAAACTCTGCCCCTATAAAGCTTCATCCCTTCTTTATGTTGTAATCACAAATTACATCTTTATACATTGTGTGCTCAAAACATTTATAATTTTTTAATGCATTTGTCTTTTATGTAAGAAGTAAAAAGTAGAGTTGCAAACCAAAATTATAATAATAATAGCTTTTGTATTTGCCTATGTAGTTACTGGATATCTTTATTTCTTCATATGGCTTCAAGTTACTGTTGAGAGGCCTTTTGTTTTAACCCGAAGGACTCCCGTTAGCATTTCTTTTAGGGAAGAACTAGTGGTAATTAAGTCCCTCAGCTTTTGTTTGTCTGGAAATGTCTTAATTTCTCCCTTATTTTTGACAGTTTTGACAGATATTGAATTCTTGATTGACAGTTTGTTTTTTTCTTTCAGCACTTTAAATATGTCATCCCACTGCCTTCTGGGCTTCATGGTTTCTGGTGAGAAATTGGCTGTTAATCTTATTGAAGAGTCTTTGTACATGACCAGTTGCTGCCCTCTCGCTTCTTTCAAGATTGTCTCTTTGTCTTTTGACAGTTTGATTATGATGTGTCTTAGTGTGGATCTGTAACTTTATCTACTTGGAGTTCATTGAACTTCTTGAATGTGTAGATTCATGTGTTTGTCATTAGACTTGGGGAGTTTTCAGTTATTATTTATTCAAATATTCGTTCTGCCCTTTCCTCTCTTTCTTCTCCTTCTGGGACTCCCATAATGCATATATTGATCTATTTGCTAGTGTTCCACCAGCCTTTTAGGCTCTGTTCATTTTTCTTCATTCTTTTCTCTTTCTGCTCCTCAGACTGGATAATTTCAGTTGTCTTATCTTCAAGTTCACTGATTCCATCTTCTGCATTCTCAAATTCTCTGTTGAGCCCCTCTAGTGAAGTTTTAAAAAAACATATTTACCAACATCTCCCCCCTTTCCTAGCCCCTGGCAACCACCATTCTACTCTTTGCTTTTATGAGTTCTACTTTTTTAGATTCCACATATAAGTGAGACCATGCAATGTTTGTCTTTCTGTGTCTTACTTATTTCACTTAGCATAATGTCCTCCAGATTCAACCATGTTGTTGAAAATGACAGAATTTCCTTATTTTTAAAAGCTGAATAATATTCCATTTTATATATATATACAACACACATACACACACACATTTTCTTTATCCATTCATTTGTTGATGGACAAATGTCTTAGCTATTGGGAGTAATGCTGCAATGAACACGGAGTGCAAATATCTCTTAGAGATACTGATTTTATTCCCTTTGGATATATACCCAGAAGTGGGATTGCTGGACCATATGGTAGCTTTATTTTTAATTTTTTAGGAACCTTTATACTTTTTCCGTGATGTTTTCATTTTAATAATTGTATATTTCATCTCCATAATTTCTGTTTGGTTCCTTTTTCTAATTTATCTTTATTGATATTCTCATTTTGTTTAGACATCACTTTCCTTATTTCTTTGTCCATGTTATCCTTAGTTCTTTGTCCATGTTATCCTTTAGCTCTTTGAGCATATTTAAGGCAGTTTTGTGTGTGTGTGTGTGTGTGTGTGTGTGTGTGGTACGCAGGCCTCTCACTGCCGTGGCCCCTCCCGCCACGGAGTACAGGCTCTGGATGCACAGGCTCAGCCGGCCATGGCTCACGGGCCCAGCCACTCCGCGGCATGTGGGATCCTCCCGAACCGGAGCACGAACCCGTGTCCCCTGCATCGGCAGGCGGACTCTCAACCACTGCGCCACCAGGGAAGCCCAAGACAGTTATTTTAAAGGCTTTGTGTAGTAAGTCTAATGTCTGAGTTTTCTGGGTGGCTTTCAGTTAATTAATTTTGTTTCTCTGAATGGGTTGTATTCTATTTTTTATTTGTATACTTTGTGATTTTTTTTGTTGAAAAGTGAAGATCTGAATATTATGATGTAACTCTGGACATCAGATTTTCCCTTTCCCCCTGGGGTTTGCAGGGTTTTTTGTTTGTTTTGTTGTTTCTTTGTTTTTGTTTTTGATTTTGATTGTTGAAAGCTATCGTTCACTTGTCTAGTGACTTCTCCTAACTATTTTTTTTTCAGAAACTGTTTTCCTTTTCATGTGTGGTCACTGAAGTCTCTATTTCTCAGCATGTATTCAACTAGTGTTTGACAGAGATTTCCTTGAACCCCAGGAGCTAAGCAAACACACACACACACACACACTCACACACTCACACACACACACACATCCTTGTATTTGCAGATTGGCTTTGTGCTGTGGCCCTTCAACACTTACCCAGACTTCCACTGAGCTTAGAGACCATACTGAGGTGAAAGCTTGAGGTCTTCTCAGTTTTTTTTCCTAAGTATAGGCATGGCTTTCTAAATTTTTCCTTATATACATACAGGTGCTTTTGAATGCCCTAATTTCAAAAAAACAAAACAAGACAACAACAACAAAAAGCCACACCCCCAAAAAAACACTTCCCCAGCTTTTCTTCCCAGTCCTTAGATGGTTTATTGATGTCTCAACCATAATCTTTTGCTTCAGATGTCTACAGGTTGTTTGTCAACATGTTTTACCATGTTTTCAATCAATGTATGCTGCTTTTTCAGCCTGAGTGAGTTCTGATTTAAGTGAAACAGCAATGAGCGCCTTGCATCGGTCCTTCAAATAGCCCTGAGGCAGGTTAGAACAGATGTACACAATAATTTGCAAATAAGATTTGCTGTGCTCCTTCCAGAACCAGGAACCAGGGTCCTACACTGATAACATGGACATCTTTAAGACTACTGCCAAGCCCGGGAGAGGATAGGGTGAAGGCTAGTAAAATGCCATAAAGCTTTCCTATGTTTTTTTTCTGTCTCATTTTTTTTTTATTGTGGTAAAATATACATAACATAAAATGTACCATTTTAACCATTTTAAGTGCATAGTTCATTGGCATTATGTACACTCAGATTGTTGTGAAACCATTACCACTATCTGTCTCCAGAACTTTTTCCTCATCCCCAACTGAAACTCAGTACCCATTATATAATAACTCCTATTCCTGCCCCCCCCCCCAGCCCCTAGTGACCATCCTACACTTTTCAAGTTGCCTTTTGCTTGATTCAGCATTTGGTCATTGCTGTAAACCTTTGACTATATTCCAGAGTCTGACAAAGTTGGTTCTGACAGTTTCTGCTTGTTTTTCAATGTTTCTGTGGGACGATGGGAGCTTGGAGCTGACTACTACACCATTTTGCTGGCATCATCATCAACACAAGATTTTGTCACGAGCTATTTGGAAGAGTGGAATAGCCGTTAACTGAAGTAGGGAAGATCTAATTTTTTAAAAATTAAGTTTTATTGGAGTATAGTTGCTTTACAATGTTGTGAAGATCTAATTTTGAAGGAGAATATCAAAGGCTCAGTTTAGGATAAATTAAATTCAAGATACCTGCTAGACGTCAAGTGGAAAAGTCAAGTAGATAGGTAGGGAAGAAAAGAGGTCCAAGGGCTGATCCCTGGGCAGTCCAGCACACAGGGGTCAGGAAGTTGAGGCAGAACCAGAAAAGACTGAGAAGGAGTGGCCAGAAGGATGGAAGGTAAAGCTGGAGATTGAGGTGGTAGTATCTTGGAAATAGCTGAAGAAAGCTGCTAAGTCAAATAAAATGAGAACTCACAGAGTTAGCCATGTGAAGTCATTGGTGACTTTGGGAAGAGCAGTTATGGTGGAGATAGGGACAAAAGCTAGAGGAGAAACTGGTGACTGAGAATATAGATAATTCAATGAGTTGCTGTAAAGGAGCAATTTCTAGAAAGGCAAGTGGGGTCAAGAAGTTTGTTTTTTATTTTAGTTTTGTAACTTAAGGAAATGGGATTCCTGATGGGATTGATCCGATGGAGAGGAGAAGGTTTATAATGCAGGAGAGAGGAGAATTGCTCGTGCACTGTTCTTTATTGTTTTTTTATAATATAAATTTATTTGTTTTATTTATTTATTTTTGGCTGCGTTGGGTCTAAGTTGCTGTGCGCGGGCTTTCTTATTTGCGGAGAGCGGGGGCTACCTTTCATTGCGGTGCGTGGGCTTCTGGTTGCGGTGAGCGGGCTTCGCATTGCGGTGGCTTCTCTTGTTGCGGAGCACGATCTCTAGGCGCATGGGTTTCAGTAGTTGTGACTCGCCGGCTCTAGAGTGCAGGCTCAGTAGTTGTGGTGCACGGGCGTAGTTGCTCTGTGCCATGTGGGATCTTCCCAGACCAGGGCTCGAACCCGTGTCCCCAGCATTGGCAGGCAGATTCTTAACCACTGCACCACCATGGAAGCCCTCGTGCACTGTTCTTGAATAGTGGGAAGGGAAGGGATTTGCGGACCTGCTGGGTTCATCCATTACAACAGAAGAGAAAGAAGATATTCAGGAACAGAAGCAGGTAGGTGGGTAGCTAACATTTGCTTCAATTTTTTGTTGAGTCTCAAATCCATATTTACAATATTATCTCTTCCCTGAGCCAAAACCAACTGCCTTGAGACATCCCCAAGTGGATTTCCTATAAGTACTTCAGCCTCAAGTTGTCCCAAACCAAGAAAGATCAACTCCTTTTCTTCTAATTCTTGGTTTCATTAACGACACCAGAGCTGATGCTGGAAGGAGGGTAGGAGAATGGAATAGGCAGGTAACCCAAAGATGGGGTGGGAAATTGGGCTTGAGTGTGGAGTGACTAGGGAGCAGTGAGCTCAGAGCAGTCCCCTGGAGGCTGTTACACACCCAGAGGCCAACAAAGCATTCTGTCAGGGTCTCATGGAGTTATCCATGGTTTGTCACATGATCGAAAGGACTATTTATCTTCAGTTTTTCTCCATAGCATTAGATTGTTATCCTGCTGGAAAAAGAACCCTGACAAGCTCTTTCACCTCCTGGGCCTTGTGTTCCTACTACACTGCACTTATCCCTGATTACCGACCAAATCCCTTCTCACCCTGCATCTCCAAGGTTACTTCCAGAGATACTTTCCCGAACCTTTTCCCCCTGAGCCTCTCATCTATATCTCCATTATAGCTCTTCTATATTTTCATTATGGCTCCCAATTTTTGCTCCATGAAAGTTTTGCTCTGGGAGTTGGATTCCGCTTCATGTCCCTAGCATAGGACCTGACGTGGATGAGGCATCAACAAATTTGTTGATTGGCTGTATAAAAAAAACTCAGACCATTCTGGTCCTGGGGCTCTGCCCACAGTTGCACAAATGCTTATTAACATTAAAATGCACGAGCAAATCCCAGAAATAACATCCTTATTGCAGGCTGTTTTTGGATGAGGATGTTATTGTTGTGAGATATTTGTGTATCAGCCACTCTGGACTCAGAGCACAGTGCCCATCTCTGCTGTCATTTGTTCTGTCACTTCAAAGTGCAGGAAAACCATGGGTGGTGATTTTAGAATCTTATTCAGAACCCTCAGGGAGTGAGTCATTTCATAGTGACGACTTTTCCGGATTGCCACAGTTCAAATAAATTAAGCAACAGGACATTGTTGTTGTTGTTGTTGTTAATTTTAACCTCTTTAGAACGTAAATTTCAGAAATACATTATCCTACCATCCTGAACATGATTCTGCCATCTCTTGTTTCTTCAGAATCATTATTATGAACATAGTTATAATTTTTCAGCTCCGCAATGAGAATACACAGCCTTGCTAAAGGAGTAAGAGGGGGGCATAATTTAGGCTCAGTCTCTCCCTGGAGCAGATCCAGACCAGATCCCAAAATCTAAGGTGGAGGCAGCTGAGCTGCCCCAGAAGTCAGAGGGGTAAGTGAGGGAACAGAGGCAGGCCCTGACCCGAGCACAGGACCAGTGAGTCTCCTGCTTCTTTGTGCATTTGAACTACATGGGGATTTGTTAAAAAGCAGATTCTGATTCAGTAATTTGGGTTCAGTTCTGGGCTGGTATCTGAATTCTGCATTTTTAACAAGATCTCAGATGATGCTAGTGCTGCTGAACCACAGACCACACTTTCAATATCAAGTCTTTTGTTGACCTACCAGAGGTTTGCTTGTGATTTTTGTGTGGGTTTTCTTTAGCGAGTCTTTCTGTGGGGCGTCTTACAAGTACCAGGTGGCCTCTGGCAGTGTGTACACAGTGCTCTAAGTTTATGGAGTGCTCTCACGTGCCCTGTTTCCCTTCTTTCTCACAATAGTCCTGGCAGGTAAGTTAGCACCATTTTACTGACTGGGAAACCAGTTCCTGGCATCTCACAGATCACTAAAGGGAAGAACCAGGGCTCATGGCTCCACATTTAGTGCTCTTTCCACTGCTTCTTGCTCCCTCTGCCACATCTGTGCTGTGTGCCTTACACAGCCCTATGGACTCCGCGCCGTGGGGGTGCTCTGAGGAAGTTGGCTGCCTGTGCACACACACGTGTGTGCCTGTATTAAAATCAAGGGCTGATCAACAGCTGTAGCACCCGGGCCTGTGCAGTCTCACTTAGGACACCCCAACTGAGAGTGACATTTCCTCATCCCTCAAATCTCCCCCTCAGACAATGACCTTGCCTCATATTGTATAGACTAAACCCTGGCCTCACAAGCGGCAGTGACCGTCTGCAGTGTACACTGAGATGCTGTTGGCGCCCCACTCATCGCCCCTTTAAGCGTTTCCATTTCAGGGCCGGCTGGCTGGATTCCATCTCCTAGCCTCTCCGTCCGCCCAAGGGCTTTCTCTGGCACAGGGGACCTGTTGTGCCCCATACAGGTAGTGAAATGCTGGGAAATTTATGGCCCTCCAGTCAACCAGGGACCAATGGGAGCTGATAACAAAATAATCCAGCTCTCTCACCTCTTAATTTGGGATAACTTGGAGGCATTTTCCCCACACTAAGCTCCAGTTACCCACAGTGGTAACTTGCTTGGTCATGTTGCCTTTATTTGCTGCTTTCCCCTCCCTGCCTCACTTCCCCACTCCTGTAATAGTGTTTCCAGGGATCCCTCCTAAAGAATGACTTACACGCAACTCTTTGTCTCATGGTCTGCTGGCGGAACCCAAATTAAGACACTTCTCCCAACCACTATTCCTACTGATTTACTTATAGCTGGACCCACATGCCTGCCTTCCCTCTAGTCATAATGGAGAAAGTATTCCAGTTCCTTAGTAAGATCACACCCTCTCCCAGGGATCTGGATGACATCCTCCTGCTGCTTAAGGATTTCCCTCCTTCAATTATCTCCTTTCTCTGCAGCACCATCTCTCTCTCTCCCTCTCTCCCTCTATCCCTTTCCTAGATCATTCCAACCTACAAACATGCCTCAATAGGACCCCTCAGGCCACGGTCTTCTGATTCTGGCCAAAATGGAATAACAGGGACTAGATTTCTCTTCTGCCTGAAAAAACAACAACCAAACAAAATATATGAAACAATCGTTTTCAAGACGCTAGACAACAAACACCAAAGAACAGTGATTCTTGAGAGGTGGTAACCTAACACAGGAGAGACTTTCCAGACTCTAGAACAGGAGAACCCAGGAAGAGCTGGTGCTTGAGAAGAGAGAACTAAGAGTCCAGAGAGACTAAGGGAGATCGACCGTGCAGGACAAAGAACAGGGAAGGAGCGCGTCACAGAGAAACTCCTGGGATCTGCAGAGGGACACCTCATGTGTTCAGCAGAATGCTGATTGGCACATGTGTGTGAAGACACTATCAAAGGACTGGGGAAAGAACCACCTGGAAGGATTAGAGGAAATAGTAGCTGGCACTCACACAAGGCCAGGAATAGTGTTGGTTCCCACCAGCCAGACTGAAAAGCTACATATTTCACAAGGCTTCAGGTAGAGTGCTCAAAAGAGTTTAGCCTTAGTCGTGGGGAATAATAAGCCCTGGACGAATTGCCGTTCTCATCCTGCCTAACAAACCTTAAAAGAAATACCCCAAGAGGATCAAACTGTTTCAAACTAATTTAAGTGCACCCCAGAACAAAGTTCAAGAATATTTATAGAAATATAAAAATATCCAACACTCAACAAGGTAATATTCACAATTACTTGCATCGAATAAAAAAGATCAGAAATGCAAATAAGCAGGAAAATACAACCTACAATAAGAAAAATCAAATAATCAAAACAGGCCCAGGATTACCACAGATGTAAAAACTAACAGAGGAGAACATTTTAAAATGTTTTTATAGCTACATATATGTATTGAAATTTTAAATGGAGACATAGAAGATATAAAGAGCCAAGTGAAACTTTTAGAGATGAGAACTGTACTATCTGAGCTATACGGTGAATGAGATTAGCAGCAGATTAGGCATTTCAGAAGAAAAATTAGGGTACTTAATGACAACAATAGAAATTATTCAAAGTGAAACACAGGGAGTAAGAAGAAAACTTTTAAAAATGAACAAGAGCATCAGTTAACTGTGAGACAACTTCAAGCAGTCTAATATGTGTGTAATTTGGTACCCTGGGGAAACAAAAGGGAGTGGGGGACAGAAAAATACCTGAAAATAATGGCCAACGTTTCCCCCAATTTGATGAAAGCTATAAACCCACATATCCAGGAAGCTCAATGAACTGCAAGTACAAGAAACATGAAAGACTGTACCTAGACACTTCACAGTCAACTGCTCAAAATCAATGATGAAGAGAAAACCTTAGCACCAGCACGAGGAAAAAGACATAATGCAACATGAAGGAACAAAAATAAGGATAATAACAGATTTCTCTTCAGAAACAAGCAAGGAGAGAGTGGGACAATATTTTAAAGTACTGAAGGGACTATCAACCTAAAATTCTGTACCCACTGAAAATAAGTCTCAAAAATGAAGGTGATGATTTTTGACAACACACTATGGTTATGTGGGATGTTGTCCTTAAGGGAAGCTGGGTGAGCATACATGGGAACAAAGAGATAGGTCTAATGGCAAGATGATAGATTTCACCCTAACCATATAAATAATCACATTAAATGTAAATTATATACCCTCAACTAAAAAGTATAAAGCATTAGATTAAATATAAAACCAAGACTCAACGTCGTGCTTCCTCCAAGAAACTCACTTGAAAAATAAAGTCATAAATAGGTTAAAAGTAAATGGACTGAGGTGCAAACTGCTATGTATAAAATAATACAAGATTATAGGATCAATTCTACAGAACAGGAAATATAGCCAATATTTTATAATAACTTTAAATGAAGTATAATCTATAAAAAATATTGAATCACTATGTTGTACACCTGAAATTAATATAATATTGTAAAACAACTATACTTAAATTTTAAGGATTGAAAAATATATACCATACTATCAATAGTACAAAGAGAGTTCGAGTGACTATATTAATGTCAGATAAAGTAGATTTCAGAGCAAAGAATATAATCAGGGATAAAGAATATCATTTCCTAATGAGGAAGGAGTGAATTCATCAAAAGGACATAATTCTAAAAGCATATGCACCTAATAATTTCAAAGTATATTATAGAAAAACTGCTAGCATTGCAAGGAAAAATAGACAAAATCACAATTATGTTCAGAGACTTCAACATCTCTTTCTTATTAATTAATAGACAGAAAAGAAGTAAAGGGAAAAAAAAAGTTTTTACACTAAGAAAGCCAAAAAAAAGAAAAAAGGGCCCAAAACAAAAATATTATGCCAAGTGAAAGAAGCCAGTCACAAAACTCCACATATTGTATAATTCCGTGTACATGAAATGTACAGAATAGGCAAATCCATACAGAAAGTAGATCATCCTTTGCCTAGAGCTTGGGGTTCGGGGTGAGAAGCAGTGACTGCTAATAGGTATGTGGTTTTCATCTTTTTTCTCATATTGATATGATGCAAATATTCTAAAGTTGTTTGTGGAGATGATTGTCCAGCTCTGTGAATACAGTAAAAACAATTGAATTTTCACTTTAAAAAGGGGAATTCTGTGGCTTGTGAATTATACCTCAATTAAGCTGTTGTTAAAGAGTTGTTTTAAATTTTGTAACTAACCCTTGGGTTAAATATCAAACAAACAAACACCCGATGGCTTCTCACTGCACTTAGGATGACATCCCTCCCCCTAACCCTGGTGCGACTGACCCTTGCCTACCTCTCCAGCCTCATCTCGTCCTTCTCCTCATTCATGTGCTCTAGCCACAGCAGCCTTTTCTCTGTTCCTAGACATGCAAACTGATTCCTGTCTCAGGACCTTTGCACTTACTGTTACTTTTGTCTTGAAGTCTTTTCTACAGAACTGCTTCCTTCATCGTCAGACATGTTTCCTCTCAAGTATTATCTTCTCCGAAAGACCTTCCCACATTGTCCTGGCAAAAGCCTACTTCTGACTCCATGTTACCCTATTTTATCTATTCCATGGAACTTGGTACCTGAAACCACCTTCTTTGTTTATTGACATATGTGTCTGCCTGCACTAGAATATAATGTAAATTTGTTGAGGAAAAGTTTTCTTGTCTTGTTCCCTGCTATATCCACAGTTCATAGAACAGTACCTGGCACATAGTTTTTAACTGCATCAGAGCTACCCAGGCCAAAGAGAATTGCCAGAAATGTGCACTGGTGGTAGAAATAGTAGCACTAGGGAGCAAGGCATGAAGTGTAGCAGGATTGGGTGAAGGTCATGCCTAAGTGATACCAACCTTGCCTCTACCAGTGGCAGGGCCTGAGGGGGTAGGTTGACTGCTCTCTGCAGGTTAGCAGACTAAATAAAGTGCTAGCACTAGAAAGAGGCTAATGCAGTAGGAATAGATGGTTCTATACTCTTCATTAATAATTTTTAAAATTAGAAATATATAATCTATGCAGAAGAGTATATAACGTTTTTATACAGTATAAAGGATAATTATAAATCAAACATTCGTGTAGAAGCCAACCAAGTTAAGAAATAGGACACTGCCAGCCACCCTCCAAGTCTGTGATTCTTCTTGTCACATTCCTCTTTTCTTCTCAAGACAAAACCACTCTCCTGGTTTTTATTATAGTCATGTCCTTGTTTTTGTTTTTTTTAATAGTTTATCATCTACTTGTGCATGACTAAATAATACATTTTTCAGTTTTTGAACTTTATATAAGTGAAGTTATACTGAATTTGTCCTTCTATGATTTGCTTCTTTCACTTGACATTATGTTTGTAAGTTATTTCTATGTTGATGGTTGTGGCTGTTCATTGTTACTGTTGTATAGTATTCCATTGAATGGACATAACACTATTTATTTTCCAGTCTAACAAAGGTGGATGGTTTTTAGTTTTTTGCTATGCTAGAATTATTTTTGTATATGTACAAGTTTTTCCAAGCCTAGTATGTGTGTGTGTGTACACATATACATTATTTTTTCACTCCCACCAGCAGTGAATAAGAGTTCTGTTACTTCGCATCCTCATCAGCATTTGGTATTGTCCAGTTTTTGGATTTTAGCCATTTTAATAATTGTGTAGTAGAATGTCATTGTTGTTTTAATTTGTGTTTCTCTAGTGACAAATTATTTTGAGTGTAATCATATTTTTAATTTTAATTTTTCTGATTATTATTAAAGTTGAGTTTATTTTCATATATTTATTGACCATTTGAATTTTCTCTTTATGAAGTGCTTGTTCAAGTTTTTTTGCTCATTTTTCAATTTGATTCTTATCTTTTTCTCATTATTTCCTAGAACTTCTTTATATATTCTGGGTGTAATTTCTTTTCTGGTGTAATGCATTGCACATGTTTTTCCTTACTTTATGGCTTGCTTTTCACTCTTTATCATGCCTTTTGATGAACAGAAAACCTCTGTATTTGAACTAGAGCATTTACTCTATATTTAATTTAAATACAGATATATTGGATTTATATCTATCATTTACTTGTGCTTCTATTTATTCTATTTATTTCTTTTTCCCTCCTTTCTCACCTTCATTTGGATTGATTATTTGGTGCCATTCCATTTTCCCCTCTACTAGTCTGAAAGACATATGCTCTGAGCAACAGCCAGCTCTACCCACCACCAGTCCCTCCCATCAGGAAACTTGCACAAGCCTCTTAGATAGCCTCAACCACCAGAGGGCAGACAGCAGAAGCAAGAAGAACTACAATCCTGCAGCCTGTGGAACAAAAACCACATTCACAGCAAGATAGACAAGATGAAAAGGCAGAGGGCTATGTACCAGATGAAGGAACAAGATAAAACCCCAGAAAAACAACTAAATGAAGTGGAGACAGGCAACCTTGCAGAAAAAGAATTCAGAATAATGATAGTGAAGATTATCCAGGACCTCAGAAAAACAATGGAGGCAAAGATCAAGAAGATGCAAGAAATGTTTAACAAAGATCTAGAAGAATTAAAGAACAAACAAACAGAGATGAACAATACAATAACTGAAATGAAAACTACACTAGAAGGAATCAATAGCAGAATAACTGAGGCAGAAGAATGGATAAGTGACCTGGAAGACAGAATGGTGGAATTCACTGCTACAGAACAGAATAAAGAAAAAGAATGAAAAGAAATGAAGACAGCCTAAGAGACCTCTGGGACAACATTAAATGCACCAACATTAGCATTATAGGGGTCCCAGAAGGAGAAGAGAGAGAGAAAGGACCCGAGAAAACATTTGAAGAGATTATAGTCGAAAACTTCCCTAACATGGGAAAGGAAATAGCCACCCAAGTCCAGGAAGTGCAGAGTCCCATATAGGATAAACCAAAAGAGAAACACACCGAGACTCATAGTAATCAATTTGGCAAAAATTAAAGACAAAGAAAAATTACTGAAAGCAGCAAGGGAAAAATGACAAATAACATACAAGGGAACCCCCATAAGGTTAACAGCTGATTTCTCAGCAGAAACTCTACAAGC
>NW_006788663.1:374150-408450 GCF_000442215.2 Lipotes vexillifer
CATCAATGGACAGATCATCCAAACAGAAAATAAATAAGGAAACACAAGATTTAAATGACACAATAGACCAGATAGATTTAATTGATATTTATAGGACATTCCATCCAAAAACAGCAGATTACACTTTCTTCTCAAGTGTGCACAGAACATTCTCCAGGATAGATCACATCTTGGGTCACAAATCAAGCCTCAGTAAATTTAAGAAAATTGAAATCATATCGAGATATACGCTCTGGGGCTTCACTGGTGGCGCAGTGGTTGCGAGTCCGCCTGCTGATGCAGGGAACACGGGTTCCTGCCCCAGTCCGGGAAGATCCCACATGCTGCGGAGCGGCTGGGCCCGTAAGCCATGGCCGCTGAGCCTGCGCATCTGGAGCCTGTGCGAGGGTGGGATCACAGTAACTCTTTAGTGAGATGAAGCCTGTGAGGACCAGCCCATCACAGGTTCACCCTTGGTGCTGACAGCCCCATGAGGCAGGGCGTCCATGGTGAGATCTCTGCAGGGACAGGAAGGGGCCCAGGCATGGCTGGAATCTGTGGAAGGACAGAGCGGGAAGAGGGGTCCTGGCAGACAGGGCCTGCCACTTGTGCTTTTCAGGACCCCGTGGGAGAGAGAATTTTCCCCTCCTTTTTTTTTTTTTTTTTTTTGTGGTACACGGGCCTCTCACTCTTGCACAGGCTTTGGACGCGCAGGCTCAGCAGCCATGGCTCACGGGCCCAGCCGCTCCAGGGCATATGGGATCTTCCCGGACTGGGGCACAAACCCGTGTCCCCTGCATCAGCAGGCGGACTCCCAACAACTGCACCACCAGGGAAGCCCTACCCTCCTCTTGAACAATAAAAGGACCCTCACTCTTGCTCTCACTCTTTCTCTCCTTTCTGGGGCTCCAATTACACTTACGTTAGACTGTTTGATATTATCTCACAGCTCTTGAGTTCTCTGTTTTGCTTGTTTGTTTTTTGTCACTCTTGTTTTCTTTGTGTTTTAGTTTAGGTAATTTCTATTGGTCTGTCACTGAATCACCCCTCAGCCATTTTCAGTCTACTGATGAACCACTGAAGGAATTTGTCATCTCTGATACTGTGATTTTTATTTCTAGGATTTCCACTAGACTCAATCTGAGTTTCCATCTCTTTGCTGAAATTCTTCCATCTGTTCTTGTGTGTTGTCCACCTTTTCCACTAGATTCTATAATATATTACTTTTAGGTATTTTAAAGTCCTCCTCTGATAGTCGCAACGTCTGGATCAGTGAGCAGGGAGATGTTCTCTTTGTCATGTTCCTGGCTGAGTCTTAGGCTGGACCTGTGTGCCTGGGCCTCAGAGGTGGGGCTTTCTCAGCATTCCTTCCCCTCCTCCCCATGGAAGCCAATCTCTGCCTTGTATTTGTGGTGAGTCTTGCACTGGATAGGATTTCCTGCCCTCCTCCAGCAGGAGGGGACCTCTAGCAGTGGTATTAGTTCAGGCTTCTGGGCCTGGGACAGTTTTCTGCCCTCTATCAGGGTAGAGGGAGTTTTCTTTTATCCTTCTCTCATCAGCAGTGGGATCTTGCCTGTGCCCCTGGGGACAAAAATGTTCGCTACCTTTGCCCAAGTAGCTTAAGGGTTTTGTTCCAGATGAGAGTCCTGCACATCCTCACTCCCAAACCTGCCTCTTTATAATCTTATCTGTAGTTTATCTGGCTTTTTCTTGTGAGGATGGGGGCACCACTCCTTCCAGCTTTCTACATCTTGGGCAGTAGTGGAACCTCCCTCCTGTATTCTTAAGAATGTATATAGGTTTAACTTCTTTTGCCAAGTCCCTCCCCCTCCCTGCTGCCCTCTGATCTGGTTCCTCTCTGCTTTCCCTCCAACTCTGTTCTCCATTCCCAAAGTAAAAGATTCTACCTGGCATTGCAAGACCCTCCTTACAGGCGAGGATGGGCGGAAACTGAAGGGGAAATGTAGTCTTTTTAGTGGGCAGGGGTTAGGACAAGCTCTTGAATACCCATATGTTAATCATTTTTGTCCTGTCACAGCTTTAAATAATAGTAGTAATTGGAATGGGACAGGGGTCACTACACAGGATCCCATCCTGCCAAAGGGAATCCTATGAGGGATCCTGCAGTTTTTCCCTTTATTTTTCCTATTGCTGGACAAGAGGCCAAGTTAATCCACTTAATAAAGTACTGAGGGTGAGGCGAGGGAAAGGAGAAAGAGCTGAATAATTTAGGGTTGGAGAAGTTTTCAGGGCCTCTGAGGTGAGAGCAGCCAAACTAAGCAGAGGATAGAAGTGGACAGGAGAAGAAAATGGATTCTGAGAGCATTGCACGGAGTGTTTTTAGATTCATTTTTCTTTTCAACAGAATCAAGTAAAAAATGGATTATTCTACCAAGATGGCAGCCACTATGAAGAAGGTGGCTGCAGAAGATGTCAATGTTCCTTTTGAAGACAAACAAAAGACACATTTGCACAGAATACAAGTGGAATCCCAGAACTGAAGGAAGAAATAGAAGTAAAAAAGAAACAACTTCGAAATCGGGAAGATGCTTGTGGGGACATCATGCTTGCAGGTGATGACTGCTTAATGATATCAAAATGATTTAAAATTGGCGATGTTTTCATTAGCCATTCTCAACAATGCGCACAAGAAGTGTTAGAAGAAGCAAAGAAAAATTTACAAGAAGAAATTGATGCCTTAGAATCCAGACTGCCATCGATTCAGTGAGTGTTAGATTTGGAAGTTCAGTTATATGCAAAATTTGGAAGCAACATAAACCTTGAAGCTGATGAAAGTTGAACATCTTATGAGACCTTAAAAATTTGTTTAATAAACTTGAATAATTCTTTTGTTATCATAAAATATTGACTATATTCCCCGAGTTGTACAATATATCCTTGTAGCTTATTTTACACATAATAGTTTAAACTTCTTAATCCCCTCCCCTCTTCCCTCTCCCCACTGGTAACCACTAGTTTGTCCTCTATATTAAACCTGAATAATGTTTAAAGTGACTTTTTTTTAAAAAAGAAGGATAAATTATTCTATTTATCTGTTTAGGTGCACTTCTTAAATGCAATTCCAGTCTGAGAGTGAACACTGAGTGTCTCTGGCTTCAGAAGGGCTCCACTGCAGGCTTGCTGTGGATGTACCAGGCTGTGTTAAGGACTTTAAGGATGAAGAAACTGAGGGTCAGAGGTGGTGGGAGCCTCACCCCTAGTCACACAGCTAAGAAATGTCAGAGCTTGGACACAAATCCAGCTAGGTCTGGCTTTCTAGCCTGAGGTCTTTCAGTCCTGCGGCTCAGATGGCTCTCCTTTGATCAGCCACTGACCCCTAGCCTCATTCCTGCCCCCTCACACTTCCTGCCTCCGCACTCCCCCACCCCTGCTGCTCCATCTGTCCTCCGTAAGGCTGGGTGTTGCCTCAGGGCCCGGCTGAGCCTGCACCCTATCCAGCTCCTGCCATATCAGCCTCTAGAGACATCTCCCCCTGCCCCCATCAGTGAGGAGAGAAAGTTCTTTGCTTCCTGACACTCCCCAGACAGCCGGGCCCCAGGGCTTGCAGCCAAGTGGAACCCCTCCGGGTGCCCCCAGCCTGGGCTCCGGGTGCGCTCCCTGTCACAGCCCAGGAATGTGGGCATCCAAGCATCAGCAGCAGACACGCTGGCTGTCGGCCGAGCCAGGGCTCCTGATAACCGACAGGAGCTGAAAGAACCATTAGAGAGGAAGGCTGGCTGGAGGGGCATGTTTCAGGGTCGCCTGGGCTAGGCAGAACGGTGCAAGGCAGCCAGGACTGGCAGCCTCGGAGAAGCCACTGCCTACGGGGCTTCGGTTTCCCCATCTGTAGAACAGGGATCGTGTTTCTTGCCCTGCCTGCCTCACCAGGCAGCTGTGAGAAAATGAATATGGTTGTTTGTACTACCCGGTTGAATTGCCTACTCCAGCCCATCTCAGAGAACCACAGGGGAAACTGAGGCCCCAAGAGCACAGATTACACCTTGAGCTGTTAACAGAGCCGGGATCAGACTCCAGGTCCCTGTCTTCCCAACCAGGGCTCTTCTACCCCAGTTTCAGTCCTTTCTGTCCTGAACACACTCAGGTAGGAAGGACAGCTTCCTGCATGGGATGCCAGGATGAGGCAGAGCTAGTCCAAGGACCTGGGATGAGGCCAGGAGTGCTGGGCTCTAGGCTTAGGCTGTCACTGACTTGCTGTGGGAAACTGGGAGAGGATTTCTCCTCTCAAGGCCATTCTTTTTTTTTTTTTTTTTTAATAAATTTTTTTTTTTTGTTGGTTAGTTAGTTTTGGCTGCATTGGGCCTTCGTTGCTGTGCTCGGGCTTTCTCTAGTTTCGGTGAGCAGGGGCTACTCTTTGTTGCGGTCTGCGGGCTTCTCATTGCAGTGGCTTCTCTTGTTGCAGAGTACGGACTCTAGGCACGCGGGCTTCAGTAGTTGTGGCACGTGGGTTCAGTAGTTGTGGCTCACGGGCTCTAGAGCGCAGGCTCAGTAGTTGTGGCGCACGGGCTTAGTTGCTCCGCGGCATGTAGGATCTTCCCGGAACAGGGCTCAAACCCGTGTCCCCTGTCTTAACCACTGCGCCACCAGGGAAGTCCCAAGGCCATTCTTTACTGTAAAATGGGGTCATCACCAAGAATAGTGCTTCTTAGACTTTCATGTGCTTGTGAATCACTGGGATCTTGCTAACAGGCAGATTCTGATTCAGCAGGTTGGGGGCGGGGCCTGAGAGACTGCGTTTCTAACAAGCTTCCAGAATCTGCTGATGCTGCTGGCCCTTGGACCACCTTTTAAGAGCAAGAGGCTGGAGGAGCCCTAAGGGCTTCCGGCTCTGGCCTTCGGTAAGTGGCTGGAACTTCAAGATGCCTCCTTCCCTTCACCCCAGCACCCCGACTCCGGGCTGTCCAGAGCCCGGACTCCTCCTGGGGAGCACTTCCTCCCTTCCCTGGGACTCCTCTCTCCACCCCCTCCTGCTTCACCTTCAGGATCAAGAAGTCTCAATTTGCTCCTCCCTCCCGCTGGGACTTGCCTCAGGAAGACCCTCCTCCAGCCTTTCATAGGAGACAGAGCCCCGTCTCTGCTGAGGATGTGAGGAGCTCGTTGCACAGCTTCCCAGCTCTATGGTGAAGGCCGGGAAGCATTAGCGAGCAGGGCTCCTGAGAGCCTCGTGTCCCGGGGCCTGGCGCCTGCCCCTGGTGTGGGCCCACCTGGGCTTTCCTGCCCCCATGCCCGCCCAACAGCAGCAGCTGCTGGAGTGAGATTTATGTGATGCCATTGGGGTTTTGTTAAAAAACAAAAACAAAAAACAAAACAGAGGGTGTGTGTTCAGAAGGAAGGAAGAAACCCAACATTTATTAAGGTCCTATTGTGTGGCAGGCATATTTGCAAACATCTCTTCCTCCCAACCCTTGGGCCTGAAAGGCACACTTGCCTGAAGGTCATGGTGAGGATGAAATAAGGTGAAGCCTGTGAAACTCCTGGGTGACTTGTCAGCAGTTTGAAGAGTGGATAGAGGCCAGCCTGGTTTCAGAGCACAAAGAAAGAGGAGGCTGGGGCAGGCGGAGGAGGGGTGTCCAGCCTCGGTGTGGCCTGCAGACCTCGGATGGAGGGGGACCTTTTTCTATGAACAGTGGGAGCTGGTAAGAATTAGGCAAATTTGGGACCAGATCAGATTGGCTCTCCAGAAGTACAGTGTGGTCACTGAGTGGAGATGCGTGGATGGGGCACGGCTAAATGTGTGGAGGTCAGAGGAGGTCCAAGGAGCCTCCAGTGAGGTCCCTTCTACCTCTGGGATCTTGAGCTGGACAGGCTATGCGGCAGTCCTTTTGGTCCACTCCCTAAATATTTCTATGGCACGTTTGTACCCACAGTCTGAGTTCCCCTGTCAAAATCCCCAGGAGGGCGCAGTACAGGTCTCAGTCTCCCCTTTGGGAGATTAGGTGAAAGGAGTACCAAAGGCTTCCCCAAGACCACCATGGGATGAGTCACTGCGCAGGAATTGGAACCCAGGCTCCCATAAGCTGTGTTGCTGCCAGGAGTCTGGGGCTTGGGAGGGAGAGAGGCCGGAAGGCCGGGGCCCAGCCCGGGTCAGCCAGCGTCCATCACCAGGAGCATCACCAGGCTGGCCCGGCTCAAAATAGCTCTCCAGACGCAAGGAAATATTTTATCCTACTCTGTTTTCCCACCAAAAAAAATAAACATTCCCAGATCTCAATGGGGCCAGACTCCAAAGAGGGGGAAAGGGAACGAGAACAGGCCTGGCCACCCACTGAGAAGTCGGGTTTCTCTCCTTTTAGCTCCTTTCTTAAGGGTCAAGACTTCGCTTCATGACATGAGTGTAGAGACTCCCACAACTTTCCCAGTGGTGACTGGCTTTCTCTTGGTGTCAGACTGCCCTTTCCCAGGGGTCACTCACCCCAGACATGGTGACACTACTGGATGGCTGCAGAGACCATGCTAGGGGGGTTTAAGTATATGACATGACTCTGCCTTCGATGGCTTACAAGCCACTGGGTGAATGGCGGGGCTTCCTCTCTCCTTGAGGAGTTCTTGGAACCTGGGCGAGAGAGCACTGATATTTACTGAGAGTCAACCATGGGCCTGGTACATAGCAGGAACTCCCACAAATGTCATGCCATTTGACCCTCGCGACAAGCCTTTGAGGGGTATGTTGTCACTTCCCATTTTACAGATGAAGAAACTGAGGCTCAGAATGGGCATGACCACTTCAAGGTTTCACGACCAGCAAATGGTAGACCTAGGACTGGATTGTACATTATGTGGCTCTAAGAACGTGCTTTGCATCATGCTGGCTCTGGTAGGGCCCACGGGGAGGCTGGTGGATGGATTGCATGAGCTCCGGACTCACTCGTGCACAGAGCTCTCCCCTTCTTCTTCTGGCTGTGGGACCCCCAGGCCCTGGGACACCAAGACCTGATGAGGAAGACAGAAATGAGGCTGGTATGGTTATGGGTTGAATTGTGTCCCCACAAAAGATCTGTTGAAGTCGTAACCCTCATACCTGCCAATGTGACCTTATTTGGTAATAAGGTCTTAACAGATGTAGACAAGTCAAGATGAGGTAGTTAGGGTAGGCCCTAGTCCAATATGACTAGTGTCCCTGTAAGAAGAGGGAAGACTGCCACATGGAGACAAAGGCAGAGGTTGGAGTTATGCTGCCATAAGCCAAGGAATGCCTGGGGCTACCAGAAGATGTGAGAGGCAAGGAAGGCCCCTCCTCTGGAGGCTTTGGAGGGACCATGACTGCCAGCACCTAGATTTTATAGTTCTAGTCTCTGGAACTGTGAGACAATACATTTCTGTTGTTTTAAGCCATCCGGTTTGAGGTCCCTTGTTATGGCGGCCCTGGTAGACTCTCCCATAGCTGAGGTCTGCCTGGTATCCCCCTTGGCCTCCTCAGGAAGCAGGCAGAGTGGAACCTGTGGGAGAGCAGAGCTCAAGTCTCAGCTCTACGAGGGGAAGAACTCCCAGCCAGAGTGAGTCTTCAGGAGGGGCTGCTTCCAAGGAGTGAGGGCTACATCATAGGGTGTATATGTGAAGGAGTGGATGGACATTCTGGGCAGATATTTGTCTCTTTCTTATTGCTTTTTGGGAAGTCATAAATGTTTATATAGATATAAAAATAGAAAGATAGGTTGGCCTAATGATAAATTTGTTATGTATTTTGCAAATATGTTTCCTAGTTAGAGGCTTAGTCTTTTCATATTCTTTATGGTATCTTTTAAAGAACAGAAGGTCTTAGTTTTAATGTTGTCAAATTTATCCACATGCATCTTTAACTCATCTAAAATTGATTTCTTTATAGTGTGTGAGGTAGGGCACAAAACAAAACAGTTTTGTTTTTAAAATATAAATAAGCAACCGCTCAGCATCCTTTATGGCTCTGGAGTACTGTCTCTGTCTCTTATCTGCCTCGGCAGCAATATCTTACAGTCTTAATTGCTGGAGATTTAGGGTAAATCTTAATATCTGGTAGAGCAAAACTTCCCCAGCCACATCTTCTTCTGAAATGTCTTTGTTATATTTTGGAGTACTTTTTAAAGGTCATTTAAAAAATTCTTAGCCCCACCCATTTGTATTAAAGCTCTCGTAAAATAATACTAGTATCACTATTAATCTGAATGATTTACTTTAAAATTTGTATAACAGAGAAATTTATATAGCTATTTGTGTAGTGAGAGTTTGAGAGTTTGGGATACATCCTTATAAAAATTTTTAAGTGTAGATACCAACATACGTACAATGTATTTGTCTGCATTATGATGGAATCATACTTCATATACTATTCTGCCATTTGACCTTTTTCACTTAGAAATATGTCAAGTATATTTTCGTATATACTTGAATATACTTTATATATTTCATAAATATAGAACTGACAACCAGCTGACTCTGGCAGAGGAAGGCCTGTGGCTGCAGTTGCTGCAGCCGTGATTCCCCAGCCGGAGACCTGAACCCAGCAGTCATCGTCAGAATGGTAGACAAAGAACAAAAAATAGAACGGCCCCATTTAAAAAAATGCCCACAGAGTACCCCATTTTCATCGAGAAGTCAATCTAGTCAATCAATCTAGTCAATCAATCTAGTCAGTCAATCTAGTCAATCTAGTCTAGTCAATCAATCTAGTCAGTCTAGTCTAGTCAATCAATTCTTTGAGGTACATTGATGTTTTCAACAGATCATTAAAAAAAATTCTTCTTCACTAAACAAATTACCCTCCAAGAAGATTAGAGCCATTTACATTCTTACTAGCCCTGGGGCACATCAACTGTGGGATCACAGTCACCAGCACAGGCATTTTCAAAAAAAGAACTAGACAGATACAGTAAAAATAGAGCAAAGAACATAACAGACACTGTGGATCCGCCACCCATCTTTGTCCCATGTTTATTACATGAGTTTTTTTATCACCTTTTCTTTGGAAATTAAAAAGAAACTAAGGACATTTCACACACATACGTAAAAGTGGAATGAATGGTATAATGAACCCTGACCACCTTCAACAATGATCAATTCATGGTTCACTGTGCTCCGTCTAGACTCCCAACCCCAAGTTAATCTGAAGCAGACGCCAAACCTCATATAATTTCACCTGTAGATACTTCAGCAAGTCTTTCCAAAAGATAAACAGTTTCACACCTTAAAAATTAATGATTTTCTAATATAATCAAATATCTCATGTATCAAACTTTACTGGTTGTCTTTTTACATATGTATTATACTTATGTACATATATATAAAATATAATATAATGTATATTCAATATGTATATTCATGTATATGTATATTCTCTCTAAATATATATATATATTTGCTTGAATAAGGATCCAAAATAAGATCCAGACATTGCCTTTGATTCTGTCTCTTATACTTTTCTTTTTAATTTTGAAACAATCAGGAACAGAAAAGTGGCAAGTATGTTACAAAGAACTTTCCTTCCCGTGAACATTTGGAGAGTGAGTTGTGGACCTGGTTTCCCATCACCCCCTGAGTCTGTAATGTTTTCTACAAACAAGGACCATCTCCTCTGTAGCTACAGTACAACCGTCAACACCAGGAGGCTAACAGAGCCATTGCTACCGTTTACTCCTCAGACCTCATTCAAGTGACCAGTTGCCCCAATAGTGTCTTTTATAGCCGAGGACCCAGCTCAGACACACGCGCTGTAGTTAGCTGTCATGTCTCTTTACTATCCTTCAGTCTGGAAAAGTTCCTCAACTTCTGACTTTTAAGACCTTGACATTTTGGGAGAGATTTTCTAGATCTCCCTCAGTAGGAATTTGTCTGACGTTTCCTTGCAATCATTCATCGTTAGCAGGAATAGCACGGAAGTGACACTGTGGTTTTCTCATGGTGTCTTCAGATGGCGTGTGATTTTGACTGGCCCCTTTATTGATGAGGATTAAGGTGATGTCTGCCAGTCTTCTCCACGGTGAAGTTATTCCTTTCTCCTTTGTGATTTTATAGAGAGATACTTTGAAACTGTGCAAATGTCTCATTCCTCATCAAACCTTCAATTTATTTGTTTGTTTATATCAGTATAGACTTATGGTTTTCTGTTTTATTCAATGGACTATAATTCTTACTATCAGTATTTAGTTTCGTGCTCAAATTATCCCTAACTTGACCAGTCCCTTCAAGCTGGGTTGTGTATCCTTTTGAAAAGTCCCCATCATTCTTGAATACTTCCGTACTTTCTGGCACAAGATCTTCCAGGCACATCTTGTACTTTTCCTGTCCCTATCCTGTAATCAGGCATTTTCTAAGGAAATGCAAAACGGTGACATTCTAATTCTATTATTCTTTCTTTGTTTATTAGCTAGAATTCCTTTATTCTAAACAAAACTAAAAACTTCCTTTTCATCAGATACAGGAGTTCATTTCTCTGAGGTACAGTTTAAATAGCAAGTCAGGATAAATGAGTCTTTCCCTTTACTTGTCAGCTTTCATAATAATGAGTTCGTTTTCTAGCATCCTCCAAAGGTGATCAATAAGACTTTTTTTCTTCCAGTTTTATTGACATACAGTTCTTCTAAGGTTTAAGGTATATAGCATAATGGGTTTTGTTTTTTGTTTTTCGTTTTTCGTTTTTTTAAATTTATTTTTGGTACGCGGGCCTCTCACTATTGTGGTCTCTCCCGTTGCGGAGCACAGGCTCCGGACGCGCAGGCTCAGCGGCCATGGCTCACGGGCCCAGCCGCTCCGCAGCATGTGGGGTCTTCCTGGACCCGGGGCACGAACACGCGTCCCCTGCATCGGGAGGCGGACTCTCAACCACTGCGCCACCAGGGAAGCCCTATAGCATAATGTTTTGATTTACATATAGCATGAAGTGATTATCACCATAAGTTTAGTGAATAGTCGTCATCTCATATAGAAACCTAATTAAAGAAATAGAAAAAAAAAGTTTTTTCTTGCGATGAAAACTCTTAAGATTTACTCTAGGGAATTCCCTGGTGGTCCAGTGGTTAGAACTTGGCACTTTCACTGCCGGGGCCTGGGTTTGATCCCTGGTTGGGAAACTAAGATAGATACCACAAGCCTCGTGGTGAGGCCAAAAAAAAAGATTTACTGTGACAACTTTCATATATAACATAGAGCAGTGTTAATTTTATTTATTGTGTTGTACATTACATCCCTGGTATTATTTATCCTGTAACTGGAGGTTTGTACGTTTTGACTGCCTTCATCCAACTCCTTCTCCCCCTATCCCCCACTTCTGGTTACCACAAATTTGATCTCTTTTTCTATGGATTTGTTTGTTTGTTCTTGAAGTATAACTGACCTACAACACTACGTTAGTTCCTGTTACACAACCTAGTGATTCAATATTTCTATACATTTCAAACTGATCACCACGATAAGTCTAGTTATGATAAGTACAAGTATTATTATGAACTTATTGATCTTTATGTATTTCAATAGATGTGTCATTATTATGAGGTTCAGATGACCCCATATTTGGTCAGTGGTAGCCTGTCTTGGACCTTTATTTTTCTGTATGCATCTAATCATGAGGAAACAGGAGAAAATACAAGCAAATTGAGTTCTTTCCCAATGAAAAAGTTTACTGGGAATTTTGATTGGGATTGCATTGAATCTACAGGTCAATTTGGAGAGAACTGACATCTTCAAGATAGCGAGGCTTTTTATTTATGAATGTGGTGTACACCTCTGTTTATTTAAGTCTCTTCTAATGTCTTTCAATGAAGTTTTATTAAGTCTTGCACAACTTTTGTTAGATTTATTCCAAGATATTGCATATTTTCATTGTGAGTACAAGTCATATCCTTTTTAAATTGTATTTTCTAACTGAGAAAATGAAAAAATGGTAGTATGTAAAAATGCAATTTACTTTTGTATATTGATTTTACATCAGACAAATTGCTAATCTCTCTTATTAAGTAATAATTTGACTCTAGATTATTTTGCTTTTCTAGGTAGAAAATCATATTAAATCATAACACAGTTTTGTTTCTTCCTTTTTGATGCGTATAATTTTGTCTTTTGTCTTATTGTGTTTTCTGGAACTTTTAGTGTAATGTTGAATAGAAACGGCAGTAAGTACTCTTTTTTATCTTATTCCTGTTTTTAAAAGAAATACTTCTCATGTTTCAGAATTTAGTAAAATGTTTTCTGTAGGTTTTTTGGGTAGATATCAGGTTTAGAAAGTTTATGTTACTAACTGCTAAGAGTTTTATTTTAACCATGAATGGATGTTGACTTTTATAAATGTTTTCTATATATTTAATTTATTGATATAATTCTAATTTTTCCTTTAATCTGTTAATAAAAGCAATTCATTTATAGATTTTTCTAGTGTTGAACACTGTGGTCAGAGAACACGGCTTATGTGATTCTTTGGAACTTATTGATACTTGTTTTATAGCCCAGTCTATTGTCAGTAGGCAAAGGTGGTCTATATGTGCTTTAAAATTGGGTTTATTGTCCAGTCATTGGATGCAGGATTCTAAGTGCAAGCATTAGGTCACTAAAGTCTTACTGATGATTTTTTTTTTTTACATGATCTAACAAATCCTGATAAATCTCCCAATATACATGTCTTTTTTGAAGCCATGTTTTTATGTGTGTATGAATTAAAGAGTTTTATATCTTCCTGGTTAATTGAAACTTCAATCATTTTGTGATGGCCCACTTTATCTCTTGTAATGTTTCTGTCTTGAAGTCTGTTTACTCAGGTATTAATGTGGCTACACCAGATATCTTTTAGTTAATATTTGTCTCTTCCATCTTTTGAATTTTCTGTGTTCTTACAGCTATTTTTTTTTAACTTACTTTAACAATCTTCATCTTGCTATTGTGATGACTGATGTAGTCAACTTATTTCTACCGTATAGCACATAGTAGGTGCTCAGGAAACCAGCCATTGTCAACCTCAGGTCTCTCGAGGCCTGCTGGGGGTAGGGGACTGGGAAGGGAAATGAAGTCTCTTCTCGCTATTACCCCTCAGTCTGGGAGGCCTACAGGACATGCTTTTTCCTGAGAAAAGCATGGCGTTTCCAGAAAGACCTGGCTGAGAAAACCCCACTAGTCTGGGGCCACATAACTGTTTCCTAGAAACTAGATGTGAGTGAAACTCGGCTGGTGCCCGAGTCACAGCATACGTTTCCTGTTTTTCATCCACGAGCTAATAAAGTTATTTCCTTCGCATGCTGCTGAGCAGGAAGGCCCCACTGCCTCAAGGCTGGAGGCCGGCCCTTATCCACCACGCTCCAGGCAGAGGGAGGAAGTGGCCTGGGTTCCCCTGGGGGAGGGGCTTCCTCCCAGGCAGGTGGTCAACCTTCTCCCCACGCTCACTCGACCCCTCATCTGCAAGGGGGCATCAGAGCCCGCTCTACCCCAACAGTCCCCAAGGCTCTGCCCCTGGCCTGGAGCCCTCCGTGGGTCTCCTGACCACGTCCTCTTTGAAGGCCCCCTGATGCCTGAACAGCACTTCAAATTCCATGTGTCCCACGCAGATCTCTTGCCTTGCCCGTGTTCTTCCTCATGTTCCCCAGCTCTATGGTGCTGTCACCATCCACTGGCTGCTTAATCTTAATTAAGGGCATCACTGGGCCCCCTGCCCAATCCCTGTAGCCTGTCAGCCAGACGATTTGGTCTAGGCTCCCCGACCCCAGCCCAGGCTCCACGCACAGCAGTGTTGGGAGGGCTCTGGGAGTTCCCCGGGGTGGGGATGGGGTGGCTTCCTCTCTGTGCTCCAGAGTCCGGCACAGTGTGGCTGGGGAGACCGCTCAGGAAAGTTTGTTGAACAAACTAGTGAATGAATGAATGAATGGATGAATGGGCCCTCTGGAGTCTTCTCCAGGATCACATCCTACCACCCCACCTCTTCTAATCATCCTCCCTCGTTGTGGTTTCACCTCAGCCTCCTGCCCTTCCTCCGAATCTGCACCAGGCCTCCACTTTCTCCCCCACGTGGGGAACCCAGCTGCAGACACTGTCCTGGTCGCTCCTCTGGGGCCGGGCCCTGGCTCTGGCTCTGGAGGTGGCGTGGTCCCGCACAGTGTTGTCTGTAGGCGCCAGGGATATTGCACTGGGTCATTCATCCTTCATTCACTCAGATGTTTATGGAGCCCAGAGTACATGCCATACACTCAGGAAATGGCATGGCAAGGACGGACCAAGTCCCTCCCCTTGAGATTCACTCACCAGAGGGGGCAGTTAAGGACCCAGCAGCACCCAGTCACCAGTGGTGTCCGTCAAGGTGCGCTGGGGCCTCTGCAGGTGTGCTTGGTTAGTACAGCCACACAGGAGGGCTGTGGGAAATTTGTGCAGGTAAAAGCCTGGACAGCAGGCCGAGCTGCACGGCTGAGTCCATCTCCCAGAATGAAGTCTGGCAGAAGGATGGAGGGCAGTGGCCCTCGGGGCCCAGGATCCACTGCAGGTGACCCAAACAGATGGGGAGTGAGAAGGTCAGGGTTTGGGAGTCAGGCAGCCCTGACACACTGAGGAAGCTGCTCTCTGATCCCCAGTTTCCTTTTCTGTAGAAGAGACGTTAATAATCCCCACCTCACTAGAGGATGAAATAAATGCACATCAGGGAAGGGCCCCTGGCACATATGAGCAGCCAAGCTGGGGCCGGGTGGGGGGCGCCCATAACCAGTCCTGGAACAGGGGACCGGAACCAGAGCTGCTCAAAGCCCCCTGCTGTCTTCTGCTCAGGGGGTCTCAAAGCTAAGACAGAGGATGTGGGTTAGGGTGAGGGGCAGAGGAGGGCGGAAAGATTCAGTTTAGAGTTGGGCGATGTACCGGCATGAGTACAATGCTCACAAGCCTCAGATGAAGCAGGTCTCACCCTGAGGAAATTGAGGCTCGGAGTGGAAATGACCTGCCACAGGTGAGGGGCAGAGCTGGGCTCAAATCTAGGTTTGCAGGTCCCCGTGCTCAGGCTCCTTGTCTTGCACTGAGGTTGGGGGCCTCACCCCAGGCCTCATCTCCTTTCTCGGAGTCCTGGCCCTGGGGCCGAGTGGTCCTCCCTGGCCTGGCTGTGTACTGCTGCATTTTTGAACATCTTATTTACCCTGATGGGTTCATCTTTTGTTCCCAGCCCAGCCTGGAGGCCTGCAGATGCATGGTAGTCCCCATCCTGCCCCTGGCTGGGCTGCTCTATGTCCTGGATTGGCCTCTGTGCTGAGCTCTTGGAGGTTTGGGCCTCATCCCTGTGTCACCAGCACCCAACCAGGGCCCCGGCACGGAGTGGAAAACCAGGAGAAGGTTTGTTGAAGAGGGAAGGGGTAGAGCGCAGCCTGGGTTACCAGAGTGTCCTGAGTGGGTGAAATTTCCCCACCCTGCAGAAGGGAAAGGACCCCAAGTGTGGCGTCCCATGGACCCAGGTACAAACCCCACCTTGGCCATTTTTTTTCAAATTGCAGTAAAATATACATAATATAGAATTTACCATTTTAACCCTTTTTAGCCACAACTCAGAGGCATTAAGTACATCCACACTGCTGTGCAACCATCACCACCCTCCCTCTCCAGGACTTTTCAATCAAGCCCAACTTTTGGCTGTTTTTTTTCTTTTTCTTGGCCATGTGCCCCCAGGAGCATAAATGCTCTGCCTCTGAGCTTCAGCTGCTCATTCACACACCAGGAAGCACGCTGTGTCTCAGTGCCTGCTGTGAGAGTAAAGGAGGTGGGTGTGGGTCACGCTTCCTGGGTCAAGTGGGGTGCACCCAGGAGTGGCTGGTATTGTTCCCACATTGGCACAGGCCAGCCCCTCAAGGACACTTCCTAAAGGGCTAGGTTACACGTAATGATTACGATAATTATGGTACAACCGTGGCAATGAGGCATGAAGGAGAGGACGCCAGCCAACAGGGAGCCGGGAAACTGAACCTTGAAAATTCTCTGCCGTTGACTAGCTGTGGCCTTGGCCATGTCCCTGCCCCTCCTGGACTCCGCTTCCTGCTTGTACAAAAAGAGTGCACAGCAGGGCACTTTCTCTCGTGGTACCGAAAGCCCCTTCTTCTCTGTTATCAACCTCTGGCCTCCCCTAACCTGGACCAGGAGGCTGGGTGAGCAGTTCCCTATGTGTGCGGAGGGGGAAGCCAGTGCTTCCCAAGGTTCTCTGCTCCCTGAGCATCTTGTGTGCTTGTCCACCAGGCCACAGGCCCCTCGAGGACAGAGGTCCTAGCTTTCTCTCATCCACTCATCCATTCACTCCTGTGCTTAATAAACCTTTGTGCCGGGCCCTGTGCTGGGCTGGCTGTGTGGAACCGGGTCCTCCTTCCACAGGCTCCCAGTCTGGTGGGAGGTCAGAGCCAGGACCAGACAGGGTGGTACAGTGCTGGGCCTGCAGGGACAGGATGGTATTCCTGGGGCCCTGTGCCCGGCAGACGGTAGGGCGGGAGTGGCCTGTGGTATAGACATGCTGGGACAAGTGCCGCCTCCTACAAGTTCTGTCTCCTCATCTGCAAAGCAGCCGCACCAGAAGGTTTTTGTGGCGAGCCAAGGAGGGGAGTGCACGTGGAAAGAAGAGCACAGCTGCTCAGCGAACAGGGTCTTGTGTAAACAGAGACCATGGTGGGGCGGCCCTGCCAGGAAATGCTGCTCCTATGTCCGTCTGTCCGTCCCTCAGCCAAACCCTCCCAGCACCTGTTGGAACAGTGTGTGGCAGACATCACACAAAACGGGCTGTCGCTTCTGTGTGGTACTTCTTGAGAACCTATAGAGATGCTTATCTCCACGGAGCTGGGGTTCTCAGAAGGGACCTGCTCTTGGTGAGCATAAGCCTTCGGTCCAGGACACAGAAGCACAAGCCCCAGGCCCCTCCCTCTAGGTCCTCGGTCTTGTGGGGAGAAACCAGGTGAGAAACCACAAGCGACCTGCTCCTCGCTGGGTAGACAGTGGGACCCCAGGCCCATGTCCCCAGTGGGGGTGGGGCGGTGCTGAGCAGAGAGATGGACTCAACTCGTGGACAGAGGATAGGATTGAAACTAAGGTAAAGGACTGTTTTGTCCAGTTCTGATGTTTCTTCTCACAATAGCACCACCGCCACACACACACACACACACACGATTTAGTTGTTATATCTACGATCCCCATTTTACAGATGTGAAAGCTGAGGCTTAGAAAAGTTATCCACTCATGAAAGATCGCACTGCTGGTAGGTGGTGAGGCCGGGACTTGAATGCCACACCACACCCTGTTGCCTCACACAGTCTTTCTCTCTCCCCTTCTGGGGGTCTGCCCTCCCCTCCTCCCCTTTCGCCATCCCCTGCTCTGACCTCCTCCAGGTTTCACCTTAAAATCACAAGGCCCGGAAGGCTCCATCTCCTTTCCTGTCACAGGCCTCCCAATAGGGACTTCCTGGGGGCAGTCAGCGGGAAAGCGGTAACTTTGTAATTCCCACTTCTCACACAGCCAAGGTCTGGCTCACAGGCCCAGGTACAAAGGCTCCACCCTGGGGTGTGGGCCGGAACAAGGCCTCTTTGTTCCATTGTCTGCCTCCACTGGCCCTGCCTGAGCAGCCCCGGTTTGGCGAGGGCTCTGGCAGCTATGCCAACCAAACGTGGGTTTGTTGATGTGGCAGCAGGGCCCACGGATCCACAGATTTAGTACACATCCCACCTGCCTGTCAGCATCACCTGGGAGCTTATAAAAAATCCCCAGCCAGGGGCTTCCCTGGTGGCGCAATGGTTGAGAGTCCGCCTGCCGATGCAGGGGACATGGGTTCGTGCCCCGGTCCGGGAAGATCCCACATGCTGCAGAGTGGCTGGGCCCGTAAGCCATGGCCGCTGAGTCTGCGTGTCCGGAGCCTGTGCTCTGCAACGGGAGAGGCCACAACAGTGAGAGGCCCACGTACTGCAAAAAAAAAAAAAAAAAAAAATCCCCAGCCAGGACCCCACCCCAGACCAGTTCCACCAGAATCTCCAGGTGTGGCCTAGGCATCGGCATTTTATGAAAACTCCTTAGGGGAGTCCATGTGCAGCCGGGTCTGTCTCCGTGGGCTGTAATGTGGTCCTCATGGTCAGGCAGGCGGGTTTAGCCTGAACAGTAATTTGCATTGAGCTTTAAACCTCTCCTCCAACAAGTTTATATTATTATTATCTCATGTTACAGGTTGAATTTTGTCCCCCTCCACTGCCCCCTGCCCGCAAATTCATATGAAGTCTTAACCTCCAGGCTCTCAGAATATAACCTTATGTGGAGATACAGCCTTTACAGAGGTAGACAAGGTAAAATGAGGTCATTAGGGTGGGCCCTAATCCAGTGTGACTGGTGTCCTTATATAAAGGGGAAATTTGGAAATAGAGCTGCATAGGGAAAACGCCATGTGAGGGTGAAGGCAGAGATCAGGGTGATGTTTCTACAAGCCATGGAATGCCAAGGATGCCAGCAAACCACGAGAGGCTGGGGGAGAGGCAAGGAGCAGATTCTCCCTCACAGCCCTCAGAAGGATCCAGTCCTGCCACCACCTTGATCTTGGACTTCTAGCCTCCAGAACTGTGAGAGAATACACATATGTTTTTTAAGCCACTCAGTTTCTGGCACTTTGGTACAGCAGCCCCAGCAAACTAACCCATCTCTTTTTTACAGATGAGCAAAACCAAGATTACGAAGTGACTTTCCGGAGGTTACCTGGGTGCGGCGGACCTTGTTGACTGGTACTTATTTCTCTGCAGCTCTTAAGTGCCGATCTCCAATACACCCCAGTCCCGAGCCCTCAGCCCTTCAGGAGTTCATCCATTCATTCATCTTTGAGGCACACAGTGTTCTAAGCACAGGGTCCCAGCAGAGAGACAAACAAATATACAAACAAACAGAGACAACCCCCTCTCTACCTCCACCCACCATGGGGAACAGACAGTAAACAAGGTAAGTGAAATATAAGTTGATAGTATGTTGCATGGTCTAAGGGCCATGGGGGAAAATGAGGCAGGGAAGGGGCATAGGAGGTGTGGAGGGGGGCGATTTGAACAGGTCCTTGGGGAAGGCTCACCGGGAAGGTGACACTCCTGGCACCATTGCACCCACCCAGGCTGCAGCCCCCTCCAGAGAGATGCCTCCCAGATCCTGCCCAGTTCATGCTCCCTACTGGGCATCTCCCCTGAGACTCAAGCTGCCCGACCCAAGCTCAGCTTCCCTACCTTGTGCACTGCCGCAAGCACATCCCAGCAAAGGGCACCAACATCCACACTCAGCTGCTCAAATCAGAAACCTCGAAGCCAACTACGTCTCCCCGCCCTCTTGCCCCCTCACCCCACCTGACCCTGGGAGCTGGAGGTGCTCCCTCCACAGGTGCTGAGGTCACTGGCTCAGCTCCCCTGCAGCTTGGGGAGGAGGGAAGTTGCTGCTAATGGTGGACTCAGCGCCAGTCTAATCACCTGTGCAGACACTGTCCACCGCCATTGGTGGCTTCAACCTCAGAGCCCACGGTTGGGCCCTGAGCTCTGTAAATCTGCCTCCTCTTCTGTGCCCACCAAATGCTGCATCCCTCTTGGTGGGGGGCGGGGTGGGGGCTTCCATGACTTGTCCAGTGAGAGCTAGCGGGAGGCTGAGGACGGACTCCCAAGACCAGCATCCTGTAGCGATCAGGAAACCAAGTCCCTTCCCTTTCTGGGCCTCGGTCTCCCCATCTGTATAACGGGCACAAATCCCTGCAGAGTTAACCTCTCCGGTAATCTTGGCTGAACCAATGGGTGTGAATAGCTTTACGCTGAGCAGTGTGTACCCATGGATAGGTCAGGGTGAGAAGAGGGTGAGGTGGGAAGCTGTATGTACCAATGTGGACAAGCCAGAAGGTAGCATCTGTGGCCCTGGCAGGAGCAGAGTGATCTGGGCTAACCCAATCCTCACACGATGCTCTCCCACCCTCAGTTTCCTCTCCAGGCCTCTCTCCTCCTACTGCCATCTGCAGGAAAGGTGTGGCAAATACACCCCCTGCCTCGGGGACACACTGTGCAGCGGGCAGGTCTCTTCCCACACGTGAATAATAAGGTGGGGTAGGATCAAGTGATATCTTGGATCCTAGAATTTCCATGGGCTTTGCAGGGATGCTGAAGGCTTGGTGGGACGTAAAAGGGACATGTTCCTCAAACTGCAACATTGGACCAAGCCTCCCTTTCTGAGGTCCAGGCCAGAGCAACAGAGGTCCTGGGGGATGGGAGGGAAGGGCAGACTGGCCAGATTCCACGTTTGGGACCCATACAGGGCTTGAAGCGGGCTGGATGCCCAGAAGACAGAAGCTGTGTATCTGAGGTTGGGAGATGGTCAGTGGACTTTGGATCTTATGTGATTCTCTCACCATGTGCCTCTGCTGAATGGAGCTGCCCACCTAGTCCCCCATTCACGTTGAATGGCACCCTTTGCTCTGCTGTGTTCATGCCTATGTGTGTGCATGTGTGTAGGAGAGTCGGAAAAGAAGGAGAAAAGCCGCATCCTCGGTGGGTCCACCTGGCACCACCCATAGCAGCCTTTGACAGGGCAAGATGAAGGAGGAAAAGCTGTTACTGCCCAACTGTCTCTTGGTTTCCCCACTTCCACATGAAGGAAGGGTGACTGAAGGGCTCTCCCTGGGTGTGCCTGTCCCTCACTTGGTGAGCCAGCGAGAAGACCAGTGAGTTCATCAGTTCTGGGGTGGGGAGTCTTCCTTTGCTCTTCTGTGCCCCTGGGGTGGGGTGGGCTCCAACAGCCTCTCAGTTCTGAGGGGTGACTAAATCCCTATCCTGCCGTGTGACCTTGTGCGAATCACTTGACTTTTCTGAGCTGGCTTCCTCATCTAGCTCACGAGGCTAATAGTACAAACTCACAAGGTTGTTGAGAGGATCAAATGACATCTAACCAGTACTGAGATTCATATTGTTAGCTCTGGGTTTCCAGCCTGGCCGGCACCTGGCACCATCGTTGGCCCCCTTCACTCCTACGTGGAAAGCCAGCAACCTCAGATCATCCCTGGGCTCTATAACCATGCTCTCTACCTTCGTAGCCACTAGCCACCTGCAGCTATTCAGCATTTGAAAGGATATTTTGTCTGAATCAAGATGTGCTGTATTTTATTATTATTATTATTATTTTACATTAAATTTCAAAGGCAATATGAAAATGTAAATATATCATCAATGATTTTTACTTTTAATTAATTAATATTAACTACATGCCGAAATGACTAATAGTTTGGATATATTAGGTTAAAAATATATTATTATTAAAATTAAGTTCACTTGTTTCTTTTTACTTTCACAATGTGGCTACTAGAGAAATTTAATTACATATGTAGCTCGCATTACATTTTATCGAGTGACGCTGCTCTACAACTTGGAAAGGCCATTTCCAGGGCATCTTCCTGGAGGCTCCCAGGAAAAGCAGCTTTTAGAATTCCCACTGAATTCCACTCAACCTCAGCCACTGAAGAATGTCTGCTTCCCAGGCAGTCCCTGGGTTCCAGAACCCACTCAGGGTGGCCTCACTCACTTCTCCCCAATTCCCCACGCGTCATGCAGCCTCCCAGGCAGCTTCAACCCTGCCAACGAACCAAATGTGGCAACAAAGCCTGCAGCCCCTTCCTTCAAACCCCAGCTGTCTAGCTGCCTAGAACCTCGACGCTGTGTGGGAATTTGCCCGGCATCACTTTCTCCCTCCCAGCAGCCCCCAGGGATGTGGCTTCCTTGCCCCAGGCCCTGAGTCAGCTCCAAGGAATCCCCTCTCCCTTCCAGAGGATGAGGGTGAGAGGCAGGCTGTGTGATGGTCAAGAATATGGACTCAGGAGTCAGAGAGATCTGGATGTGAATCAGGGCTCTGCCTCGCACCAACCGCATGGCTGGGCAAGTCCCCTCTTCTCTACACCTCAGTTTTCTCATTTACAAAATGGGCACAATCATTGTACCTGCTTTATGAGGTTGTTGGGGATTAAATGACATTGTCAATGTGTGACCCTAGCACAGAGCCTGGGTTATCGTAAGTGGTAGTTGTTCAAGGACAGGAAAGGGTTAAGGATGTGGCTTTTGGCCACAGCTTCACTCAGCCAGCCACGAAGAGGAAGCAGGGCCAGGGGTGGGAAGGAGGCAGTGGGACTATAGTTCCTTTTAGACCTTGAGCTATAGGTAGCCTGACATAACAGCCCTGCTGACCCATTTTCAGATGAGGAAATTGAGGCTCACAGAGGTGAAGTGACTTGCCCAAGGATAGCACTTGGGGTTGTCATTGGGCCTGCCTGGCTCCAAGCCCACGCTCTCTCTCCTACACTGCAACCCAAAGTCTGAGAACGGTGTGAGGTGCAAGTGGATTCAAGATAGTTTGAGATGAAACTTGAGCTGATATGGCCCCTTTCCCACTGGGTCTTTTAAAAGTGTCCAAAATTCCCATCCTAAACCGGGTTCCCCTAAAGTAGACTAGGAGCCAAGAAGTCAGGTACAGGTAGTTCCTTCAGGAGGTGATGCCAGGAAACACAGTGAGGGACAGAGAAACAAGACCGGGGAGGGAGAGAGCCCAGGAAAGTGCATCTGGTGAGCAGGTCACCGCTGTGGGCACCTGAGCTCAATCCCACTGGGTGCCTTTTGAGCGGGTATACAGAACACACACCAGAATTTTCAAATGGGGAGCTGAAGGCTGGGTGTTGATCCAGCTTCCACCCCTCACGATTGAGGGTGGGGCGTATGGAGTCTCTGGCATTTCCCTGCACAGGCTCCCTTGGCACTGGAGGAAGTCCTGGAGTAGAGAGAGGGGAGGAGAGAGGCTGAAGCTGGGCTGATATGGGCGGGGAGTCCACACAGCCAGAGCCCCATGCCTGGAAATTCCTCTTGAGAAAAACTTTCAAACTATACCACAATGTTCATGAAAGTTAAAAAAAAACAACA
Source organism: Lipotes vexillifer (assembly GCF_000442215.2). NCBI lineage: Eukaryota > Metazoa > Chordata > Mammalia > Artiodactyla > Lipotidae > Lipotes > Lipotes vexillifer. The sequence goes on from NW_006788663.1 coordinate 396,983, forward strand.
AAAAACAGAGAGATAGGTAGAGAGAGAGAGAGAGAGAGAGAGATGAATATTTAGAAATATATATTTAGATATAGATAGATATAGATATTTAGAAGTAACCTAAATGTCCAGCAAGAGGGGATTGGCTTAATAAATTATGGTGCATTCACAATATAGAATATTCTGCATCCAAAAACAAAAACACGGTTGCAACATGGAAAAGCATTTGGGAAGGAATGTTTCTTAAAACTGGTGCATGCACATCGTCTCCACCATGGATGGTGCATCAGTCAGGGCTCCATCAGGGAAGCAGAACCGGTAGGAGATACACATTATGAGACTTATTGCTAGGAACCGGCTTATATAGAGTTTGGGGACTGGCTAGACAACTTCGAAGGACTACGTCTAGGCTTGCCTGAGGCCATGGAGACTACACGCACCCAGCAACATCAGGCTGATACCACTCCAGTCTGAGGCTTGATCCTTCCAGAGCCCCTACCTGTTCACCCCTTTCCCCTATCAGGAGATGTAAGGTGGCAGGAGGTGGGGACCACTTTCTCTCCTGTTTTTCGGCCTTGACCTCAGCATTCATCATCTCTGGGCTCAGTGCCTGACTGACATACCACAGCCCTCTCCCCCTTACTGCCCAGGGCCTCCTGGAGCTGGGTGGGAAGGGCTGTGGTGGGACAGGGCCTGAACACGTGGATCCCGTCAGTGACCTCACTCTGACTGGCCATAGCCAGATCTTCCCTGGCCTGGCAGAGGGCCGGCTGAGGCTGCCCTCACCCCAGGTGTGGGATTTGTACAACCTCCAGCTCCCCAGGACAGACAAAGGCAAAGGAGGAAGTGAATCAGGCTATGATTGGCTGTGTTACCTTGGGCAAGTCCCTGTCCCCTCTCTGGGCTCTCTGGCCACCCCTAACTCTAATGTGGGACGTGTTTGATTAGGCCAGTGTTAGCCTCTGTGCATCTTGGGGTCAGTGTCCAGAGCTGAACTCCTAAAGCAGGGCTGTGTAGATGTGGGGCTTGGGCCAAGTGGCATGAGCGACGGCCAGCGGACCTGGGGTAGGAGCATTTATGGCTGGAGTCTGATCTGCCCCTACTGGCCCCACCCCTTACACCTCAGTCCTGGGCTGAGCCCACCAGACCCAGGGATCCTGTAAGATCCACCTCTGAAGCATCAGTCCCCAGTCCAAGGCTGGCACAAAGCGGGCACTCAGAGACAAGAAAGAGGAAGGAAGGGAGGGAGGGAAGGAGGAAGAAAAAGATAGCGGGCTAAAGGAGAGGGACTGGCAGAGAGGATGAGTGAATGAAAGAACGAGTGACCAAGTGACCGATGGGTGTGAGGCGAGGCCGTGTGGTGAGCAGTCCACCGCCTATGGAGTTTTGCTGCGGGCTCAGAACACAGAGCTGGATGGGCAAGCCCAGCCTTTGCTACAGATGAAAAAACTGAGGCACAGGGGGGAGGGACGGAGGGCACAAGAGGTTGTGTGGTGAATAGTGGCAGGGACGGGACCAAGGCTCATGTTCCAGGGCTCTTCCCACCTCCCAAGACCGCCCTCAGAGGAGAAGGGGTTTCCTAGAGCCCAGTGGGAAAGGGACTTTGGTGGCAGGCCCTGGGCCCAGGAGGGAGGCCTTGGGGTCCTTGGATGGGTTGTACAGGGTAGGGACCGGACTCTGAGAGGCCAGTGGGCAAGAGCCAACCTCTCCCGGCGTGACCATGGCTACCCTGGGACCGGGGGGCATGGGCACCACCTGGGCTTGGGGGCTCCGGCTGCTCAGAAACGTTCCTCCTTCAAACCGCCATCCTCACCAGCTCCCGTGTCCTGGCATTTTCTCAGCCTTGCTCTTTTGCCCCTTCCTGCCATCTTTCTCCTCCCCCTCTACCCTTCTTTCCTCTCTTTCAGTCTCTCCTTCCTCTCTGTTGGTCTCTCCTTGGATGTTGGTCTCTCTGCTGTCTCTGCCTCTCTCAGGTCCGTCTCTCGATGCCTTTCTCTCCCCTCTGGCTCTCTATCCCTGACACCACCTGACTCTGTCTCCTGCTGTCACTTCCACCTCCGTCGGTCCCCGTCTGCTTTAATGCATTCCCTGTCTTGCCCTGCTCTGTCTTGGTGTCTCCCTCTGTCTCTCTCTGTCACCTCCAGTCTCTGATTTTCTCTCTGTCTCTGTCTCACGCTCCCCCTTTTCAAGTCACCAAAGGCCCTGCTGGCTGCTCTGGGCAGTGCCACGCCCTGCAACCCAGTCTTACCCACCTCTGGTAACAGTTACCCTGGCTGGAATGGAATCCTCCAGTGCCCCAGAAAGATCTACAGGCCTCACATGGGGACCAGATGGCGACAGATTCCTCAAGAAACTAACCGCTTTGGGTAAGGGATCAGGAGCCCCTGGGGAGGTCACACCAGCCCAAGAGCAAAGACCCAGAGTCCTGCAGCTGCCAAACCGCTTCTTCGAGACATAGTGGGTGATGCCAGGAGCCCAGGGCATAGACACCAGGAACAGCCAAAGGCAGAGGAGCCAGAGCTAGCATGAGAAAGGGTGTATTTGACCATATGTAAATTATGTGTTAATTTGAAAAATGGAACAGAAAGGCAAATCATGTCATGTCACTGCTCTGCACAAACTTGTCCAGTGGCTCCCAGCTTACTCTTTACAATGCTCCCTAAGGCCCAATGTCCGTGTCTTTCAAACTGTGGGCTATGACCTTTTTAGTAAGTTGGGAAACCAATTTAAGGATCGTGACCAGCATTATTTTATAAATAATTTTATAAATTTTTTATATCTTATAAAATATATAAGAGTGCATATATATAGTAAAGGTATATTTTATGAAATGTTTACTTCAGTGGTATTTTTGTATGCGTGTTTATACTGGATTGCAATATAAAATTTACTTCTTACTGTGGGTTATAATCAACAAAAAATAAAAGACTGCTCAGCGTGCTCTGCTCCCCAGCCCCTGTTATCCTCTTACTTTCTCTCTTCCCTTTCTCCCTTGCTCACTCTGCTGCACCCTCGCTGACTTTCTCGTTGTTCCTGCATCGCTCCTGGCACACTCCTGCCTCAGGGCCTTTGCACTGGCTGTTCTATCTGGAACATTCCTCCCCCAGAGTCCGCATGGCTCCCTCTCACTTCTTCCAGGTCTTAAATGTCAACTTCCAGAGAGAGGCCTTCCAGACCAGCCCGTAGCCCCCTTGCCTCATTTTACTTTCCCTCATAGCACTTATTTCCACTTACCCAGAACATTATATATTTATTTGTCTACTTCCCTCCACTAGAATTTCAGTTGCATGAAGGCAGGGACTGTGTCAGTTATACTCTCTGTTGTACCCCAGCGCCTCGAATGGTGCTTGGCACACAGTAGCCATTTACTGACATAGAGTCTGGTTTAGACGGCTTCTTACAGTTCTCTTTAAATGATGAAGTTCCTGGAAGCTGCCTTCGTTCTTTACTGAAAGGAGAGTAGGCACACCTGAGAATTCATTGGGGTTCACCAACCTGGTGAGGCCTAAACATCCTCTGGACTTTTCTTTGCCTCACTGGAATCCCAGCGAGAACTGGCTCCCTCGCTAAGTTCCGGAGCAGCTCTGCTGGGATTTCCTATTGTCCCGCCAGGACCCCGGTGGTCTGCACAGAGCCCCTCGGCCTGTGCCCTGCTGAAGTAAACAACGTGGAAATGCTGTGGTTGGGATGTTTCATTCCAGTTGACAAGACCCGTGGGCTGAATGCTCCAGCTGAGACAAAACAGAGAAACCTGAACCAGATGGACGGGGAGAGGGAGGCCTCCTGGCGTGGGAGGCTGCCTTGCCACCTGCCCCATCCCACTGGCGGCAGCCGGAGAAGCCCCCTCGGGAGCCCACGCCTGGCCTTGTGACGGAGGGTGAGGAGTGGGGAGGAGGAGACCACACCTCCAGTAGCTCGAGGGTCAGAGCGAGTTCTCGCCACTAAACTGATCTGATTCCCCCAGGCGGTGAATCACAGGCTCCGAATGCTGGGAGGGCAACTTCAGCATTTCACAAGCGGGGAAACTGAGGGCCAGACAGAGGAGCCACACCCCTAAAATCACACAGCAAGCTGAGGCTAGAACCTGCATCTTCCAGCCATCAGTCTGGGGGTTTTGAACCAGGCAGAAGTTACAGGCCAGGCAGGCTGGGGGGAGCAGGGGCAGAGAGCACTGAAGCATAGCCACTGCCCCTGAGCCCGTCCGAGGGCACCGGGGGAAGCTCGAGGACGCAGGTGGCACTCGAACTGACTCTGCACAGACTGGACTTCAACAGGTAACGAAGGCGTTCCTGGGTGTGGGGCTGGACCGGGTTAAGCTGGGTTTCAGAGCTGAGGACCCATGAGGAACAGCGTGGCTAGTGTCCAGGTTGGGTGTGTAGGGGTGGGGGGCGAGTGGTGGGAAGCGAGCTCAAGGCCTTGTCTTGGCTGTCAGCAGTTAGCCTTATGCCAAGGGGAAGAATTAGGGGCCGAGGACTTAGCACTCGGAAGAGATCAGGGAACACAGGAGTGTGCGACCCGGGTGTCCCCCACCCCCACTTGGCCCTGCCCTTCCTCCCCTCCCCAAGGCAGCACTGTCCCTACAGGTGGCCATCTCTCCTTGCCAAGTGCTAATGCTATTTTGGGATACGGAACCTGCCAGTTGCCTGGGGACGGGGCTTGGGGCCCCACCTCCTGCAGGGATGCTGAAGGTCTGGGAAGCAAGAGCAGGGCCTGGGAAAACAGGCCATCAAAGCTGCCTTGGTAATTCCCTCCGGCCATGGAGAAGAGAGGGCTGCAGGGTCACAGCACACAGCTAAATATAGGGACACTCGGAGGTGGAAGTCGTTCCTGCCAGCTGCAGGGGGCCATCCAGTTCCTTCTCCCAGAAGCTGGGAGGAGGCCCTCGGGAACAAGGTTTATGAGACAGTTCTGAGTGCCCGGCTCAGGCACTTGGAGGACCTCAGTCTGGATCTGGTGTCAGATCTCCGTCTATGGCAGGGGTCATGGCGTTGATTACCCCCAGTCTTATTTGTTAATTCCAACCTTATCTATTGAGCCCCTACTCTGGGCTAGGACTTGTGCTCGAAGCTCGGGTTCAGAAGTCCCTGCTCTTAGGAATAGATGCTCTCCTGGGGAGACAAACTTGTAAATGGCCAACTACCTGTGGGTAAATGGCATGCGGACTGAACCTCGAACATCATCGTCTACCCCACTAGAATGCGAATTCCCAGAGGGAGGGATTTTTGTCTGTTTGGTTCGCTGCTATATGCCCAGCAGCCCCTAGATCAGTGCCTGGCATATAGTACGTGCCCAATAAATATTTGTTGAATAACTGAATGAATGACCGCCCAGAGAATCAGAATGGGCTTTATGGAGGGGTGGCCTGTGGCTCTTGAACGAAGGATAGAATTTTGAGCCAGTCCACTGGGGATGGGCATATCAGGCAAAAAGACTCGCAAAATATATATGATGTACTCAGGAGCATTGGATCTAGTTCTATGTGTGAGTCAAGGTGGGAGGAAGATTGGAATAGATCCCGAGAGGCTGTGAACATGGCCAAGGACCCTGTTGTGCAGCCCAGAGGTGTCCAAAATGGTGTCCACAAGGAGACCCATTCACGTAGACAGAACATTCTAGAACTTTTATTTATATTTATTTTTACCTTTAGAAAAGAAGGAAGAAAAATTTAAGCTCTACTAACATTAACCAAATAGACTGACATTGGTGCCCTCACGTTGTCCACACCCTGTTAGGTCACATGTCCCGTATCCCAAGTCTCCTGAGTAAAGTAGTGTGTGGTCCCCCGTGCAGGCTTGGCTGACAGTGGTGCCCCGCCCCGCTGTGATGCCTTCAGTTAACCTGCCACAGGATTCATCCAGGCACTTAATTTTATAAAAACAAAGTCTTAAAATCATAGAATCCTTACAAAACATCTTATTGACAAAGGCAGGGGCCATAAAAATCTTTTGTACCATACAGAAATTTGCTGGTTGTCTCAGAGCAAAGTCATTAGAAGAGTTACCACCTTAAAGATGAGGTTTTTTTCTTTTACAAAAAGCCAGACGATCCAAATGTGCTGGCTCTTTGACGACAAGGGTATGCTATCCAGCAGATGCTAAAACAAATAAATAGATAAGATGTTGTTTTAAGATTTAGAAAGTAACCACTTTTGGAAAGGAACTCACGCTACAGAGAGAGCACTTTGCAGACGGACATTTTGGAATGATTTTATTGCTGAGTATCGTCTGTCTGTTGCATCTACACATTTGAAATAGAATAGAATTTTATAACCTATTTTAAATCTTCTAACTGAAGAGTTTCAGTAGGTTTTGAACTCATATGTCAAAAAAAATTTTTTAATAACACCTTCTGTTTAGTTTCCAACAACAACTGATTGACATCGTTTAAACAAAATTGCAAAAAAAACCCCAAAACCTTCTGCACAGAATTTAAAAAATCACCCCTTGTGATTTGGTAAGCACAGCCAGGCACGCTCCTCTTCCACGTGGAGCTTCTGCTCTTTGTGAGGTATGTATATTTTTCAACTACAACAGGCATTAAACCAAGTGACAAAATAAATGGAGTTTAGTACCAGATTCTCAGTCAATGAGTGCACCACATCATTGAACCAAGATTTTATTTAAAATAAACCACACTTATTTATTTATGTTTCTAATTGAAGTATAGTTGATTTACAATGTTGGGTTAATTTCTGTTAATTACAGCAAAGTGACACAATTAGGCACATATATTATTTTTTATATTCTTTTCCATTATGGTTTATCTCAGGACATTGAACATAGTTCCCTGTGCTGTGTGGTAGGACCTTGTTGTCCATCCATTCTATATGTAATAGTTTGCATCTACTAACCCCAAACTCTCAGTCCATCCCCACCCACCTCCTTTCCCCCTTGACAACCACAAGTGTGTTCTCTATGAAAAATGAACCACACTTAAGCACAATTTTTAGTAATAATATATTTAATCAGAGAAAGAAGCTTATTTTAGACCATTAAAGAAAAAAGAAAACAAAACATAAAATGACTGGTTTGCTCTTTGATTCTTTTTTCAGTTTCTATTTTTTGGTATATATTTTATAATTTACCTAATATGTTTGTATGGTGGCATATGTATATAACTTACAAATAAATGCATACATATATTGGTTAGATTGCATGAACTTTGCTTTTACTGTTGGAAGGGTGAGGTTCATCTGTGGCTGTGATGGGGAAGCTAGGGAGGAATTCTGGAGGTAAAGGCTGGATCCACTGAGGCCACTTTGGGAATGTGAGGCCTGGCGTCTAGACAGGAGGTTGGACTGTGATCTAGACTGGGTTCAGCGGGGAGCCTGAGCTGGGCCTGGGGCTGAAGGCAGGGCAGGTGGGGAGAGGAGAACGCCTGTGGTAATAGATGAGAAGAGGGGGTGACAGAGCTCCAGAGGCACCCATGCTGCTGCCTGGTCCATGTGATGAGGTGACCATATGGGGTCCCTGCTAGAGAAATCACAAGACCAAGGCCCTGGGAGAGAGAGACTCCACTTCCTCGCTGCTCTCCCCGCAGGCTGAGCCAGCCCCAAAGGCCCAGACAGGGCTTCCTCCTGCCTTGTCCTGTACAGCCTAGCTGACCCAGGGAGGGCTGCACCAGAATTGCACATGCCGGCAGCGTGTGGGGTGGCCAGAGCCCCAGGTCCCAGGCTACCAGGCCTGGAGGTCGCTCTGGCAACAGACTCTGTTGTGATGCTACACAGAACCAGGGGCCTGTTAGTCAGAGCCATGCAGGAAGGTCCCCTCCGGCCCTGAAAGGCCTGGCAGGCCAAATCTGGACACTCCTGGGAGTGGTCCAACAACCAGCCATTGTCTGGCTTGGCTCTGGCTGCCAGGCCAGGGGAAGAGCAGCCGGTCAAAGGGGAGAGCTGTGTCTAGCAGGGACTGGGGTTGAAAAGTCAGTCTGTCTATTTACAATCTGTGCTCAGATAGCAGGCAAATCAGGCCCTACCCTTGCTGTGGGGGGAAGGGTCCCTGTCTTTTGAGTGAGATGGAATATCAGGGGTGTCACCAGCACAACTAGGATGCATCCTTCCAAATGCACCTCGCTCCCTGGAACAGTCCCCTTGGGAGGTCACTGTGCTTATGCCAGTGGTGAGGTTGGGATGCTCACCTTTCAGGACCCCTTGCGGGATGGTTTCAGAGCCACAGGGGAGAGGCAGCTCGTTTCAGACCTGGGCTGGTATACTCTAATCTAGCCTGGGATACAGTCCCCTTTTCCCTGGACCTCAGTCTCCCCATGGAACGCCCTCAGACTGCCCAGGAGACCCGCCCCCATCTCACCACTCAGAGCCCGCCTCCCTCATCTGGTGCCTGCAAGCCCCCACTGCATCCACACCAAGCTTGGCCCACCCCATCCGGGTCTCACTGCCATATTACTGACTTGCCTGCGGCACGTTGTTCCAATTCACTGCTCCCGCTGCGGGGAAAGCAGTGTGAGACCCTGGGCCCAGCAACACCCCTCTTCACCCCTCCCAAGGCTGGGGGAACCCACTGGGTTACTGTCCCCGGACAGGGGTCCTTTCCCTGCTGTGCCCAACCCCCCATCCCCACTGTGCACACACAGATGCCCTTGGGGGTACGATTGGCCTCAGTGGAGCCACTTCTCTCCCCAAGTCTCAGTTTCCTTATCTGTGTATGAAGGGTAATGAGAGTGACCTCACAGGGAGGAGGCCTGGGCAGACTGAGCTCCCACACTTCTGATCACATTTAAGGAATTGTTATTTTTATTATCAACGTGGGCGTCTCTTGTTGGCTTTTTGGGGCTGTTTGATGAATAATTCAGGCATGGGTCAGACCCCACTTCCCTTGACCCTCCTGTGGGTCAAGGGCCTGTGGGGGAGGAGCGTGGGAAGCCGCGCCCTCCAGGAACCTGCCCCTCAACTTGCGGGAAGCTGTGTCAAGAGCAGAGCAGACCTGAATCACGCGGCCCTCCCTGTCCCTGGGGAGCTCTGAGAATAGATCCAGGAGCCCTTCCCAGAAGCAGCCCAGAGCCCCAGTTAGAATCCTGCCTCTGCGGGTGCCTCGGAACCAGTCACCTGAGCTCCCCTCAGCATCCTCACCCCCACCTTCCCCTGGCTCTTCCCTCTGTGAATCTTACCTCCCAGTTGCGACCATCTCTGTGGACCCTGTGGTTTCCCGCTGCCCTACTCTTGCGCAAGCTGTTCCCTCTACCTGGACTAGCTTCTTTCTTCTGAGCCACCGCCTCCAAGAAGTCTGCCCAGGTTCCCCTGCCTGGAAGGGATCTTTTCCTCAGCACCTTGTAGGCGCCACTTTAAAGGCCCGGATAGGAGCTCTAACTCAGCACTGCAGCAGGAGCAGGGGCTGGGCCCTTCAAAACGCAGCCTCTCATTTTCCTCTGTTTTACAGATGAAGAAACGGAGGCTCAGAGAGGTTGAATAACTTGCCCTGGATAACTTGCAGAGCTAGGCTCCAAAGCGGGATGACACAGCAGCAGCTTCTGCACATGACCATTTCCAGACCATGCTTGTCTTCACTAGACAAATGCACATAATGTCCTGAAGGAAACCTGAGTTTAAAAAATTAAAAATTAACTCAGATCAACTCTCCAGTTAACCAGTGACTCTCCCAGATTCATTCCTCCAAACTACTGGCATTATAAACCTCTTTTTCCGGTAGAGATACGGTTCCTAACACTAAACATTCTCAGCGAATTCAAAGATCTGGGAGGGATCTGAGAGTCGGTTGTCTCCTCCTCATGAGCCTGGGTCCGCCTCCTCACAGGGACTCTAGGCACCTCCTTTGGGGCCTGGCTTCCCTAGCACCAAGGGCAGTAATATTAACATTCACACTGGGCTAAGAGGCCGTTGCCTGATTCTATGCTCACAACTACCCAGCTATGTGGGTATTGTTATCCTCATGTCCTGGGGTCAGGGGAGACTGAGGCTCAGAGGGGTTGGAGGTAACCTGGACAGATCTGCCTGGCCCTTAAGTTCACGTTGGTACCCTACCAAGGTGGGACCTGCCCTCCCTATGTTTCCCAGGACGGCCCCTCCCACTGTGGCCAGGGGTCCTCTGCTTGGGGAAGCGTTCGGTCTCTTGCCAGAGGATCTGCCTTGGGGATCCACAGAGCTTGGCTAACCCCCAGCGCCTCCTGCTCTGGTCCTGCCCCTGTGGTCATGTGGACGGTGGTGCCCCCTTCGGGTATGGAAGAAAGAGTCCAGACTTGGAGTCAAGAGCCTGGGGTTCGAGTCTTTGCTCTGCCACTTATTTGCTGCGCCATGACCTTGGATGAGTCACTCACTTCCCTAAGCCTCTGAGGGATTGTCTTCCAGGTGAAATAAAGGCATGGAGGTGACGTGGGGAGGAGCATAGTGGGCCTCCCTGGAAGTGAGCTGGGTCTGAGGTCAGGGCGGAGGGGCAGGCAGGAGGAAGCTTGGCCCAGGAGAGCAGGCCATCCCAGGTCTGGGTTGGGAAGCCAAGCAGGGAGGGAGGGAAGGTATGAGAGCGAGGACGTGCTTGTCCACAACTTCAGGGCTCGTTGCTCCCCTCCGTGGGTAGAAGGCAGGAAGAGCTTTTTCCCTTGGAATGTGCCCCCTCCACCTCCTGCATGCCGCAAGACACAGACCTCCAGCATTTGGGCTGAATTAAGAGCGTCAGACGTCAGCTGCCTCTGAATCACAGGCTGCTCGAGCCTGGGGAGAACATGGGATCGCATCTTCACACTGTCCGGCAGGCTCTGGGGGTCCTTGGGGGTGCCCAGGAGGAGGGGGCCTCTGGGCCCTACTCTGGCTTCTCTCACAGCAGCTCCCTTAACCTGACTTATATATTGGGTTCCTCTTATTTCAAGTGAAGAGAGAGTTCTGTGTCCTCGTAGAGGAAGGGAGTAAACCGCGAGAGTATCCAAGGGTCTGGCTTTTGAGTTCTGAAGTCACACAGCCAAGACAGTGTGAGGGTGGGATTAGAACTGTGTCTGCCAGCTTCATTCACTCAAGCACGCATGCTTTCTTCCACTAATTAATTCAATAAGCTGGTGTTGAAGCCCTTCCCTGTGCCCTCCCAGTGGTGACTGTGAGGATTTTGTGGAAGCCAGAATAGACAGGATTCCTGTCCTCAAGGAGTTTAAAGTCTAAGGAGATGACACTGATTAACAAGAGCTCATGCATTCAACCTTATCACCACCTGCCATGTACTTTACACATATCAACTCTCATGACAGCTCTATGAGGTAAGTAAATCCCCTATTTACAGATGAGGAAATTGAGGAACAGGAGGTGAAACAATACACCAAGCTGCCAGGAAGTGACAGAGCTGGGAGTTAAACCTCAGCTATCTGGCTAGAGAGTGTGTACTCATGACTACAACGTTAAACATATAAATACAATTTATAACCTATGGTGTTTTCTCTGTGTTTTACACACACACACACACACACACACACACTCACATATATATATATATATATATATATATATATATATATATATATATATATATATATATATA
>NW_006788663.1:408553-434713 GCF_000442215.2 Lipotes vexillifer
ATATATATATATATATATATATATATATATATATATATACAGGGAACCTGGCTAAGCTGAGGTTGGGTGGGAAGGGGTGTCAGCAAAGGCTTCTCTGAGGAAATGATGCTTGAGTTAAGATGAAGGGTGATATTTATAGGCAATCAATTTTTGACAGTGGTGCCATGAGAGAAAGAATAGTCTTCTTAACAAATGGTGCTGGGACAACTGGATATCTACATGCAAAAGAATGAAGTTGATCCCCTACCTCACACCACACACAAAAATGAACTCAAAATTGATCAAAATATAAAACTAAAGCTATAGAACTCTTAGAAGAAAAAATAGTTATAAATCTTTGTGACCTTGAATTAAGTAGTGATTTCTTGGATATGACACCAAAAGCATAAGCAACTAAAAGAAAATTAGAAACACTGGATATCATCAAAATAAAAAACTTGTATGCTTCAAAGAATACCATCAAGAACAGGAAAAAGGGGCTTCCCTGTTGGCGCAGTGGTTGAGAGTCCACCTGCCGATGCAGGGGACGCGGGTTCGTGCCCCAGTCCAGGAGGATCCCACATGCCGCGGAGCGGCTGGGCCAGTGAGCCATGGCCGCTGGGCCTGCGCGTCCGGAGCCTGTGCTCCGCAGCGGGAGAGGCCACAGCAGTGAGAGGCCCGCGTACCGCAAAAAAAAAAAAGAATAGGAAAAATTTTACAAAGCCTATATCTGATAAGGGACTTGTATCTAGAATATATAAAGGACTCTTATAACTCAATAATAAAAAGACAAATAACCCAATTAAAAATGGGCAAAGGACCTGGATAGACATTTCTCCAAAGAAAATGTACAAATGGCCAAGAAGCTCATGAAAAGATGCTCTGACATCATTAGCCATCAGAGAAACGCAGCTCAAAGGCACGATGAGATACCACTTCACATCCACTACAATGGAGAGATATGTATATATATCTTCATATACATATATGACAATAAAAAGTGTTGATGAGGATATGGAGAAATTGGAAATTGATGCAGCCTCTGAGGAAAATAGTCTGGCAGTTCCTCAAAAGGTTAAACACAGAGTTACCACATGATCCAGCAATTCCACTCCTAGGAATATATGCAAGAGAAGTGAAAACATGTCCACACAAAGTTTGTACAAGAGTGGTCATACTGGTATTACTCACAATAGCTCAAAAGTGGAAACAACCCAAATGTCCCTCAACTGATGACTGTGTGTATAAAATGTGGCATCATCCATATGATGAAATATTGTTTTACAATAAAAAGGAATGAAATACTAATATATGCACCAACATGGAAGAATCTTGAAAACATTATGCTAAGTGAAAGAAGCCAATCCCAAAAGACCACATATTAAATGATTCCACTTATATGAAATGCCCAGAATAGGAAAAGCCATAGATACAGAAATTAGATTAGTGGCTGCAAAATTTGGGGGAGGCAGGGTGGTGATGGTTAATGAGTACAGGGTTTTTTGGGGGAGTGATGCAAATATTCTAAAATTGATTGTGATGATAGTTACCCAAATCTGTGGATATCCTGAAAACCGTTGAATTATGTACATTAAATAGGTGAATTGTATGATATATGAATTATAGCTCAATAAAACTGTTATTTAAAAAGGATAGAAGGAAGAAGAGGCATTACATGGACATGGAAGGGGCTGGGGCTGGGAATATGCCTTCTAAGCTAAGGCAAGTGCATGTGCAAAGGCCCTGTGGATGGGAGCCTGGTATGTTTAAGAAAGCAAAGAAAACCACGTGGCAGGAGCTTATAGGGCAAAGGAGGAAGAGGGGAGAGAAGAGGCTGGAGGGCCAGGCTGCCCAGGGCCTTGAGGGCTATGGCAAGGTCTCAAGTTCTTGTGGAGACAGAGCTAGGAGGGTCAGGCTCTCACAGAGTGCAGGTGATGGCATGCGGCTCACCACGCTCAGGCTGTCCTGCTCTTCCCTCTTCCTGACCTCTCTCATCTGCCTGGGAGAACCCTAGGATAGGATGTGAGTTAAGAAGGAACTTCGGGAATCACTGGAGTCAGAAGTCTCTTCAGAAGCCGGGCTTTGTGGCAGAGCCAAGATTTAATTCCCAGCTCTGCAGCTTGCTGGGTGACTCTGAGCAAGTTACTTCGTCTCTCTCAAAGCCTGTTTCTCCATCTGTACAGTAACGGCTCTCCCTGTTCTACCTTCCCCAAAGGGCCAAGGTGGGGCTGGGGGTGGGCGTGTGACGGAGTCCAGCACTTTTAAAGAAAGTTTAAAAACCCGGACGAAGGTCATTATCTATCCACCGCCAGCTGCCTTCTTTCTGAATTCCAGGGTCTGCTGAGAGCAGGCAGGGCTGCCGCACCCCAGCTCTGGAAACATGGGGCTTTACTGAGGAGTTGGCCCTAATCCTGAGATTGGAGGGAAAGCCTCAGGCTTGCAGGCTGCTCCTCCCCAGCTCCAGGGCACTCAGGGGGGTCAGGGAGTGGGAGAGCTGGGAGCAGACGGTCTGTATCCGTAGCCTAAGAGCTGACTAATTGAGGGCAGTGGGGCAGGCCTCCTGGCCGGGGAGGAAGGACTGAGCGTGGACTCCTTGGAGAGGAGCAAAATCTGGGGTCTTGGCCGCTGGAATGGGTTCGCTTGCTCTTTGAACAAACACCGAAGCCTTCTGTGCAAACTTAATTTCAGCTTAATACAGGCTCTGGATTAGAGGAGGCAGCTGAGGCCCAGAGTGGGGGCACGCCTTACATAAAGCCGCACAGTCAACGGGGGCAGAGGAAAACAAAGAAGTTGGGAAAAGTCAGAAAGGGAAGGGGCGTGGTGGTCTTCTGGCCCAGTCCTCACACTGCACACACAGAGGAGCAGCCCATAAAGCTCCAATCACCCACAATTACAGGCAGAGGCCAGCCTGCAGACAGAGAGATGGGCCACGGGACCCATACTGCCCACGAAGATTCTGTTGTCCTGACCCCTGAAGCCTCCTCTCTGGACCCTCAACAGGAAGACGCCATGGGCATCTTCCCAAAGTCCCATTCCTTGTCTTAGTCACCCCACCCTGCACTCCCCTGTAATGGCCTTCCTCCCAAACCCCCACCCCTCGCCCCAGCCTCCCATTTTGATGCCTGACTTGGAGCTAGCATCCCCAGGTCAGAGCTGAGCCCAGGGTCCGGCCACCATAGAACCGTGCTTTGTGAGTCCCAGGCAGAGCCTGTCACTGGGCCCCGGTCCTACTGCCCACCCTCTAGTCTCTGTCAGTGATGGACACCATCGTCCGTACAAGTGCCCAAGCCACCCAGGCCCCTGGGGTCACCTGCCTCCCCTTCCTTCTGACTAGTACGCGTGTCCCAGGGCCATCCCTTCATTTCTGAAATAGAACTTCCCTGCCCACTGCCTTTGTCTGCATCCCCAGACTTGCACTCCAGTGGCCTCCCAGCCTCCCACCCATCTCCCTGCTCCAGTTCAATCTCCTCACGGTAGCCAGAGACACATTTTGGACACACGGGTTAGATGACACCCCTCCTGTCCTCAAAACCCTTCCAGGGCTCCCCAGAACCCTCAGGGGAAGGGCCAAGCTCCTCAGCCTTTGGTTCAAGCCCTTCGTCATGCTCCAATGGCTCCTGCTGCCCTCAAGAGCCCCTGTGCTCTGGCCATCCCCGCACAAGACAGCCTCTGGGGCTCCCCGCTCCAGGCTTTGGTCCCAACTCCGTGTGCCCGTAGCTCTTTCCTTCTTTTCCCTCTGGTCTGCCTGGCAAACACCCACCCATTCTTCAAGGATCACATCCCTCAAAGATTTCCCCACAAGGTGGCCCTGCCCCTGCCCTCATACTATGCCCCCTCCTCCACTGTACCCCGTACAGACCTTGAAAGCCCCGGTGACACCAAGCGTACAGCCCCCTGCTCAGGCTGGGAGCCCCCGAGCCCAGGGAAACGGGTGGTAAGTAGGCAGGGAGGGAGGAGAAAAGAAGAAACTTATTTCAGGTGCTTGCGCAACGCCTCCTCCCGCAGGAAGGCCCTCGGGCGGCAGCATCTCCCCGGCGTGGCCAGCCAGGCCCCTTGCCTGCATCTCTGCAGGTGCAGTCACTCTCCTTCACACAGCATCTGGAATGTCAGCGGAGCCCGGGGCCCTGGAAGGTCCTTTAGGCTACACCTCATTTTACAGGTGTTGAAAATGAGGCCCAGGGATGCAGAGCCAGGATGTAAACTCCGTCCCACCCTAAACCCAGTGCTCTCTCCCTGCTCCCACCACCTGATGTTGGCGCCTCTGGATCCCAGGAGCATGTGGTTGTGAAGGGGCCTCACCAGGACTGGAAGCCCCCAGCCACAGGCCTCAGTGCAACAGGGCAGGCGGGGGTGGGGCTGTGGGCGGGGCGAGGGGGGAGGGGCGTGAGAGGAGGGCAGGGGGCTGAGCCTTGAGGGGCACCCGCTCTGCGCTGACCCCATCCCTGTCTCTTCTCAGCTCATGGGCTCAGCCGAGAGAAACTATGAATGGAGCCCCCATACAGCCCTCAACACACTGTCCATGGGGTCAGGCTTCTGCGGCTTGAATCCCAGCTCTGGGAACTTGTGCACGTGCTGCCACCTCCCTGTGCCTCGGCTTCCTCCTCTGTGAAGCAGAGATATTCACAGTCTTATACCATAACGTTGTGTGGGAATTAAAAAGTTCGTACACGGACATCACTCAGAACAGTGCCTGGCGCATAGTAAGTGCTCAAAAACAAGCTTGTTATTATTGTTATTATTATTTATCCATCTTGCCCATTAGACAGTGAACCCGAAGGGCTGTGTTTTCTGGGTCCCACTTCACCTCAGCACCCATTCCTGTGCCTGGCCCACATGTCTCTGTGTGTGTGTGTGTGTGTGTGTGTGCAGGAAAGCCCAGGTGGCGTGTGAAGGCACATCAGCCTGTGTACCCTGCGTCTCCCGTTATCCCGGCCTGGTGGCACCGTGCTGTGCCATTGGCCAGCATGACCTTGACAGAGAGTCTTCCTTGAGGCCCCTCCAAATCCGAGTGTGACTTGAAGGGAAGAGAATACATCCCTGGTGTTGGGAGTAGAGGACCCCTCAAGCTCTGTGTGAGGCTGGGGCTCCCCTCCCCGCCTGCTGGCAGGGCTGCAGGGAGGGAATGCGGGCGATGGGGAGAGGGGGAGTCCCCCTGCTCATCTGCTTTGGTCTGCTTTGTGTCTTCCTAGGCTGGCACATCAGGCGCGTTTACATTCCCAAGTATTCCAGAGGACGGTGCTGATAAGGATGTCTCTGATCTGGGAGCCCCCGCAGGGACTTTATCTCTAGATGGGGCCAGGCTGGCCCTGGCGGGGGGAGGGTGGGTGCCCCTGGGTTTCTGAGAAGCTTCAGAGTATGATGCTCAGGTGTGGCTGAGCCTACCTGGCTCTGGTGTAGGTTACCCGACCCCCACCCTTCCATCTCCTGTGGCTGCCTGTTGTACCTCCCACTCTCCCACCCATGACAGGATCCCGCCAGGGCCCGCACAGCACCATCTCTCTTCCTCCCACATCTCGGTCAATCTGGGAGCAAGTTGAGGGCAGTGTCTCCTGGGACCCAACCTGCCTGCACAGAGCTGGGCTTCTCCCACTGAATGTCTACCAGAACTCATCACTTTCCAGGCTCCCTGGACCCACTCCTCCTCTCTCCCTTGACTAAGTCAGAGGCTGGGGCTACACCTTTGAGTGCTTCCTTTCTCCCCAGCCTCGCATCCCTTCATCCACCTAAGGAGCACTCACTATGTGCCCGGGCACTTTATTTCATTAATCCCCCGGACTCCGGAGAGGCGCTATCCTGATTCCCATTGACACAGAAAACGGAGCGTCCTAGAGGGTTGGTGACCTGCTCAAGGGCACACAACTGGAAGCGACAGAGCTGGGCTTTGAGCCAGGGCTGTCCAGCTCGGCTTGGAGGGCTCAACAGTGGGCAGAGGACAGACTCCAAGTTATGCCGGCTTGAGTGGCCGTGGGACACGGGGAGGAGCTTACCTGTGTCTGGCTGGGGTGACTCAGAGGGCTGCAGGGGAAAGGAGAGCTGTTCCCGTTGCCTGATGCCGTGTGTACTCAAAACCCAGTGCTTGAAACGGTGACATTTATTTTGTTCTAAAATCTGCCTTTGGGCAGGGCTCAGAGGGGATACAGTTCATCTCTGTTCCGCTTGGCATTACCTGGGATTGCAGTCTGGAGCTGGAATCATTAGAGGAGTCATTCATGCCTAAGTCCAGTGGTTGATGCTGGCCATTGGCCAAGGCCTTAACTGCGGCTGTTAGCCAGAGCACCTATAGTGGTCTCTCCATGTGGCTTGGGCTTCCTCACAATATGGCTGCTGGATTCCAGAGAGAGAGAAACACAGAGACAGAGAGATGTTCAGAGAGACAGGTGGAAGCTGAGCTACCTTTATAGATTTTGGCCTGGGAACTTATGTAATGTCATGTCTGCCACATTCTCTTCACTGATACAGTCACAGAGTTCTGCTTGATTTCAAGGGGAGGGGCAATGGACTCCATTTCTTGATGGAGAACGGCAAGAGAACGGCAAGTTTTCTGAGGCCATTTTTGGAAAATACACCCTTCACGGGGACCTTCTCTCCTGACCTCTCATCAGTAGTCTCACTTCCCAACCTGGCAAGGCACTTCCAGGAGCTCAACAGACACTGCCCCTCTCACCCCAACTTTGGAAACATGGTCCTCGGTGGTGGGAGCGGGGAGAGACAGTGAATGGCCGTTTCCTCGGCACTTTCTGCATGCCAGGTCCTACCCCAGGCACTTCCATGCCTACTACATTCCATCTGAACCAAGATCCTACATAACGGGCCATGCGGCCCCCCCGTTCTGTGGGCGAGGAGACTGAGGCCGAGAGAGGTGAAGACTTACCAAGGCCACAGGGAGGCACCAGTGAGGCTGGGATCTGCAGCCGGGTCTGTGTGGCTCAAAAGGTCCTGCTCTTGCCCAGCACCAGCTGTCCCCAGGTTCAAGAGAAGGAAGTGGTGATAGGGTGAGGGATTAAGAACATGGGCCTTGGATCAGAGCAACTCGGGTTCTCATCGAAGCTCCCTGACCTTGGGTGGATTGCTTCATCCCTCTGAGCCTCAATTTTCATATCTGTCCAATGGGACATCTCAGACTTTAAAAAAACAAACCAATGAAATAAAATACTCTCTGTTACAAGCTTGGCACACGCTCTGGCACATCATATGTGGTACCCAGACCACCCAGCTCTCCCTCGACTGGACCTGCTCATCTGTGGGCAGAGCTAAGCTGTCTGGGGAATAAGCCTTCTGCCACTCACCAAGGGGGAGCCCCGGGCTCCTGTTGGCTATTTTTAGGCCTGTGTGGGCAACCACAGAACCACATGTGGGGTTTACCACCGCCTGGCCAAGCCCAGAAGAACAAGAAAACACTTCTGATGACAGAGAGGGGGCATCTGAGGTCAGGATGGACCTCAGTCCTTCCCAGCATCTCCAGGCTGACTTTGGACAAAGAGTCTCTCCAGGTCTCAGTTTCCTCATCTGTAAAAGGAGGATACCACAAGCACAATTTTGGTGCTGCTTACCAGGTGCCAAACGTGGATCTCACATGATTCTCGCTGTGAGGGGGCCGGGGGCACAGAAGTTGCTCAGATAGAAGAGGGGCAGGAGGGGAACAAGGGCTTTTCATCGCTCTCGTCCCAGCCTCCCCAAACAGCTGGAGGAAGTTCATGAGGATTAGCTGAGATTATGGATATGGGTGTGTTTTTTAAACTGTAAACTGGACTCTAAACTGTAAACCAACAGGCCCAGAGACAGCCTAGGCTCAGTTCCACAGAGACCCCTCCCCAGCCTCAGCCTTCAGCCACAGCACTCCCGTTTGCTCATCGGTTTTCCATGGCTGGGGATCCTTGTAAGATTTTATTTTGCCTCTACTACCCAATAAAAGGCTTTGAAAGCCACTGAGGGGTGAGCTGAAAACGGGAGGTGGCAGTGACACTCCCCAGGGCTCAGAGTGAGGGCTGAGGCCCCAGGTGTCCCAACCCCTATGGCCTGCCTGGCCCACAGCTGTGGCCCTGGGGGCCGCCACCCAGTTCTCAGAGGAGCCCAAGCCTCGGGCCCAAGCCCCTTCTTCACTCACATGGGACCTCTGACGATGTCACTTTTCAGGTCCTGGCAGAGTCACCAGCCATGGTTAGGGCTCAGAAGCTCTGTATTTCCCAGGAGGAAAAGAAAGAGCGACAGGCTATGTTCGTGCGCGCACATACCTGCAATCATATGTACTCATACGCACCACACAGATCACACAAGCCCGCTTCATGCACAAATTCACCTACGCACACACATCTGTAGATCTACACACACATGTTCACACAGGCACACACAAAACACTTATTCCCACAGGCGCGCATATGCACACACACACACCTATCCATATTCTTACGTTAAGATGCACCTACAGAGTATACACAAACCTTACCCAAAACACACACGCACATCTCATACACTCATATGGATTAACAGAAATGCACAAACATGTATTTATGCAAAAAGCCCAAATATGCACAAACAGATGCATATCCACACACACCCAATCGGCATACACTTCCATGGATAGACAGGTACCTAGACTCAGTATACTCACACTGTGAAAGCTTGTATACAAATGGATGCTCACACAAACACCCACAGTCCCATACAAAGCTGGGTGTGCATATACGTTTCATTGACACTTATTCATACACAATAACAATAAACTCAGGTATATGAGCATCTGTGTATGCAGAGCAAAACCACACATCACAGCCATCCACACGTGTATGTGCAAACACAAACACCTCCCCTTGCACGCACACACACAAGCTCAGCAGCACTACACACCAGTGTACACACTGAATTTTCTGGCTCCCTTGTTGCTGAGCGATTCTGCAAAGGTGCAGAGACACAAGCACCTAGTTCCACTTCACCTGAAAACCCCCAGGCCCTGGGTGTGTGGGAGAGTGAACCAGACGCCCTCCTTGCAGGGGGCACGGTGGAAAGTATGACCCAATTTGACCTTTGCAAAGAGCAAAAGTGAGGGTTTTTTCCACCCTGTTACCTCACTGTGTCGGGGGTGACCAGGGCCACCATCGCTAATCCTCCTCCCATGAGCCCCTCAACACTTGAGGACGTTCAGGTCCAACATCAGAACGCCATATCCTTAGTTAACTCAGCAATTAACTCACCGACACCTGCCCCCACTCCGTGCCAGGCGCTGGGCCAGGGGTTAAGGGCAGAGAAAGCAGCTGGACCTGGGCCCTGCCTACGGGGCTCACAGTCAGGAGGTGGGGTGATGGGTGGGATCAATGGGAAGCTCAAGTCCCTTGAAGTGTATTCACTTGACGATCAATTTGCCAAGGGATCAATCTTTCAAAAGACTGATTTGCTGAACGTACCAATTTATGTTTGTTAATTTCAGGGTTTTTTTTTTTTTTTTTTTCCAGTTTAAAAGTATACAGCAATTTTATTGAATGGATTGGAATTTGTTTTCATCTTGTCTTCATGACAGCATTTTATTTTATTTTATTTATTTATTTTAAAACATACTTTCTAGTAAATGTTTTTATTATTTATTATTTTTTTTATTTTTGGCTGCTTTGGGTCTTCATTGCTGCATGCGGGCTTTTCTCTAGTTGCAGAGAGCGGGGGCTACTCTTCGTTGCGGTGCGTGGGCTTCTCATCGCAGCGGCTTCTCTTATTGTGGAGCACGGGCTCTAGGTGCGTGGGCTTCAGTAGTTGTGTCACGCAGGTTCAGTAGTTGTGGCGCTCGGGCCTAGTTGCTCTGCAGCATGTGGGATCTTCCCGGACCAGGGCTCGAAACCAATGTCCCCTGCACTGGCAGGTGGATTCTTAACCACTGCGCCACCAGGGAAGCCCATATAACAGCATTTTAAAGAATGTTCAGATGGTCAAAAGCTTAGGGTCGGGGGTGGTATAGCTTAATGAAAGCACTTAATATTTGTATCTGGAGAAGGACTTTCTGGGGACATCCAGTTCTGCAGCATAACAGGCTTTCTGGGACCACCTGACCCGCCAGGTGCCATGTGACCCATACCTGGATTCTCGTCTGATTTGCCCTGTGATCTTGGCCGTGTCCCTACTCCTCTCTGGACCTCCACCTCCTCCACCTCCACGTACAAAGAGCTCATCGTTAGGGCCCTGCTGACATTTAATGAGACCCTGGAGCTTCCTGTTACCTCCATCTCCCAGTGTGGTCGGGATTTGGGCTGCAGGCACCGGAGAGTATGCTGACTCTGCTGCGGGTGACCCCACGCTGCTTGGAAGTCAAAGTTGTAATAGTCAACACTCACCCATGTAGTATTGGTGCCTCTGTCTGAAGTGTGACATTTCTGGGTCCTGTCTCCAGCTTCAGGCAGAGGGGCCTAGTGTGCTCGGGGTGGGGAGGTGGGGAGCACGGGCTGCAGAAGGCGGGGCCCAACTAACTTTCCTTTCCTGGTAACACGCTTGCTAACCTCATTTCCTTTTTCTGAAGGGAAATGCCATTGACATCACACAACTGGATTTTCAGTGAGGCCAGATGAGAACTCGTGATCTCTTTGCAGGCAAGAAGGATGCACACTTGGGCTGGGTGGATTTGGAGAACCCCTGATCTGAGGCTTCAGAGATGGAGAACCCTGGGCCAGAAAGGGGCAGAGATATGCCCTGGGGTCCACAGCCGGACAGCAGAGCTAGGGCCAGGAACCATCCCCTGCCTCCCAGCCAGGGTTCTAGAATGAGGCACCTAACCTGCTCCCTCCACCACCCCATTTTTTAAAATTTTATTTATTTATTTATTTTTGGCTGCGTTGGGTCTTCATTGCTGCCCGTGGGCTTTCTCTAGTTGCTGCGAGCAGGGACTACTCTTCTTTGCGGTGCGTGGGCTTCTCGGTGCGGTGGCTTCTCTTGTTGTGGAGCATGGGCTCTAGGCGCATGGGCTTCATTAGTTATGGCACGTGGGCTCACTAGTTGTGGCTCGTGGGCTCCAGAGCGCAGGCTCAGTAGTTGTGGCACACGGGCTTAGTTGCTCCACAGCACGTGTGATCTTCCCGGACCAGGGCTCGAACCCGTGTCTCCTGCATTGGCAGGTGGATTCTTAACCACTGCGACACCAGGGAAGTCCCTCCACCACCCCCATTTTAATAATGGCACGAACATCCACCAAGCTGCCCAAGCCAGAAACTGCTCAAGCACCTCGTCACTTCGCTATGCTGCTCCTCCAATCTGTCCCCAGGCCACGCCCCAGCTCAGGCCTCCTGGGCTCTGTGTAGGACCCCTGCCCAGCCTCTGCTCAGGTCTCCCCACACCCATTCAGGCCTCTTCCTCCAATCTGTCCAGTTGCTTGGGTGACATGGCTAAAACACAGCCCACGATGTTACTCCCCAGCTTAAACACTCCCGGGGCTTCCTGGCCCGGCATTCAAGGCTCTCCACGACTGTCCGCATCTCCTCTTAGCCACTCTCCTGATATGCCCCTTTGCTCCCTCAATGCAGAGATTGCTTGCCCTCCCCAGATTATGGAAGCTTCTTGCCCTTGCTCACGCTCTTGCCTCTACGGGAACTCCGCCATGTACATGCACGTTCCTGCTTTTTCACTCCTGAGGGAGGGGCAGCACTCCAGCATCTGCTCCCATCATTGCCTCAGAGGAAACTGCTCTCCTTGGTTGATGTGTCTGGGCCCTCCTCCCTACCTCCTTAAGGGAAGCAAAGACATTTTATTGTGGAAAATTTCAAGCATGCACAAAAATAGAATAGTACAAAGAACCCTGCGTACAAGGCCACTCTGTTTCATTTCTATCCCCCAACACCTCCCCCACTGGATTATTTGGAGCAAATCCAAAATATCAAATCCCTTTATCTATAAATATTTCAGTATGTATTTCTAAACCATAAAGGCATGACCAGAATACCATTATCGTATGTCTATTTTCATAATATTTTAACATTATCATCAAATATCCAGTCATGTTTAAAATTTCCCAGTTGTCTCATAAATGGTCTCTTAAAGTCGGTTTGCTCAAGATCAGGATCCAACAAGGGCCACACATGTCACTTGTTTGTTGGGTCGCTTATGTCTCTTTCAATCTGTAGATTTCTCCCCCTTCTCTTGTTTTTCTCCTGCTTATTTGTGGAATAAACCAGGTCGTTTGTCCCCTGTCGTTTTCCACATTCTGTACTTTTCCTACTACATCCCCCATAGTGTTGTTTAACATATTCTTAAGTCCCCTGACTTTTCTATAAATTGTCAGTTAGATCTAAAGACAATTAAATTCAGATTCAAAGTTTTGGCAAGAATACTTTATAGGAGGTGTATGTACAGTAGTCCCCCCTTTATCCACGGGGATAAGTTCCAAGACCCCCGGTGGATGCCTGAAACCTTGGATAGTACCAAACCCTAGGTACACTGTGTTTCTTCCAGTGCATACATACCTATGATAAAGTTTGATTTATAAATTAGGCACAGAAACTGAATATCCAAATTGCCAGCATCACTATTGAGCTTTGGGGCCATTATTAAGTAAAGTAAGAATTAGTTGGACACAAGAACTGTGATACTCGTGACAGTCAGTCGGATAACACAGATGGCTGCTAAGTGACAAATGGGCTGGATGATTCACATCCCAGGGAAAATAGAGAGGGATGAGGTGAGATTTCATCATGCTACTTGGAACGGTGCACAATTTAAAACTTATGAATTGTTTATTTCTGGAATTTTCCATTTAATATTTTTGGACCACATTTGACAGCGGGTAACTGAAGCTGTGGAAAGTGAAACCATGCATAAGAGGAGAGACTACTGTCCTTTCCTCAAAAGGCACATAATATTTCATCGTCTGTCTTTCTGCGCTGCTGAAAGACTTTGATGGTCATTGCCTAGATCCACTATTTTGTCAGAGATTTGCAAAACAATGATATTTTAATTTTACTTTCTTCTTCATTTATTAGCTGGAATACTTCTATGAGAGAAACTTCTCTCATCAACTCTGGTTTCTCTGAGGTACAATGTACTTAGGAAAGGCGAGATAAATGCTTGATGCTTTCCTCTTACTTATCAGTTTTCAGAATAACGAGTTGATTCCCTAATGTTCTCTAAAGGTGACCAACTGGGTTTTGTTTGTTTTGGTTTTGGTGTTTTTTTGTACCATTATTGTATCATAGTTTTAATGTATTTGATATGTTTTAATCTATTACAGTTATTATCCTTGTTATCACTCAAATCGTCCCAACTTTGGCCAGTGGGGATCTCTTTAATTGGCTTCTGAGTCCTTTTGAACAGACCCTAAGTAGTGTTTAGTAGCTTCCTGACTTTCTGGTATGACAAGATGCCCAGGTTTGTCTTGTACATTTTCTGCCCAGATCTGGAATCAGCTATTTATCCAAGAAGCTCTGGTTCTTTAAGTGAGAAATAGTATTTAGAGACCACAAATCTGGATGTTAGGGGTGCTAAGTGCTATTTGGCTGGTCATTATGTCTAGGTTATTCCAGGGTGCAGAGCTGGGAAATACTCTTTTTCTTAAGAAAATTCACACCAAGAGTTCATATTGATATTTTCAATAAAACCTAAGACAATAAGACTTTTACTTAAATTCTTTGATTTTACATTATTGTCTCTTTTCACTAATGCTGAAAATCTTGCTTCCTACGAACATTGACACGATTACTGGTTCACTGTTTCCTACTTTCTCTATATATTATAAACATGTCAAACAACCTGATGACTGAAAACACCTTATGATTTGTTTTCAGTTCTTTTGTCCTCAGAACATATATCCTACTAGTGATGTGCGGTCAAATCACCACATTTCGAAATCACTTGAATTATTTCAACTGTGCATGGAGAAGCCATCATCTCAAAACACAGATTCATTCATTTCATTTTGCTTTTGATTTGGGGGGGGGATTGATTTTGGCTTTTGTTTTGATTTAACTTTGTTTTATTTTTGTGTAAAGCATTTAGCTGGTTCCAAAGGTAAATCTGCAAAATGAAGAATATTCAGAGAAGTCTAGCTTCTACCTCCACTTCCTTTTACCCTATTTCCTTCCTCCTCCAATAGATAAGTTTAAGTTGCTTACATTTTAACTGATTTTCTTAAATTAAATAAAATACGTGTGCTTTCCATTCACTTTCTTTGATAAGTGATAATGCACTATATACAATTTATTCCACTTTGCTTTTTTACTTAAGATTGTACCCTGGAGATTATGTCATAACAGCATCTAGAAACCCTCTTCATTCCCTTTTCTAGCTGCAGAGCCTTATACTACTGTGTGGCCAGCTAATCTCTTTTGGTGCACATCTTAGTAGTTTCTATTACAAATGGTGCTTTTTCCATCAGTAGCTTTATGCATACATCTTGTCTTATGTTTGCCAGTTTATCTTTGGGATAGATTCCTAGAAGTGGGGTTGTTAGGTCAAAGAATAAACACATATGTAATTTTTCTAGAAATTACCGAATTCCCTCCATATAGGGCTTGCACCCTCTTGCATTCCTACCACACCATGTATGAGAAAGCCTCTCTTCCCACAGTCTTGCCAACAGAGTATATTGTCAACCTTTTGAGGTTTGTCAATCTGATAAATGAGATATGGCACCTTGGCTTAGCGTTAATTGGTATTTCTCCGATTATGAACAAGGTTAAATATCTTTTCGTATGTCTAGGTTCTGATCCACTTTTGGGTCCCTAGTGACATTTGTGTCCCTGGCACAGAGGAGGTCCTTTGGAGAGATTCCTAGAATGAAAGAAGGAAGGAACAGGTGAACAAACAGATGAAGAAAAGTCTTGAAGAGGATGGTTGACTTGCACAAAGTCACATGTCCAATTATCACCAGAATCGGAACTGGAATTGATCTCTTTTTTTTCCCCTTGTCTAATTTATGTTTTCTGTCTATAAAATGAATAGAAGTTTATACTAGAAGTTTTCTGACTATAAAATGACTATGAAATGAGTCGGGCTTCCCTGGTGGCGCAGTGGTTGAGAGCCCGCCTGCCAATGCAGGGGACGTGCCCCGGTCCGGGAAGATCCCACATGCTGCGGAGCGGCTGGGCCCGTGAGCCATGGCCGCCGAGCCTGCGCGTCCGGAGCCTGCGCTCCGCAACGGGAGAGGCCACAACAGTGAGAGGCCCGTGTACCGCAAAAAAAAAAAAAAAAAAAAAAAAATGAACATGAGTTTACAGTAGAAAGTTTGGAAAGCACAAGAAAGTATAAGCCAAGGAAAAATTTTAATCTTTCTACCCCAAGTCAACCATCTTTAGCATTTCAGTCTATTTCCTCCCAGTCTTTATGCATTTTTTCCATTTATGATCACACTACATATATGGTTTTGTATTCTGTTCTTTTTCACTTAACACTTTTCCATGTTAGTAACAACTCTTTGCAAACATAATTTTAATGGCTGTACAATATTTCACTCTCTGAGTATATGTTAATATATTTAACCTTTCTATCATTGCTAGACTTCTAGATAGTTTCCAGATTTTTGCTATTTTAAATAAATTCTTCCATGTTCATCTTTTTTTCCACATTCTGAATTTTTCCCCCTTAGGATTTAATTCCTGGAAGTGGAGCTCCTAGAATCCCAAAACTGAGTTCCAAGTTCAAGGCTTTTCTTGGCTGTGCTCAGAGGACACTCTTTGCTAAGTTTTGCCCCTGTGACTTCCCATAGCCCCAGGCTAGTGTCTGTGCTCTGAAGCAGGGACACACTCACACCCAAGTCAGATCAGAGGATGGGCCAGGCTGGGAGGGATGGAGCTCACTCAGGATGAGGAATCAGAATCTCCTGCCATTCGCCCTTGAGCTCCTTGCCTTCCCAAGGCTATTGACAGATACCTTTAGCCAACAGGAGGAAACCGCACACTGGCAAGGTCAAGCCTGATGGAGAGCGCAAGCAGGTACGGATGCTGAGCAGGTGTGGCCTCTGCTTTGGAAGGACTCACCATCCAGGGAGCAGACATCTGAGGTCATACCTTCCCACCCTGAGAAGGGCTCCGTGATAAAGTCTAATACAGCACTGTTCACTACAGAGGGATCTGGGAAAGCTGCCTGGAGGAGGCATCAACTGAGTTTAGTAATAGGGAATATAGGTCTTACCTGACAGATGAGGTTGGGCAGTGATCAATCCTGAGGGGCCCAGTAAGCCAGCTTACAGATCCTGGATCATGTCCTATGCAGTGAAGCAGGGGGATGAGGATCAGGTGTGTGTAAAGGACAATCCCTCTGGCTGCTGTGTGGAGGGCAGAACTGTAGATGGGAACTGGACAGACAGTTAAAGTGAGACCAATACCCAGGCAAGAGACCATGAAGCCCAAATCAGAGCAGTGGCCGTAGGGACAGAAAAGGAGAGCCAAGATAAGAAACGCCAGGTATACAGTCGATACTCAAAAAAGAAAAAGTTATGTCAATTTATGACCTTCCTGTAGCCTGTGGGAAGAGTGCTGGACTGGGGGGCAAGGTACCTAGGTTCCAATCCCAGAGCCCTGTGATCCAGAGCAAATCTCTTGCCTATATCTGGGCCCTAATTTCCATTTTTGTATACCAAGGAGGTTGTAACAGGTCATCTCCAGGGGCTCTTATGTTCTGAAAACTCTTTGATCCTAAGGCTGCAAAGTAGCTGAGGTCCCTGGAGGGGAGAGGAGGGAAAAAACAGAGGCTGAGCAGAAAGAGCAGCCGGGGCTGGGGTCCTGGGGTCTAGGCTCTCTGTCTCTCTGCCCCATCAGTCTCGTAGGCTTAATGTCAGTGGGGCGGCTGGGCCGAAGCCAGAGGCCAGCTGCAGGGAGAGAGGAATTGTCTCTGGCTCGAGGAAGAGAGAGGAAAGAATGCAGAGTTTCCAAAAAGCTGTGAACAAGTCATCCGCTCCGGCTGGGTGCCCAGAGGTTTCGCAACTGTCCTGGGGGCCTGAATAACAGAGCGAACCAACACGGGAGGGCGGCTCGCTCCCCTTCTGTGCATCAGAACCTGCACCATGACGAGGGGCAATGAAGACGCTTCTGGCTGCAGGTAAGAGAAAACCCTGCCTCCAGAGCTTCTAAATATAGCAAGGAAATATATCAGCTCTCATGCTGCAAGCCCAGAGAGGGTGGCTCCGCTCCAGCAGCAGCTCCTGGTACCATCAGGAGCACAGGGTTTTCTATTTCCCTCTTGTCCTTGGCTGGCTCCCTTTGTGGCCCCATGACAGCTGCCAGTGACAACAGAGGCTACACGTTTCTGTGTGAATGTCCCGCAGGAAAGTGCAACAGAGGACTTCTCTCCCAACCCTGAGCTAAAGTCCTTTTCTTTGGTTTGAACGGGACAACTTGGGTCATGTTTCCAATCAATAACAGTCTCTCAGGGAATGGCATGTGCTGATTGGCTTAGATTAATTGAGATCTAATGTTAAACCTGGGGGCTGAGAGAATGAGCAGAATTGCGGTCCTATGAGGAAGAAATTGGGGAGTAGTTGCTGGATGGGCAACTAACACGTCTACGGGATGATAAACCTCTGTTCCCCATCAGCTCATCCAATCCCCACCCAGCCTGGGGGTCAACAGGATGGGTGTCCTCTCTAGGTGACCACTGAGGTCCCTGAGACGTAGAAGGTGGAGTGGCTTGCTTGGGTCACACAGTGGGTAAGTGGCAGAGCCTGAATTGAGAAAAATAAACACATAGCAAACACAGAGCAGACCTCCAGCTGCCAGCCTCGAGTCAAGCTCCTGTGGGCTTCCACAGTGCCTGCCCCCAGCGGCTCTGTCTCAGAACCCACCTTGCAGTGTGGAAGCGCACCTCCCTCTCCAGCCTGAGCGTCCACGCACTCGCTCACGGTGTGAGGCTTCTCAAGAGCTTAGGGATCCGAGGCCAGGGGTGTGGGTTCGAATCTTGACCTCAAGTTTCTGTGTCCTCCTCTGTGAGATGGGAGTGTGAACCCCACCTTCTCCTCTTGGCATAATTGTTGGGGGAGTGAAATGAAATGAGGAGATGATGCTTTACTAATTCTGAACCATCAGGTTTTCCATCTCCTGGTGGAAAATGGTCATCCCATGGGCCTCATCTTCACTAAAAGACATCAGGAAACAGGGAGCCAGAGGGACCACCAATGAGACACCCAGACATGGATCCATTTGGTGAAATGCATAGTTCGAATCCATCAGTTGATAGATAAGGAGATCTGTCCAGAGAGGGGCATTAACCAGCCCAAGGTCACACAGGACTAGAACCCAGGCCCCTGGCTCCCAGCCCTTCCTCCTGCACCAGGTCCCACAGGTCAAGTGAGGTCCACTGCCTGGCCTGAGGTGGCGACGGCACAGCTGCAATATGGTCTGTGCCCGCCAGCACGTCCCCAGGTTTCTCGGGGGCCATTCTTCAGGGGTTCACTGAGGCGAGGCCACACTTCCCCTCTGGCGGCTTCCTGTTTGGGCCAAACAATGACTCTTGCCGGGACCTGGTGCCAGCTGGCTGCAGCTGTTGCCAAAGCGTTGACTTCTTGCATGCAGAAAGGGGAGATCCTGGTGCCCCCATCCGGGAACCCCACACTCAGACGTGGTCTTTGGGCCCCACTGAATTCAGTAATCCCTTCATGCACTGATCACACGCACATGAGCACCTTGTTTGCCAGCTTCCATCTGGGTATCCAGAACACAGAGGTACATCAGACGAGAGTTTAGCAATTCTGCAAACATTTACCCTCTGCCCGTGAGGAGTAAGACATTGTACGAGGTACCAGTGATGCAGATACGAATAAGGTACACCCTATAAACTTGATGACTGATGCATCTATTTGTCCTCCCAGGGCCTTGCAAGAACTCTGAGTGGGTTGTCAGTCATTTACACGCTTGTGTGAACTAGTGCAAACAGCTCTCTCCTGACGGAATGTCTCAGGACACATGGGGAAGGGTGTGAGTAAAACTAATAAAGATGAAATGTTTATGACGGCTTTTTTCAGTAGGTGAGAAAATCAAGATTCAGACGTGCAAAGGGACTTACTTAAGGTAGGGAATGGAGCCAGGACCTTGACCCAGGCTTTCAGAGTCCAAGGCTGGTACACCAAGACACTTCAAAGAGCATCCAATCTAATGTGGAGATCCACAGGATTAGAGCTGCAGGGGGAGCGCCCAGGAGCACATGGGGTTGGGGTGCTTGTTGCTGAATAAAATCTGCGGGGGAGACTGGACAACGGGAGGGAAATATGGAGTGCTCTCTACGTGGCAGGCACCTAGCCAGTTGTCACTCTACAGATGAGGCAAATGAAGTGGTGAAAAACCTCCCTGAACATCTGGAAAGCAGCGCAGCTGGCACTTTCACCCAGGATCCACACTCGGCTGGTTCCCTTAGTCTGCCCATCCTTTCAGTCATCTCTCTTCAGCGCCTCACCTTGCGTGGCCCAATTTCCTGCTGGAATCCTGGCTGGGACCGAGCTGGACCCTTCTCCCACCTTCCTGCCTTGTTCCCCATCTCTACCGCGATGCCCCCCATGGCCGCATCCACACCCACCTGAGACAGAAGAGTGACCGGGCAGGGTCTGCCTTTCCCTGGGCCTCCTGCATTGTTTCTGGGCTGGTGCTGTTGTGGAAACAATGAGACAGGGGTTTCCTAGGGCTGGAACTGGGTCCCTCCATGCCCCCTACCTCCTGGGACAGGCTGGAAGCCCCAGGCGCTCACCTAGAAGAAGCAGAATGTTCCGCGAGTTGGGGGTGGTGCCTGAACCCAGGCCTGCCTGCTGCTACCCTCCGGCTGGGGGTGGGGTGACATGGGAGGAGGAGCAGCAGGGGCTCCTCCCGCTGAGCTGCAGGACCCTTAGGGGTCACCCAAGGTGACCCCTCTTGGTTGGGGCAGCAGGAACAGACCCAGAGTAAGGGACACACCGAGGCCACTAGGTGGATGATGCCCGCGTCTGCTTCAAGCCCAACCTCTCCCCTGCGTGCCACACACAGACCTCCACATGCTCCAGAGACCTTCCTAACCCACAAGCACCAACACCCAACATGTCCCCCCCAACTCCTCTCCCCACGTCGCCTCCATCAGGGAAAGGCACCAGGAGCCTGGACTCACCCCTGACCATCTCTCTCTACCCTCAGCCCCTGTCCTTATCCGGGTTTTCCAGCAGTTCGACTTTGCTAAACTACTCCCCACCCTGTGATCTTCTCTCCAGGCCATCGCCCCTCCCCTAGTCTGGGCCTCATCATCTGTACTCAGTTATGACAATGGCCTCCCGACTTGTCTCCCTGACCCCGGTCTTGCTTCTTCCCATCCATCCTCCGCTCAGCAGCCAGAGTGTCTTTCAGAAGTAGGAATCTAAGTGTGTCTCTTCCGCGCTTAAATGGAGCCCAGGCTTTTAACCCGTGTGATACGCCCAGGCCTCCCGCTCCAACTTTGCCTCTAAAGCAAAACCCTATCAATGGGCCCTGATCCATTAGCTGTTGCTGGCTTCTTCACGCATGGCCACGAGTCCATTTCAGAGGGGGCCCCTTGGAAAGGGCTCCTCCTCTTTCCCACCAGCACCAGCACTGCTGTCTCAGTTTCAGTTCCTCCAAAATCAGAGTATGACTCAAGGCTCTGGTGTAAGTAGATTAGAGGGAGGTGATCCTGAGAAGCGAGAGTAAGAGAGTGGAGGGAGTGCAACAGGGAAGGAAGGAAAGCCCACACTAGGTGTGTTCTATCCATCTGCACAGTGGGCAACGGAGCTGCATTCCACCAGCACCCTGCGAAGCCTACGGGACACCTCCCAGAACCGTCCACCTGCAGGATGGGGAGCTGGAGGTTGATCCTGACACTCACCCCATCAGGTGAGGGGCCTTTAGACCTCTTGGCTGTGTCATCTGCCCAAGCAAGCTCCGGTGGTGCTGAAGAAACTGTGGCCAATGTGGAGACTCACAGCACAAGCATGGGGTAGGACACTGGCCTTGGGAGGTGATCTTTGCCAGTAAAATCAGAAGTGAGCCAAGGGCTGTAACAACGGCTTCTGAGGCGACCGCACAGAAACATTCTTTAATCGTTCAGTACAGGTGCCTTGTTGGCGCTCAGTGTGCAGGAGGTGTCCCAAGTTGCTGAAGAGGAGCCTGTGGTCAGAGTGCACCTGAGCGGCTCTGGAAGTAGCCTGGACTTTGCTGTCAGACTTCCTGGGTTCAAACCCCACTTGGGTTGGTACCTGCTGTGGGTCCGCTAGCAGGCCACAACACTCTCGAGCCACCGTGTTGTCAGCCATAAAATAGGGACAGTAAATTCTACCATATAAGGTGTTTATGAGAATCAAACGTGTCATCAGAAATGAATGCATATGGCAGAGTCAGATGCCAAATACAACTGGTTATGTCTATTTC
Organism: Lipotes vexillifer; assembly: GCF_000442215.2. Classification (NCBI taxonomy): domain Eukaryota; kingdom Metazoa; phylum Chordata; class Mammalia; order Artiodactyla; family Lipotidae; genus Lipotes; species Lipotes vexillifer. The sequence continues at coordinate 429,820 of NW_006788663.1, forward strand.
GTTCTTCCCTCAAGAAGATGCTGCCCTAAGCTCTTCCTTACTCGGCTCCCTCAGCCTTGAGCACCCCATCTCCTCCATGCTGTAGGTTTAGCCTATGTTACCAGGAGCTCTGGCCTCCTATGGGCAGTGCCAATGCATCTGCAGTCCCCTCCCCTACTCCAGGGTACAGAGCAGAAGTGGCTTTTGTGGAAGCACAGAAGAGTTGGCAGTGCATGCCACACAGCAATAAAAATTTTCTAAATCCCGATGAGCTGTTTCTGTCTTTCCCCCAAATCCCCCTTCTGACCCAGCTGCCTTTATCACATGGGCAAATTTGAGCCAACACCCCTAGTTCCACTCCTCCATGCTAATCCCTCCATTTTGGGCTCTGGCCTCCACTCACCTGTTATGGGTAGAATTGTGTCCTCCCACCAAGCCAGATTCATAAGTTGAAGCCCTAACCCTCAGTATCTCAGAATGTGACCTTATTTGGAAATAGGGTTGATGCAGATGTCACTTTGCTAACATGAGATTATAATGGAGTAGGATGGGCCCCTAACCCAATATGACTGGTGTCCTAATAAACGGGAAATTTGGACACAGAGACACATACATAGTGAGAACTCCATGTGAAGACTGCAATTGTACCGCTCAAGCCAGGGAACTACCAGGAAGCCAGGAGAGGGCCCTGGAACAGATCTTTCCCTGGTGCCTTCAGAGGGCACGCAGCCTTGCCAACACCTTGATCTTGAACTTCCAGCCTCCAGAACCGAGAGACAATATATTTCTGCTGTTTTAACCCACCCAGTTTGTGGTACTTTGTTCCAGCGGCCCTAGCAAACTAACACACCACCTAAAAGGGCAACTTAGTTTTCTGCTACACATATCATGTTCCTATCCTTACCTTCTTTTTAAAATTATTTAATATTTATTTATAAATAAACAATATTTTTGTCCCAACCCTTGTAATCCCTTTGTTCCTCTGTTTATGTGTCTATCTTTCTTGACTCCCTGTTGGCCTGTGAGCCCCTTGGAGGCGGGGCCTGTGTCATTCTCATTGTTGTATCTTCAGGACCCGGCAAAGAGCCTGGCCCACAGGAAACATTAGTAAAGGTTTCCTGGAGATTTCTTGAAAGAGGTAACTCTGATGCTTGCCCTTGAAGTGTGGTCCCTTTGGACAGGCAGAGCTAACAAAGGAAGGCATTCCAGCGAGGAGAATGGCATGAGCAAAGGCACAGAGGCAGGAAAATGCAGGGCAGGAATGAGTGAGCAGCTCACCGTTGGCTGGGGGCTAGGGTGTGGGACACGGGAAGGCACAGAGGCAGGGTGGGACCAGAGGGTGGGGAGAGGTGGGCGTCAGGGTTTCAGGGTTTAGGAATGCATTTAATTGAGAATGCCGTGGGGGTGGTGAAGAACCATGGGTAAGAGAGGGAACAACAGCGGGGCTCTGGGAATGGAGCTACGGAACAGACTGAAGACAGGGAGGCCACAGTCCAGGTGAGAGATGGCAAAAGCCTGAACCCTCAGGGGCCTGAGGATGAAGAGAAGATGAAAGACATTTAGGAGGAAGAAATGTGGGCCTGATGACTGATTTAGAGATATCTTCCCCTTTGAGGTGCCTGCGTCCAAGATCCTCCTCCTTCTGAAGATGCCACACTGAGAATTTCCATGATGTCGGCCGTGACATGTAAATCACTCCACCCCCCGGTGCCCTCTGTGACAGCTGTCAGTCTTGGGGAGGGAGCAAAGGAATGAGCAATCCCCACCTCAGGCTGCTGAGCTTTCTGGTCCACAATTCAAAATGTGGTGGAAACGAGTAATTTTGCACCTTCTTTTTAATACCAATTTTTTCTTATCACTCATGACTAATGGTAAGTTAACTGTATAAAGAAAATCTGAACGTACAGTGGCATTAGATCTTATAAGGTGAAAATTGCATTCAATAAAAATAACCCTGGATAATCCCTTAAGTGGAAGGACCTGGGATATTAGAAATTCAGAAGACAAAGATTACTTTATATAATGACCTTTTTACTGTGACCTCTGTTTCTCTGGAGCATCAAAGACCAAGGTCTAGTTTGAAATGGGTGAAAGGGCAGAGTTTGGAGGTGGTGGGTAGGTAGATTAAATGCTTGCTGGGTATGAGCCCATTATATGGATAAATAAAAGAAGAAAATAAAAATCATCTGAAATCCCCCTCTTACTCTTAGTTTGTGGTGAATATTCTCTTTCCAGTCTTTTTTTTCCCCCCTAATGCACATTAAAAGCTATACTCAGTAGAGTATGAAGTGCTTCTTGATGTGGTGACCTGAGAAAGACACATCACCTCTGTGGTATTCCTGCCAAAAAGGCAGAACCTGACAGAGGAAACATCAGACAAACCCAAACTGAAAACCAGTCTATAAGATTATTGGCCCAGACTCATCAAAATGTCAATGTCATGATACACAATGAAAGACTAATTGTTTCAGACTAATGGAGATGAAAGAGACATGGCAACCAAATAGAATGCATGATTCTGGATATCATCCTAGATCAGAGGGGAAATTGCTATAAAGGACATTACTGGGGCATTTAGTGAAATTTGAATCTGGCCTGAGGGTTAGATAGCATGTTATAGCAATATTAAATTTCCTGAATTTGATAACTGTACTGTAGTTATGTAAAAGAATGTCTTTTTTCTTAGGAAAAAAATGTTGAAATTGTTGGGGTAATGATGTATGCAACTTATTCTCAAATGGGGAAAATGTGTACATAGAGAGATAGAAAATGACAAAGCAAAATGTCAACAATTGCTAACAGCTGGTGAAACTGAGTGAAGGATATTTGGAAGTTCAATTCTTCTGCAAGTTTGAATTTGTTTCAAGACTAAAAGGTAAAAAAAAAAGTCCAGTCCAATTAAAATTAAAACTTCAATCTCTGGGAAAAAATATTTGAAAAGACGTATCCGACAAAAGACTATTATCCAAATTATACAAAGAGCACTTAAAACTCAATAATAAGAAAACAAACTGCACAATTTATTAAATGTGCAAAATACCTGAACAGACAATTCACCAAAGAAGATATACCAGCTGCACGAAAATCGTATGTTATCAAGGAATTACAAGTTAAAACAACGAGATAATACTACAGACCTATTTGAATATCCAAAACGCTGACAACACCAAATGCTGGCAAGGATGTGGAGCAACAGGAACTCTCATTCATTGCTGGTGGGAATGCAAAATGGTACAGCCACTGTGGAAGAGAGTTTGACAGTTTCTTACAAAACTAAACATACTTTTACTATATGATCCATCAGTTGCACTCCTTGGTATTTACCCAAATGAGCTGAAAATTTACGTCCACACAAAAACCTGCACACAGATGTTTATAGCAGCTTTATTCACAATTGCTAAAACTTGGAAGCAACCAAGATGTCCTTCAGTAGGTGAATAAACAAATAAACTATGGTACATCCAGACAATGGAATATTATTCAGAGCTATCAAACCATGAAGACAGGGAGGAAATTTAAATGCATATCGGTGAGTGAAAGAAGCCAATCTGAAATGGCTACATACTGTATGATTCCAATTATATGACATTCTGGAAAAGGCAAAACCATGGAGACAGTAAAAAGATCAGTGGTTGCCAGAGGCTGCAGGAAGAAGGGGATGAATAGGCAGAGCATGGAGGAGTTTGGGGGAAGTGACACTGTTCTGTATGATGTTATGATGGTGGATACATGTCATTATACATTTGTCCAAACCCATAGAATGTCCAACACCAAGAGTGAACCCTAATGTAAACTATGGACTCTGGGTGATAATGATGTGTCAGTATAGATTCATCAGTTATAATGTACTGTTGTGGTGGCGACGTCACTGGGGAGAGGTTGTGCCTTTTGGGGGACAGGGAATATGTGAGAGCTCTCTGTACTCTCTGCTCAATTTTGCTGTGAACCTAAAACTGCTCATTAAAAAGTCTGTGAAAACAAAACAAAATTTTAGTCTCCTACTACACTCCTATTAAGTGGATTAAAAAGAACGACAATGATACCAAGTTGTTAGTGAAGATGAACAGCAGCTGAAACACTTATTCATGGCTGGCGGGAAGTGAAAACTGAACAGTCACTTTGGAAAACAGTTTGTCAGCATCTTTGGAAGTTAAACACACACTTGCCATGGGACCCAACACTCCCACTCCTGGGTATTTACCCAAGAGAAAGGAAAACTTATGCTCACCCAAAAACCTATAGGTGAATGTTTATACCAGCTTTATTTATAATTCCAGCCCCAAACTGGAAACAACTCAAATGTTCTTCAGTAGGTGAATGGTTGGACAAACTGTCATACATCCACTCAGCAGAACACTATTCAGTAATGGCAAGGAACCTTGATACTTTCAGCAACATGGATGACTCTCAAATGGTTTGTACTAAGTGAAAGAGCCGAGACTGAAAAGGCTACATACTGTGTGGTTTCATTTATATGGAAAAAGCAAAACTACAGCAGAAAACAGATCAGTGATTGCTAGGGACTGGGGATGGAGGAAAGAGTTGACGACAGAGGGGTGCAAGGGAACTTTCTGGGCTGATGGGAATCCTTTACATCGTGACTGTGCTGGTGGTTACATAACTGTTATGAGTTTGTCAAAACTCATAGGACTGTACGTTAAGGGTGAATTTTACCATATGTAAATTATTTCTCAATTACACAAAAAGACAAACAAACAGAATTTCTCAAAACTTCTCTCCTTCCCTACAGCTACCAGACAGATACACTTCAGAAACACGTGATGGGAAAAGGAAGGTTTGAGGCAAACAATTTTGGGATTGTGTGGAGCCTCCTTTGTGGTCTCTGCCAGCGGGTCCCTAGGCTCGGGGCACATCCCCCTGGCTGACCACCTGTCCCTGCTCTCTCCATTCCTGC
>NW_006788663.1:435447-438445 GCF_000442215.2 Lipotes vexillifer
CTGCTGAGGGGTTCTTCTATAGCGTCCCCTTGTCCTGGAGGGCAGACTTCTTGGGCAGGGATATTTTGGGATGACTCAGGCCCAGCTACCGTGCACTGTGTCCAGTTGGTCCCCTAAGAAACATTCCTCTCTTTTGTTGCCAAACTCTGGAAAGCACAGGCTGCTCCCACAGCAGTCCCCACCCCCGGTTTGGGCTACCCCCGGGGGCAGCTCCCACCGTCCTCTCATCTTCAGACTTTTCCATCTGAGAGGTGGGCTCAGGCTCTGTGTCCTCTCAGCTCCAGGGAAGCCCCGGTGGCCAGGCTTGAGCCTTGCGTGGTGAAGCCCAGCACTTGGACAACTCCCTCCATGGAAAGTCTCAGTCCCTTTCCTCCTCTCCCAGGTGGGAGTGAGGCTGGTGGCAGGTGATGGGGTGAGGACATCTTAATCTCTGCCCGAGTCCTGCTGGGTTATATCTGGTGCTTCTTTTTTTTTTTTTTTTTTTTTTTTTTTTGCGGTACGCTGGCCTCACTGTTGTGAGGCCTCTCCCGTTGCGGAGCACAGGCTCCGGACGCGCAGGCTCAGCGGCCATGGCTCACGGGCCCAGCCGCTCCGCGGCATGTGGGATCTTCCCGGACCAGGGCACGAACCCGCGTCCCCTGCGTCGGCAGGCGGACTCTCAACCACTGCGCCACCAGGGAAGCCCTGGTTCTGCTTTTGAGGTTCTGGGGGACAGCAGCAATTCTGAGACAGGAAAGTCCCATTTAGCGTACGATTACACATAACTAGTATGTTATTTTAACAAAACTGGGATCTTTCTTACACATGTTTTATAATCTGCTTTTCCACTTCACACTATGTTTTGAGCATCTTTTCATGTCAGTAAACACACCTCTACATTCATACCCTTTTAAATGACTGATCAGTATTCCCTTGTATGGATGTATTGTAATTTACTGTACTGAACCCTGATTGTTCACTGTTTTAGGTTGTTTCTAATTTGGGGTTATTATTAACAATGCTATGATTGTCTATTTACATGTAGCTGATGGTGCTTTAGCTGCAGCGTCCTCACTTGCTCAGAACCTTTCCACATGCCCAGGAGAGGAGTCTGGCAATATTGTATTCATGATTTTGTCTTCTTTTTGTAAGAAAGGACCTCTAAATTTTATGAGCTTCAGGCTCCACAAAAGCTGGATGTGCCCTTGGCTATGATAAACATCCTCACAGTCGTTTTTCTTTGGCTACATCTAGAAATGTAGCCAGAATTGCTGGGTTGAAGCAAATGCACATTTTTAAGATTCCTGGAACATATTGCCAAGTAGCCCTCCAGAAACACTGATCTAATTTACACCCCATCCCTGCCCTGGACAAGATACCCAAGACTGTGGAGATTTCTATGGGATTGTAGTTCCCTGTTACTATGGCTTGGTTGTAGCTGCCATTAGCATTTTCTCCCCAAAGCAGGGGTCTTGACCTGAGATCCATGAGACACAAGGGTAGAATTCCTGGGGCTGTGAACCTGGATGAGAAAATTTTACATCTTTCTTTTCATCATCAGCATCTAGTTGAAATGTAATAGCTCTTTCCATCATGAATGTGGGCCACAAATCCCTGAAGCATTACTAGGACCTCTGACGTTAGCAGCTCCACTACCAACAGAAATCAGAGATGTTTTCAGGTCTTGTTAACAGCTGTTGAAGATCTCTCAAAATATTGCTCATGCTCAACAGTGCTTCAAAATTACAGTAATTATTAGATCTGCAACTAGGTTTTGGTATTTAACGTGTTAATTAAAAAACATGTATTACGCAATTACAATTATTTTTTAATATTTTGAAAACTGCATTCAGTAGGATTGATTTCCTTTGTAATCATGCATTTTTGTTTTGTTTTATGAATTAAAAAACGTTATTCTGAAAAGGGGTCCACAGGCTCATCAGACTGCCGAAGTGTTCACGCACAATCAAGGTCAGAACGCTTGCTGTGTGGGACTCTTGACTCACATGTTCTCGAAACTTGTGCATGATACAAAAGGAAAGGAATTAAACTTTCATGACTGCTGCCTGGAGCCAGGCTCTGTATCAGGTGCTGGGGTACAGAGGGGGCAGGATGGCCCCCTGCCCTTGAGGAGCTCACAGTCTAGGTGGGAGATGCAATTTCACAGCTCCTGCCACTCACTGTCCTGTGGGCTGGGGATTCAGGTTCTCAGATTTTCCAGGATTTTAAGAAAATCATATGTCCATATTTATATATGGTCCCACATAAAACAACTCTTTCAATTTTTTAAATGTTGGCAACCAATCCAGATTTTTATAAACCACTGTGTGGGCCAAATAAAGCATGACTGACGGCTAAATCTGGCCCACAGGCCACCAGTTTTCACCCTTTGCTCTAGGAAGAGAACAGAATTCCAGTTAGGGTGGAAAAAATTCATTCTGTGGAACAAAGCAGCAAGGATTCTGAGCCCCCATACACACCTCCACTCTGCTCCTGCAAACCAGAGAGACAGGGAATTGGAGCCCTGGTCTTGGGAAGCGAAAACATGTGAGAAGGAGATCTGTGGTGGACAATGTAGGTGGTGGGGTGGGGGGAAAATCCCTGCAACCTGGCTGCAGTCCAGGTGAGGAGAGGCCTGGCTGGAGGCAGATGCTACTGTGGTGAGGGCATCAAGGGAGCTATGGGAACAATGCAGTCAACTAAGTGATTGTATACCCAGAAAACCCAAGAGCCTCTAGCAGAGAAACAAAAACCAAAACAAATGTAAAAACAAAACAAACAACAATTAAAAAAAAAACCCTATTTGTATTAAGACAATTGATAAGGTTATTGGATATAAGATAAATATACAGGGGCTTCCCTGGTGGTGCAGTGGTTGAGAGTCCGTCTGCCGATGCAGGGGACACGGGTTTGTGCCCCGGTCCGGGAAGATCCCACATGCTGAGGAGCGGCTGGGCCCATGAGCCATGGCCGCTGAGCCTGCGCGTCCGGAGCCTGTGCTCCGCAACGGGAGAGGCCA
>NW_006788663.1:438600-446382 GCF_000442215.2 Lipotes vexillifer
AAAAAAAAAAAAAAAAAAAAAAAAAAAGATAAATATACAAAAACCAATTGTGTATTTTTCTCTATTTTGACAATAAACACACAAAAATGAAAATAGAAAAATATTCCATTTATAATCTTGACAACAAGTCCAGAATAGTTAGGAATAGATTTAAGAAGAAACACTTAGGGCCCATATGAAGAAAGCTATACAATCTTGTGGAAGGATTATTGAACATGGGATCTGAACATATGGGAAGACATACCATGCTCCTAGATGGGAAGACTTAATATCATAGAAATATCAAAATTCCCAAGATCAGTTCCAAACAGAGTGAAATATTTATATGGAAGAGTAAATGCCCGAAAATAGCCAAAAAGTTATGGAAAGTAAAAGCAGTGCAAAAGAATTTATTTGTATCAGAACAAACTTCAAAAGCAATCAATGGAGTATTAGTATAGGAACAGGGAAATAGATCAATGAAATATACAGAACAGGAAATCCAGAAATAGATACCAAATATATATCAGAATTTAGTTTTTAACACAGTGAACCTTTGATTATTTAATAAATGATGCTGGCACAATTACAGTGCACCCAGAAGCAAGTAAATTTTTCCATCTTCATAATAATTTCAGATTATTTAAAGATTTAAATGTAAAAAAGAAAAGAAGAAAAAAAGAAAAAGAAAATCTAGGAGACTATATGAGCAATCTGAGCGAAACGGATTGAGAAGCTATGAAGGAAAAGTGAGGCCCTGACAAGCATTTTAGAACAGAGATACATGAGTCAACAGACAGATGAGAGACTTGGAAAATATTTGTTATGAAAATGCTAGATAAAGTTAAAACCTGCAACGTACAATGAGGCTTAACAAACTGACAAGGAAATGATAACTCAACAGAAAAATGGGCATAGGACAAAAATGGCAATTCATGGAAGAGTCAATCCAAACAGCCAACAAACAAATGAAAAGCTGCTCAGATTCAGCAGTAGGGAAATGTAATTTAAAGTAACAATAAGCGACCACTTTAGGTCTGTAGCTACTGCATGCATTTCTGGCAGGAAGTATAGGAAAAGGTTATCTCACAAGTTGTTTGTGGAAATATGAAACATTATTGTCCTTTAGAAAAGTAGCTTTAATAAAATTATGTATCATATATATCTGTATCTATCTATCTATCCACTGATGTAGAATCTCACTTATAAGTAGTTATCTGACAGAATTACAACTCCCAGGGACTATGGGCCTAAGAACAAGGATGATTTTGCAGCATGTTTACATTTGCAGGATAACAAAGTGAGTATCCACCAATTGTGAATGGTTGAATAAATTATGGAATATTCACGTAATGGAATATTGCATACTGTCAAAAATGAATCAGAGCTATTTGTTTGTTTGGTAGGATTTCCTTAAAGTATTGTTGGATAAAAACAGCAAGATGCAGGAAACCAAATATGATATGATCCCATTTTTATAAAACAGTGATACACGCATAAGTTTATTTGCATATAATTTAAATGTATCTGTCAATGGTGACTTGATTATGGAGAAAACATACAGAAGGTTAGATAGGAGAACGTTAGTAAGCTACCTAGGGTGAAAGAGTATGGTTGGTGCAAGCTGACATGGGTGGCTCAGGAATGGCAGAGGGAACCTAGCCCACCCCACCGCCCCACCCCAAATAAAGCAGGGGCCTTTGGAACTTGACTTTCTTACCCTGTAGCCAAGCCAGTCCCTCACCCCCACAATGTTTGACTCCTGGCACCCATCCCTTGGCCATCCCTCCCACCACCCCTTATGGGTGGCCTTCCATATTTTTCTCCATGATTCTAGAATGGGACAGCCAAGGCACTGAGGGGAGGGGAAGGCCAGGAGGGTCCCAGGGTAGGGGGACCTTTCAATGCATGAGAATGGACCTCAGGGCCTAGAGTGCAGCTCTTGCAAATTCATGGGAGTGAGGGGAAGAGGCTAGAAGGAATATTAATTCACTCACTCATCTTAAGTCCTCCTTCAGTCTCAGCTTACAGATTCCATCCTCAGAGAGGACTTCTCTGAGTCTGCCCATTTCATTCTGTCTCCCTATTATTTTCTCTCATAATACTCATCAAAGTTTACCATTTTGTCTTTATTCTTGTGTGTGTGTGTGTGTGTGTGTGTGTGTGTGCGCGCGCGCACGCGCACGCGCGCACGAGCATGTATTTAATGCCTATTCCCCTTCCCGCCAAATAAACAGCACCACCAGCACCACCAGAGGAGGGAGCTTGTACGTACAGCACAGTATGTCAGTTGAATTCAATAATTTCCTACTCACCTATCCGCTTTTTCATTGACTCACTCCTTTATTCATTTATTCCCTTATTCATTCCAGAAACGTGCTCTGGGCCAGTGACTTTTCCCCTGATCTGGGTCTTCCACTTTCTAGGGTGGCTTTTTGGGGGGAGGTGGGAGTGGGAACGTGACTGCATAATTCTGGGAATGCATCCACAACCTGGGAGAGCTGGGTGAGTCTGAAGCTCTCCAGGGAAGGAGGGAAGATTCCAAAAAGCTAGAGGGTCAGAGCGGAAGGTGCTGGAGGATCAGAGAGGACAAAGTTGGGAGTGATAGGGTGAAGGATGCACAAAGGGAGACTCTTCTTTGCCCCCACCCTCACATCTTCCCACTGCCCAGCTTTTGCTCTGGCAGTCTACTCTGCCTGGAAGAGGCTCTCCCCATCTCCACATGCTGAAACGCTACCCTTCCCTGCAGGGCCAGCCCAGATGTCCTCGAGGTCTCCTCTGAATGCTCCAGCTGGAAGGGCCGCTCCCTGCTGCAAACAAACTCCCAGAACACAAAGTCTGGACCTCCCTCGTGGCGCTGACCACTTCCTGCTTGGGCTGTAGTGTGGCCCCTCCCTCCGCCTAATAGGCAGAGGCTCTGCCTGCCTGTTCCCAGGGATACCGCAGGGCCCAGGGCCCAGCATCAAGGAGATGCTCAAGCTTAACATGTGAACAGCACTGTGTGTTTTTTTTTTTTTGGGGGGGGGGGCAGTGATTATGACCCCATTTCACAGGTGGGGAAATGGAGGCACAGACCAGGGGCATGACTTGCTCCCAAAGCAAAGCGGCAGCACAGCCTAGACTCAGCCCTGCATTTCTGGTCCCAGAGGCAGGGCTCTTTCCAGGGCAGCTTGGTGGGAGGTGGGAGTAGGGTGGGGTGGGGTGGGAGCTGGGTCCTGAGAACCAGCAGGCCAGAGAAATTTGGAGTTCGAATGGCCAAGTTCAGGGAAAGCACAGCTGGGGAGGAGCCAAGGTATTTATTATGCTTGGTTTCCAGCTCCAAACAGAGCTGATGGATGGAGCTGCTCCAGTTCCTATAAACAGCTCGGGCCTCCCAACCCTCCACCCCTCCACGTTCTCAGCACCACAGCTCCAACTCATCCCAGTGAGGGGGGGGGGGGGGGGAGATGACCAAGGGAGGAGAAGGAGAAGAGAAGAGGGGTTGGGGGGACAGAGGAGGATGAAGACGAGAAGCCAGGGTCCTAGAGGCAAGAGGAACTGAGGGGAATGAGAGTGGTGAGAGAAGATTCCTGTTCCCCTGGGCGGTCCACACCCTGCAGTCCCTCTGTGTCCTCTACGTTCCTGGGGTCTGTCTGAGAAGTTTATCACCCATTCTTGGTCTGAGGGCTGATGTTAATCCCCACAAGTGTTTAGGTCCTGGAGGGCAGGGCCATCCGTTCAGGAAACCTTTTCTGAACTTGCCTCTGTGTTGGCTCGGGCCCAGGGGACACAGAAGGGTCTCTGGGTAAGACCTCCTTCCAGGAGCTCCCGGTCTGGTGGTGGATCAGGCAGACATCCCAGTGTTGTGGCCCCGGGCAGCCCAGGGCTGATGGCAGCTGGAGGAGGGAAATCAGGGCAGTCTCCCCAGAGGAGGTGATGCAGGTAAGCATTGAAAAAGGAGTTTGGCAGGGGGGTCAGGGTAGGTGAGACATTTCAAGTAGAAGAGGTGGGAGACAGCCAGGATGGGGAGGGTCAGGAAGCAGTGGTGCCTAATGGTTAAGATTGCTGCTCCAGAGAGGAGCAGGGCAAACCTGGGCTCAAGTCTCAGCTCTGGCACTTGACAGCTGTGGCATCTTGAGTCTCAGTTTCTCTAAAGTGAGGATGATAATAATAGAAGCCTCTTCAAAGAATGTTAGAATTATATACGGCCATGTACATCAAGTATTCAGTGCAGGGCCCACCCGGAAGTGCTCAATAACCGTCAGCTCTGAATAGGAAGTGGGAGGTGGCCAGAGAGAGATGAGGATGGAGGGCCACAGGGACCCGGACTTGCAGGGCCTCTGAGCTGCTAAACAACAGGGGCACAGAAAGCAGACTGTGGATCCTGGATCCTGGGGGACTGTGCCAGCACAGGGGACTGACAGGGGGAGGCAGCTGGTGGGCCAGGGATGCTGGCTTCATCTCCTCCCACCCGGCCTGCGAGCCCGGCTCTTGCTGGGCCGGGTCCTCGTGGATTGAGTGAGCCAGGTGACCTGACACCGCAGTCTGTCTGTGACAGGGGCTGTGCAAGGGCATCCTCTCGCCCCGGAACTTGCCGGATGCTCCGATGACCTAGTTGGCAGCTGTGTCCACGTTCGGCTGAAAACAGGAATTTCTGCCTTGCTGGGGGTCCTGGTCAGGTGAGCAAACTCCTGTTTGCCGGGAAAAGGGGTTAGGGGCCTGGTGGGCTCCCAGCTGAGTCAGAGGTTCCCAGAGTCCTGGGTTGAGCTCAGCCCATGCTACTGCCCTCCTGCAGGCCTACACGCAGCACCTACTGTGTGCCAGGGCATTGAGTCATATACCCTCTCACTCCCTAGCCCCATCCATGAAATAGGCATTTCAGTTTTTCCTTTGGAGAGTAGGAGCTGGGAGCAGGAACTGGGAGGTGAGAGGTCACAGCCAGGGAAGAAGCTGGGCTGGAGAAATCTCTAGGACACTTGCGGATAGGGGAGGCGGAGCTGGAGCCTGTGGGAGAGGAGGTGGAGAAGAGAAGGTTGGCACCTGCAAAGGGGGTGATGTCTGGGTGTCAGGCAGCTGAGAACGGGAGGCGGGGCCACATGAAGACAAGCACAAGGGGCTGCAAAGTGGGAGACCAGGGGGACCACTCCCTGCCCTCTAGACTCTGCCTCAGCCTGTCGCCTGACTCCCAGGACAGGTGGCTCTTGTCCCCTCCCCCAGAGCCCACAGCCCACACCCTCACCCCCTTCTAGGAACCACGCACGCTCTTCTTCTGGCCCCTCTTGGTCCTTCCAAGTTCAACCTTGAACTGCAGCCTGGCCGCTCACTCTCAATCCTCCAGCCCCTGGGAGACCTTTAACTCTCTAGCTGGGGAGGCCTCTGGGTGTCAGGGTATCGGGGCTGGACGCTCAGGAGGGGCTGGGGCTCGAGACAGAGATGTGGGCATTGTCAGAGCGATGGGGTGGCTTGGTCAGTGAGGGTGATGGAATTCCTGAGAGAAGCGTCCTGCTGATCGCCATTCTGATGATGATGAGCGTGGAGCGGATCCTGAGAGGAAGGCACCTAGGGTCCTCGATGTCGGGCGAGTGTGCCGAGGGGGAGGTGTGGGTGATGGGGGGATAGAGGTGAGGGGCCCCGCATCTTGGGGACCTCAGCTGCGTCGAGGAGGGGGACAGCTGGAGGCGGCCTGGGATGGGTTAGGATGGAGGGGAGGGAGAGGAAGCTACTTTCCCTAGAAGTTTACCCATGAAGCAGGGAAAGGAAAGGGGAAAGTGGCTTAAGGGTCTCCTTACTGTTCGTAAGAGGGGCAAGACTGGAGCACAGCTGAAGTCCGAGAGCAAGAAGCAAACAGAGAGGAAAGGCTGAAGGAGAGGAAAGAGAGAAAATGGAGCTGCAGAGGGGGGAAAGGCGCTCAGCGGCTCCTGCTGGAAGTCACTTTTCTCAGTGGTGGGTGGGGAGTGGGGTTGGCTGAGTGTGAGGGGACAGAGGTGTGGCAGGGACACGATGGGGGCTGAGGCACCCAGGTCCAGGATGGTGATGACCCAGAGCCTCAGTCTCCCACCCAGCGGGCCTCAGCCTGTCTCCCCAGGGGTTTGCCATGAGGCTTCAACGGCTGGAAGGGAACTAGAGGAGGGCAGGGTTCAAGTGGACGCAACGATTACCCGCAGCAAGGAGGAGGCCAGCAGGCTGCACTGTTTCTCCAAAATCATTTTTTAATACATTCACGTGGGTTACACAAAGAGCTGGCCCCGAGGCCTGGGTTGTAGCCTGGGTCCTGGGGGGTGAGAGCAGCATTGTGTAGTGTTCTCAAAGATCAGGCATGGAGGGGCCCACATCTTGCCCTCCAGGCCTGAGGAAGAGTGTTTGTGTGCAGTGAGCACCTGTGGTCATGATCCCAAACAGAACTGGACCCATCGGCTGCCCCACTAGCCACCAGGGCCCCGGGCTGGGGCCAAGCCACCAGGCTCTAGCCCCGGCTCTGCCATTGACTCCCTGAGTCCTCGGCCCGCTCTGGGCCTCAGTTTTCTCATCTGTAAAATGGGGTGGAGAGAGGGGCATTTTCATCATCTCACACTTTACCGAGCACCATCGTGAGCCCGAGTGCGGGCCAAGCACAGGTAAGAGGGTGAAGACAATGACACAGGGTCCCAGGGTTAATCCCAGGCCTTCCTTTCTTCCCAGACGGCCCACGATTTCATGGGTATGAGAAACAGGGGGTTATATCTGGATGGGAATTTTTTTTTTTTCTTTTTTTTTTGCGGTACGCGGGCCTCTCACCGCTGTGGCCTCTCCCGTTGCGGAGCACAGGCTCCGGACGCGCAGGCTCAGCGGCCATGGCTCACGGGGCCCAGCTGCTCCGCGGCATGTGGGATCCTCCCGGACCGGGGCACGAAACCGCGTCCCCCGCATCGGCAGGCTGACTCTCAACCACTGAGCCACCAGGGAAGCCCCTGGATGGGATTTTTCTATCCATTTTTCTAGGGGGAAAAAAAAGTCCCTGTGTGATGAGGACTAGTAAGAGAGTTTGGAGGCAGCATCACCTTGTGATGTGACAGCTGAGAGAGAAGGAAACCATTCAGGTCCAACCACCAAGCCCCCCCCCCGCACACCCCCTCAATGAGGTCTGAATCCACCTTGTTTCACAGGCTCTGCCACTGACCTGTGCAGCTCTGAGCAAGTTCCATTCTCTTCCTCAGTCTTAGCCTCCCTATCTGTGCAACAGGGAGGTTGGACCCAATGGTTTCAAAGTCCAGGCTATGCTCAAAGGAGGGAGAGGGAAGGAGGCACGAGCAAGAAGAGGAAAAGGAGAGCCCGCCTCGTCTGCAAATGAGGGAAGGAGGGAAAATGAGGCACGGAAGGAGGAGAGGGCCTGTGGCTGCCCATCTTCTCTCTGCCCGCCGGGGAGGGAGGAGGGAGAGGGGCGGGTGGGCGTGCGCGGCACAGGACGCTCCCGGGCCTTGTTCCTGTCCACCTAACAGCCTGCAGCCCCTGCAGTGGCCAAGCTCAGGCTCTGGACTCAGGAGGATGTGAGTCTGGAACTCAGTTCAGGCATTTCTTAGCTGGAGGTCCCTGGAGGGAGACTTTTGGAGCCTCTTGTAAAATGGGATAAAATACCAACCTCAGAGGGTTGTCATAAAGAGGCAGATGCAGGCTTGGGTTTGTCACCACTGCCAAGTGTGGTGCAAAACAGAACCAGATACCTAAGGTTCTTACTCCTGGCTCACCAGCCAGGGTGAGACTGGGATGGAGCAGGGGGCCTGGGCAGGGAGTAGGGGGGCTAGGGCAGTATCTTGGCCGGTGTGTGCAACACGAGAGTGCCAGGTAGGG
>NW_006788663.1:446392-460963 GCF_000442215.2 Lipotes vexillifer
CGGAGCAGGAAACGGAATGGTCCAGTGCTGGGCTGGAGCCCAGGGAGACCGCCTCTTAACCAGGCCCTGCTGGAGCTGCCGCAGCCCGCGTAATAGCACTGGATCCGAGCCTTACTCAAGTGACTCCAGCTCTCTTCCGGTCACAAGCTTTTTATGTTCCAGAGAAGCTGAAAGTCATTATCAGAAGATGTGACAAACAGTCCGCTTAGACACCTCTCAGACAAACCCTCTTGGTCGGCATTGCCTCTCTCTCACCCTGGCCCAGCAGGGGCAGGACCATCCACACTCAGCCAGCTGGGGCTGCAGAGCTTTGGAGCCCTGGCTTCCACACTCTGTGTGCTCACTGCAACCACCTCCCCACCCAGACTGGGCGATGCTGAGGGCAGGGATGTGTCTCATTCCCTGGCGTCCCCAGTGCCGGGTGTGGCACAAAACAGACGCCTAGTGAAGATGTGTTGATCCGATGGGTCAACCTTACACTCTGTCACTCCTGCAAGCTGCCCATCTTCCAGCTTCCACAGCTGGACCACACGTGTGCCCTGTGAAGTGGGTCACCTACTGATGCAGCAGGATACAGGGAAAGGAGCCCTGGGCTGGGACTGAGAGACCAGGGTTCTTGGATCCTGGCTCACTGGGTAATCTTGGGTCAGTCCCCACACTTCTTCGTGCCTCTGGCTCCCCCACTGACCTGGCAGGGTCCCCCGACAGAGCTGGTCTGTAGCCCCCAGCCTCTCTAGGCTTTGTACTGTTGGTTGAACTTCTGCCGGCGGACACAGCAGCAGGTGGCCAGCGTGGTGAGAAGGATGGCACACACCAGGGTGAAGGTGAGGATGATGATGAGGTTGATGTTCTTGAGCCCCCCCTTCTCACAGTCCTCTGGACGCACGTGACTCAGGGACACCTCCTCCTGGGAGCCGAAGCGGCAGATCAGGTCCTGGGTGGCGTCCACGTCCACACGGCCCTGGTGCAGCTGGGCCGCCAGCCAGCCGTTGCCGCAGCAGCTGAGGGGGGTCCCCTGCAGGTAGAGGCGCCGCAGGCTGGTCTCCAGGCCGCCCATGGCACTGCCCGGCAGGAGGCTGAAGCTGTTGTTCCTTAGGTCCAGCACCTCCAAGGACACAGCCTGCGTCCAGGTAGGCAGGTGGCTCAGGCGGTTCTCTGCCAGATTGAGCCGCTTGAGGCAGCTGAAGCAGGGCAGGTCCACCTGCAGGATGGCCAGCCCGTTGCCCTGCAAGGCCAGGACCTCCAGGGAGCCCTCCAGGCCCGCCAAGGCCCCTGTGGCCACATCCAGCCCAGGGTTGGCAGAGAGGTCCAGCTCGGTCAGCGGAGTGTGGAGGAAGGCACCTGCCCGGAGCGTCTCCATCTCATTGTCCGCCAGGTTCAGGACGCGGAGGGAGGAGACGCCAGAGAAGGCCACACAGCCCGCGGGTCGAGGCTCACCTGGGCCCCCGCAGGGGCTGACCCGGTTCCCCTGCAGGTTGAGCCTCTGCAGGCTGGCCAGGCCGGCGAAGGTGTACGGGGGCAGGTCCCGCAGGGCGTTGTCCTGTAGGAGCAGCGTCTGCAGAGACCCCAGAGCCCTGGCACCCAGCTCCAGCGTCTCCAGCGCATTGTGGCTCATGTCCAGGAGTGCGAGGCAAGGCAGGGAGCCCAAGGCCCGGGCCTCAAAGGCCCGCAAGCAGTTCCGGCTGAGGTTCAGGAAGCGCAGGGAAGTCAGGTGCTCAAAAAAGCCCTCGGGGACGAGCTCAATCTCATTGTAGCTCAGATCCAGATTCAAGAGCTGAGAGAGGGGCTGGGTGCTGGCGTTGCGGCCCGGGTTAGAGAAGGGCAAGGCGGACCAGCCCTCGGAAGGCGCGTGAAGGCCCTCGCCGCCCTGGGGCGGCCCCGGAGGGAGGCGGATGAGGTTGTTAGACACGTTCAGGTAAATGAGTCTCGGAAGTGCGGCCAGGTCGGGGAAGTGGAGCAGTTTGTTCTCCCGCAGGTCGAGCCAGGCGAGCTGATACTGGGCCCGGGGCTCCGGAGCCGTCTGAAAGGCCTCGATACTGTTGCAGCTCAGGTCTAGGACCCGCAGCTGCTGGAGGCTGAAGTCGGAGATGCAGGTGAGGGAGTTCCTGGAGAGGTTGAGGTGTGCCAGGTGGGGCAGGGCCTCGAAGGCTCCGTCCTCGATGTCCATCAGCACATTGCTGTGAAGGTCCAGCCGCTCGAGCGCGGGCGTGCCCCAGAAGGTGTGGCGGCCCAGGCGCGTCAGGCTGTTCTCCGCCAGCGAGAGGCTGCGCAGGGCGGGCGCCTCCGCCAGCAGCCGCTCCGCCAGGCCACTGTACAGGCTGTTGCCAGACAGGTCCAGGGACGTCAGGTGCGGCAGGGGACCCAGACCCCCGGTGCTCAGCGCCGTGCCCACCGCCAGGCGGTTGTGGGCCAGGTTGAGGTGCTCCAGGCGGGGCAGGGCCTGCAAGACCCCTGGCTGGAGGAAGCTAATCTCGTTGGCGCTCAGGTCCAGGTAAAGAAGCGCTGTGTAGGAGCCCAGGGGCGAGGCCAGGACGCTCCGCAGCTGGTTCCCAGACAGGTCGAGGACCTCGACGGCCCGTGGGAGCGCCGAGGGGACCTGGAGTAGGCCAAGGCCCCGGCACAAGACTTCCTTGTCCAGCTGGGGGGGCGGAGGGCAGGGAGAGCAGCGGGCATTAGTGGGTGCTGTGGGAGGGGCAACCAGACATGCGCCTCTAGGAAGTATGACTGGAGCCGCCACCAGGCCTGGCCAGGCCTCTCCTCTGTCCTCCCAGCGTGCTCACCGTCCTCCCCCGCAGCCTAATCACCCCATGTCTGCATGACCCCTACTCTGCTCCCTGTCTCCGGTACCCAGTACGGTGGTGCTGGCATCAGGGAGGGACTCAAGGAAGCTTCGATTGGTAGACAGACAGATAGATGATAGACAGAAGGACAAATGCACTAACAAAATACTCTATACTGATCATTATCCCATTTTAGAGGACACTAAGCCATGTATCACCTAGAGTGCCCCAGAGCCAGTGAGGAGCGGGGCCAGCTGGGACCCAGGCCTCCTGGTTCCACATCCCAGTTTCCTTCCATGGACCCAGAGAGTTAAATTTACCCAGCTGATGTTCTACTAGAAACCACTTTGGGAGAAATGTTTCCAAAAGGGGAAAAATGCTATTTGCACTCCTGTCATCGGTGTTAATTTTGGTCTCTCACCCTCTCAGATCTCATTCAAGCCCTCACTCCACAGGGCAGAGCTCGGGTCCCAGAGCCTGCCTTCCTTGCTGACACTCACCAGATGACCTCGTTCTGCTGCTGCCCCCACCCCCAACAATGGCTTCACTTTGCATGGTCCAGTCCAGATGGGCCCCTGGAGATGGGGTAGGGAGCAGGAAAAGATGACCAGAGTCTCAACCCACATTCTTTGATGACAAGACTGATTTTGCTGTGTCACATTACCACTCTGGTTTCTTATCCAGAATGTAACTCATCCTTCCCCAGCACCCATTCAGCATTTTATATTTTATTTCGCATTTTCAGACCCCTGGTCTCGCTGGATCTTCACAATAGCCTGCCCATCAAATCTGATCACCCCTCTTTAAGAACCCCAAGGTTAGAGAGGGGAAGGGAGGCCCCAGAATCATCCAGCTGATGAGGAACAGAGCTGGCTTTTGAACCCCAGTCTCTTAACAACCAAAGACCCCACTTTTGTCCCTCCATCACATGTGCCTTCAGGGGCCAGAATTCTTTCCATGGAAATGCAATCTCCCTCTGTCTTTTCCCACACACCAGGAACCCCAGCCTTTTCCAGCGAAGGCTCTGGCTTCCATAACCACCAAGCTCAGGCCCACTCCACCCTGGCCTCTCTGTCTCCACTGACCCCTTTCCGCCAGCCAAATGCATGGCAACTGTTCAAAAACTCCACTCTGACCATGCTGCCCTTGGCTTAAACCCCTTCCGGGCAAAGTCCAGCACCCTGAGCAGAGTCCAAGGCTGTCTGTGGCCCCTGCTGACCTGTCCCCTTTCCTCCCAACCCACTCCAGCCCAGCCCACACCTGCCCACTGCCCACTGTGCCCTCCCACACCCACCTCTGGGCCTCCTCCTTGCTGTTCCCTGTGCTGGTTATGTTCTTCCCAACCAGATCAGCATGGTGAACTCTGTGTGCTGAGCTCCAAGGTCTCCTCCACCTGGAAGCCTTCCCTGACTGCCGGGCAGGTCGGGGCCTCCTCTGGGCTCTCACAGCCCCTGTGCTTCCTCTCTCATAGCTTTGGCCCCCTGAATTGTGACTGTTTGTGTGCAGACCTGCTAGACAGTAAGTTCAGGGCAAACAGGGTTTGACTGAGTGACTGTTGTGGACCTGGGCGATAGAAAGTGCTCAGTACACTTTTCAGTGAATGAAAGAGTCACAGACATCATCAGCTTAGTAAAAGTCTGAGGGATTGACTGAATCACCTTTCTGAAAGGAAAAGAAAAGAGATGATGCATATATTCAGACTAGAGTCAAAGACCGTTAGAGCAAAAGGGGTCCAGCCCACCCACTTCCCAGATGGGGAGACTGAGACTAAAGGTGGCAGTGACCTGCACGAGGTCACAGCGAGTCAGTGGCTGAGCCGACAGGGCAGGAACACCAGCCTGGGTGTTCCCTGCCTGGCCCAGCTCTCAGCTTCCTCCCAAGAGCTTCAGGGTGAAGCGGGGCGGGGTGGGGGAGGGGAGAGGAACGGACTGCCCTCCATCAGGCAGTGCGACTCTTCCAGCTCCACGCGGCTTCCAACTCCACGGTACTGCCCTACTCAGAGGCCCGAGGACACCCCTGCAGTTGGGCACCCATGCAAACTGGAATCCCACCCCGGCCACCCTGCCAGACCTGCTTGGCTCCGTACCCCTTCCTCCCTCACAACCGTCTCTGCCAGCTGGGGCCACTGGGCACAGCCTCCCTATCCGTATCCTCAGCTCCGCAAACCATCCTGATTAAAGAAGAAACAGCAAAATGAACACAAACACAGTGTGTGTTGGGGGATGGGGCTTAACCCACCTGCAAGCCCACACCCCGTTTCACCCCAGAGGCAATACTCAAAGGCTCCCTGGGGTACCAGCTCCTGAGAGCTGAGCCGGGACACAAAGCTGGCCAAGTCCAGCACCAAATCCTGCTTTCTGCCCAGTGCCCAGGACCCCTGTCACAGAGGCCCAGAGGGACTGCTACAAGGCACAAGGCAGGGCTGCCCAGCTCTCCAGTCCAGTCTAGGAAGGAGCTTGAAGGCGTGGGCAGCTCTCAGAACCCCATTTGTCGGGTACCCACCACTCCCTGAGCTCCAAGCTGAGTGACTTATTTGGGGAGGGGTCTTGGGGGCATCAGCCCTTAATCAAGTTCAGAGCTTCCCCGATGACCCCCTATCCACTCTCTGGTATGCCAGGACTCCACTGTCCAGCTTTTTTTTTTTTTTTTTTTTTTTTTTTTAGAGGGAAGAGGGTGTCACTCATCACCATTTTACCACCTGCACATAGAAGGGAAGCAGGGTAGAGAGAGTTACCCGGCAGTGGACAGCATGAGCTTGGGAGAGATGGGTTCGAATCTTGGCTCTGTTACCTCCTATCAGTATGATCTTGTGGGTCCCATCTCTTCTCTCAGCCTTGGTTTCCTCAGCTGAAAAGAAGAGTTTTCTCTCATAAAATGAGAGAAAGCCCTTAGCGTGGAGCAGGCCCCTTGTTAGCCCTCGGCATGTGGCAATTTGTTTTTACTATTTTGAAAAGCATCAAAACCGCTTCCATGGGAGTTCAGAAATTGCTTTCCTGCCTGTTACCTCATTTGCCCCAAATCCAAAGCCCACCCAGTTCCCCTCTGCCTGTTGGGTGGCCCAGACCCTTTATCTCTCTGAGTCTATTGCCCCAGGTAGATGTGGGGCTGCATTTGGTGACGTCTGAGGCCTTCTCTGCCTGTTATTCTGGGTGCTGGGAATCCCAGAAGGGCTCCAAGGAGTAAGAAGTGAGGTGGCAACAGCAGGACACTGCAAACCCCAGGGAAGGGTTGCAGGGCCCTGGCTGCCAGCTCATCCAGCCTCCAAAAGCAGCTGCCCATCTTGTGTCGTAAGCTCCCAGTCCCAGGTCCAGGTGGGGCCACTGGAGGGCCTGTCCCTTCCCCAGCCCAAGCTCCAGTCTTGGCTTCAATGATTGCCCAGCCTTACGAGTGGACCTAGAGGGTTCCTTTTCTCTGTACCCCACAGGGTCACAGTAACCTCAGGGCTAGTCTCCCTGACTCCTGGCAGAAAAATGGAACAAAGTGAATCAAACCTGGTCACTGCCCTTGAGAAGCTCTTGGTCTGGTAGCTGAGACAGGCGTGGACCATTCACCAACTAGCCTATGCACTCAATATTGAGATGGAAGGAAGCTTAGGGCTGTGGGGGCCCCAAAAGGGATCAAACAGAACCAGGTCGGCCTGGAAGGGGTCAGGGGAAGCTTCCTGGAGAAGGCAGCATTTGACCCCGGCACTAACAAGTGAGAGGCATCACAGCAGAGATGTGGCAGATGGGCTCGAGTTAAGGAGCCCAGTTAGGAAAGGGGATTCATCCCCCGAAGGGGCCTAGTACAGAAGAGCCTTTCCCAGATGCCCACTCCAAATTCCCTACACATATACCTATGCCTCATCAGCCAGCTAGACCCACTGCCCTTTGGGGGCAGCTTGAAGGGATAGAGTCCAATAATGGCCCTAGTTGAATGACCTTGGACAAGTTACCTAACTTCTCCAAGCCTTAGTTTCCAACTCTATAAAATTGGAATAATGGTACTTACCCAGCAGGATTAACAGTAAACAAGGCATTTAAACATTCTAGTAGGCGCTCATTAAATGCAAGGTTTAAAGGCATTAAATGCATTCCCCTGCCTTTTCTGACCCCTCTAGCCTCTGGCTTCTGGGGCTGGGGCTGGGGCAGTAGGACACCCCCGGGCAGGGGGTAGGGGGAGACAGGGAGTTCTCCCTGCCTAGGCAGAGCTTCTTACCTTCTTACAGGGCACCTTGTCTCGGTGTTGGGAGGTAGCCAGGCCCAGGGTCAGCACGGCCAGAAGCAGCAGGATCCGGTGGCTCATGGCTCTGCACAGGGCAGGAGGAAAGGGGAAGGCTGTAAGACCACAGGCTCCTTCCCACCGCTCCTTCCTGTCTGCACCTGCCCTCAGGGAAACCCAGACCACAGCTGTAGCTGGACCAAAGGTGCTGTGAATGGGGCACCTTGTGAAGGGGATGGGAAAAAGGGCTGCAGCCCATCACAAAGGGCCTTCAGTGCCAGGCCAGGGAGCTAGGCCATTACCCTGGACAAGAGTTTTTAAGCAGTGGGTGACATGGTCAGATTTGGGTTTCAAAAGACCCTACCTGGAAGACAGCCTGGAGGAGGTGAGCAGGAGGTAGAGGGACCCTAAGGGCTGCCCTGGCCAAGCTCAGGGCTGGGGTGGGGTGAGGTGGGGAGCTAGGCCTCTGACACTTGACACAAGCAGGTCCCCCCATCCTAGCTCTTCAAGCCCCAAACGGAATTCCTCAATCCCCCCACCCGCAGACCTTTATCTTGCCCTTTCTCTTTTGATTTTCTGGTTGTCGAGTCCCTGCCATTGTTTGAAGGCTGGGCCTGGAGCCTTGACAGGAAGCCCCGCCAGGAGGCCTGCCCTGCCCCCAGCACTGCGGGCTGTGGACTTCCCCAGGAACAGGCTGCCAGGCCCTTAACTTTCACTGAAGCCACCGCCCACGCAGTGGGACACCCAGGCATGCTGGGCCAGCCCTTCTCTCTATGAGCAGCGAGGCTGAGGTTGAGGGGGACCACAAAGCCCTCAGGAGGGTCACATCCCAGTGCTGCTAGGGGCTCATTCACTGAGAACCTGGGCCAAGTGCTAGGAATACACAGCTCAATCCATCAATTTCATTCATTCATTCATTCATTCACTCACACCCTTACTGAATGCCTCCTCTTGTCTGGTTCTGTCCTGGGAACTGGGGACACAAATAAAGGCACAGAAGAGACCATAATACATACAAAACATTAACAAGGAGAGACACATAATGCCCTCCAAGAGCACTGGACCCAGTCACCCACACCAGACTGCTCCCTCTGTCTCCTCCACTTACCTGCTGTGTGACTTTGTACAAGTCACTTCACCTCTCTGAGCCTCAGTTTCCTCTTCTGAGGCTAATGCCAACCTTGAAGTTTTGTTAAAGATCAAATGAGACATATTCTACGCCACGTACAGAGCCCTCATTATGCACCAGGCACTCTTCTTGACACTTTACATGTATGAACTCACTTAATCTTTCCAATAATTCAACGACTTGGTTCCATGATCACCATTCCTACTGTGCATACAGGAAAACTGAGGCTCAGAGAAATTAAGCAACATGCCCAAGTTCACACAGCTAACAAGTGGCAGGCCCGGGAACTCGGGCTCCTGGGTCTGTGCCCTTAACCTCTACACTATAAGGTCTCCTGCAGGTGCTCAATAAATAAGTGCTGAATTGTGACTCTGAGGGATGTTTTGGAAGAGGCATTTATAGAACCTTTATGGCTGAGTCTTTACTGTTAGAACCCATAAACATCCTTGCTATGAATTTTAAATGAAGGTGGGTGCTCTGAGGTCCTTTCTTGTTCAAACAGGCAAAGGCCCGAGCCGAGCCGTGTCTTTTAAGCCCTGTTCCCTGGGTTCCCCCGGGGCCATGGACCCCCTGCCCCACAGATGTCCTCCTCTCACCTGCATTACACGTTGGGTTTTCAGAGGAAATTTGGTTCTGCTGTTTAAAAAGCAGAACATCACCACCCTTTTGAATGCCAGTGTACTCAGAACCGAGTGGAAATCCCTCAGCGGGGCCTTCGAGGCCCTTGGGGAGTGCTCCCTGCCCAGCCAGCTCTTCTCTCCAGCTTCATTTCTCACTGTCCCTTCTCCCACTCTGTGTTCTGGAAGCCTCATATTTCCTTCAGTTCTCTGAGCATCTTTACACTGCCCCAAACCTTCACTTCCTCCCCTCTCTTGGGCTGAATACCTCCTCATCCTTTGGGTCTCAGCCTAGATGTCACCTCCTCCAAGAAGCCTTCTCTGGTTTCCCAAGTCTGGGCTATATATTGGCACCAAGCACTTCATCACTCCATGGTTCCCTCCCCTTTACCACCACCCCCACCACCACCAGGGGAAGTGCCCCCCAGGGCAGAGGGGCCTCACTCTCCTCTGGGAACCATCTTACACTGTGCAGGCTGGGGAAGGCGCTGAGAATTGACGTGAGGCGCCTCGGTGACATGGTGACGCTGCTGAGAGCAGTTTTTCTCCTGGACTCTCCCTTCACCTCCCTGCCACACTCCTTCCCCCCATCAGCGGGTTCTGTCTGCTTTCCCTAAAACACAGACTCTGGATCTGCCTACCTCCCTCCTCCATCACTGCCACAGACTGAGGCACCACCACGACCCTGGGCCTCGACCCCAGCAACAACCTGACCTCTTTTAGTCTGTCCTAAGCATGGCAGCATGAGTGATGTCTTTAAATCATGTATCAGATCATGAATCTCACTGCTTGAAAACCTCCCATAAAATCGAAGCTTATACAATCTCCTCTCTGACTCCATCTACCATGTGCTCTTCCCTCACCAAATTCTCGCTTTCTCACCATCCCTCAAACACAGCAAGTGCATTCTTGCCTCAGGGCCTTTGCCCTTGCTGCTCCCTCCACCTGGAATGCCCTTGCCCAGATCTGCACGTGTTTTATTGTTTTCCTCTCATTGATCATTTCCCGATCGTTTATTGCTTATTCTATGAGAACAGGGGTCTATTAAGCGGTGCTCACTAAAAGTCTACTGAACAAACAGCAAAGTGAGGGGTAGCAGTCCACGGCAAAGGGCTAAGCGGTGAGTGCGAGGTGAGGATAAGGAAGGATCTGGATTAGTTCTGAACCTGAGGGCACTGCTGCCCAAAGGGGCACTCGTTTCCCCCTCCCCTGCCTGCCAAATTCCACTCTATCCCTGAGGTGAGCATCTGAGCCTCCAGGAGGGCCCCTCCCTGCAGCACGTGGAACTCCACCCTGCCATCTAACAGAAAGGGGCCCCTCGGCAGTGGACACCCTTGAGCAGTGCCCTAGACACAGTGTGGAGAATTTGAGGGTTACTCGCTCTCAAGAGGGAGGATTGGGATAATTGAGACCCAGGCTCCCATCCAGACTCTGCTGCCCACCAGCCCTGCTCCCTGCGGCAAGTCCCTTAAGCTTTCAGGGTCTCAGTGTCCCACCTGTAGGGCAAGCAGCCTCGTTCCTGTTTTGCCACTGTTTGACCCCAATGGTTGTGATGACCAAGCTGAGAATGGCTGTGAAGGCACCCTAGACACATATTGTCTTTCCCAGCTGGGACAAACCCACAGGGTTGAGCAGCCCAGGCGAGGTAAGGAGTGCCGAAGAGGGAGGCCCCAGGCCAGCAGACAAGTGGCCTAGGCAAGAGGACGCAGGAGACATCTTAGGACACTGACTGGGGGGAGAAGTGCCAAAGAATATCCCTGTGTGTGCGCGTGTGCGCGCACACAATGTGGGGAGAGAGAGAGAGAGAGAGAGAGAAAGAGAAATGGGGCGGAGGGCAACACCTACTACCATAATAAGCCCACCCCTAGTGTTTAAGGATGTTAGATACTCTTCTAAGCACTTGACCTATATCATTTCATTTAATTCTCACAACAAGCCAGTGAAGCAGTTACTATAATTTCCATTGTACAGATGAGAACACTGAGGCTCAGAAAGGTGAAGTGACTTACCCCATAGTTACCCAGCTCATAAATGTTTTGGGATTTAGCCCCAGGTCTGTATGACCCAAATGCTGGGTTTTCTCCAGCATGTGCTGAGCTGCCGGCCCCCTATAGAGTTTGTCCATGAGGAAAATAAGGCGCAGAGAGGTGACTTACTCAAAGTCACAAAGGCAGTAAATGGCAGAATCAGGATCAGAATCC
Source organism: Lipotes vexillifer (assembly GCF_000442215.2). NCBI lineage: Eukaryota > Metazoa > Chordata > Mammalia > Artiodactyla > Lipotidae > Lipotes > Lipotes vexillifer. Next base: position 457,320 of record NW_006788663.1, read on the forward strand.
AGCCTGCCTGTCTGCCTCCAGATCAAATGTTTCCACAACACCAGGCCAAGATCTCCCTCTCTAACCCCCTCCAACCAACCCCCAACCCACCAACCCCAGCAGACAGGCTCACAGTGCTGGGCTCTAGGGTGCTCCTCTCCCTCCTCTCAGCCTGGGTCACTGGCAGAGTGGGGTCCTGGGAGAGCTGCTGTGGACGTTCCCAGCGAGCAGTGAATCACTAAGGGCAAGCCCCATTCTGGAGACATGTGCATCCCACGGGGGAATTAGACCTTAACCCAAAGGAATGTGGCTGTGATGGCGGAATTTCAGGCAGCTGAGGGTGGGGGTGGGGGTCCCTCACGTCTTACCACCCATGAAGAAGGCTGGCTGAGGAACTCCTTGGAGGGAGGTGGGTGCTACCACCACCCCCATCCCTGCCCCTAGAGATGGGCAGGCTATCTGGTGCGGTGGGATGGGAAGACTCACGCCCGGCCAGGGTCAGAGGGCAGTAGCAGACCAGATTCAAATCCCGAATTGCCCTTGACTAGCTGTGTGTTCCCTGCTCAAGTGCTGGCCTTTTAGCGGTTGTTTTCCCATCTGTCAAATGGGACCGCCTGCCTCGCCCTTCGCGGGAAAGATCCGCTGAGCTAGGAGCCTTGGAGACTTCTGGAGGCAACCCTGGCTCCACGCGCAAAGCAGGGGGCGGTGGCGGGAGGGGACTGTTGAAGTTCCGCGTCTCGATGGACTAGTCCCAGCCCAGCTCCGCGCCGGGTGCTCGAGAGGGGCGCGGGGCCGCCGGTTCCCCGAGGGGGCCGGCCAGCCTCGCCCTCTGGGAGGCTCCTACCTGGCTCAGCGCGGCCGCTGCTCCTCTCCCGGGCAGCCCCGGCACATTTTGCGCAAACCTGCCCTCCCCGTCCCACCCCGCGCCAGACCCCGGGGTCACGGCCCGAGGAGGCGCACGGCCGCTCCACCGCCCCACGGGAACCGGACCCGCGAGAGGGCAGCTCGGGCTCCAATTTAAATACCTCTCCCGCCGACCCGCCCCACCACGCCCCACCCTCGGCCCAGCCGCGGGGTCCTAGCGCCGGGCCGGCACGCCCCCGTGTGACTCGGTTTATCCGGAACCCGCGAGGGGGTGAAGCTTTTTCTTGACGCTGAAACCCGGACTGGGAAGGGGCGTGTCGAAGAGGGCGGGATGAAAGGGCGGGGAGGGAGAGGGGTCGCTAAGGAAGCGCTGTGCCAGCCAGGCCGCGCCGGGCCGCCGCACGTGCAGTTCGTGGCCCCGCGGGGTCCAGGGGGGCGGGTGGCTCTAGCAGCCGCGGGTCCGCAGAGGAAATCCGGCCTGGCCCCGATTTCCCCCGGGCCTGGCCCCGATTTCCCCCGCTGTCGGCGCCGCCGCACTTAGCCGGGGAAACACGAGAGGTGACGGCGGGGCTGAACGCGGAAGGAAATGACCCTTCGCTGGCCCTGGGGTGGCCACAGAGGGGGTTCCCCACACCGTAGCCGTCCCATCTGGTGAGTCCAGCCAGGTCACTTCTCCTCTCTGGACTGTGCTCTAGTGTCCAGACTCTTCCTCCTTCATCATCTCCTGGGCCCTTAAACAGCCCTGTGAAAAGGTCCCATCAAAGCCCCCAGAATTCAGGTGGAGAAACAAGCTATGGATGGGGTCATCGAGTATAAATAAAAATCACTTGTCTGGGACTAGTAAGGTCCCCATTTATATTTAGGGAAACCGAGTCTCAGAGAGGTTAAATAGCCTATCCAAAGTCACACAGAATATAAGAGACAGGGATTTCCCCCCTGTCTGTCCACAAAGCTAAGCCCTGCCCAAACTGGGTACACTTTTCCAGCACTATGTTAGTCAGGTTGTCTTTGAGTGCTGTGCAAAAAGTAGCACGGTGGTAATATTGTCTTTTACGTGGAAGGTTGAGGCGCATCTTCCCCAAAACCACCTCCTCTTCTAGATGCCTTGGCCCTGCCAGATCACAGCTGCCCTGCCCTGCCCTGCTGGGTGTGGACCTGAGGAAGGGGAGCCTAGGAGAGGAGGGTCACAGCTGTCCTTCAGGCCCTGGTTCCAAGGGTGGAAGAGAATTCCTCCTCCAAAATGTTTCTCTTCCATGATGGTCACCACCCCTGAGAGTAGTACAGCATGTCCCATTTTACCGGTGGGAAAGTGACCACCCAAAGCTTTGTGGTAAATCAAGGTGAAGCTAGACTTAGAAGCTGGGTTCCCTGAATTCTATATAGATGGCAGCTGCATTTCCTTCCTCCCATCTGGCTTACTGTGGGGACAGGACTGGGGAGATGGGGACCGCTCAGAGAAGACAATCTATGACAGCTAGGAGGGCAGGGTAGGGGTGGGGCAGGGCCTAACCTAAACTCAGGAGATCAGGGAAAGCTTTCCTAAGGAGGGACCTGAGCTGCTATGAGGGCATAGGTAGGAAAGGTCACAGGACCTGGGAAGGGTGTCCACACCTTCCTCTCCCTCCCAGCCACCGGGAACCTCAGATCTATGCTGAGGGAGGGCCCAGCTGGTCATCGCAACGCCCTCTCCCCACCTCGCTGGCATTAGTCCTCATCTGGTCAAATGGAACCTCGGTTTCCGCATCTGTAAAATGGGAAAGATAGTAGCTTCTTCTTGGGTTGGTGCCAAAACTAAGAATAACGGACTTAGCCTGGGGCCTGTACCCAGTGGGTGTTAGGCAACTTCTGGCTGTCTTTACTGTGACGATTAATGATGCCTCTGCCACACCCTGTGGGCTTCCTTTTCCAGATCCTTGTCCAAAGGGCCAAATGTCCAGGAAGTGCTTCGCAGCAGCCCTGCAGCATGGGCAGAACATGGATGAGTTGGACTCAGACAATTCCTGGGCTCTCCCACCTGACCTGCTCCCCCCACATCCAGCACCACCTCACCCTTCCCTGAGCTGCTGCCTGCAGAAACCGCTGGGCTGGCGCAGAGCTCTGGCTGGGGCTGGGGTAGGGCGGGGCTGGGGCTATGGCGGGCTCGGGGGAGAGCGACCTACCTCCCACACACCCCCAAACGCTGCGGTTGTGGTTAGTCAGTTCACAGGGGTCCACTTCACTCAGTGCCTGGATGGGGCTCCCCAAGAGTTGGAGACAGATGGGCAACCAAGCGTGCCTACCCGCTGCTGATGCCTCTTGGGACTGGGGGCTGAAATCGGGAACCCCACGTGCTCAACGCCCCTTCCTTCACCTTTTCACTTCTTCAGCGTTCACGTTGCTGTGGGACTTTTGGCAGTTTGCTTGATCTTTCTGACCTCAGTTTGCTGATCTGCAAAGTGAGACTAATAATAACACCTGATGTTCTGGCTTGTTGTGAAGCCCAAATTGCAGCAACGTGTGTAAATACCTGGTCGGGGGCCTGGCCTGCGGTCCTTGCCCAGGAAACATGACTTCCCTTCCCTGGCAGGTCCCGGAATCAAAACATACAGGACCTACCCTTGTGGAGCTCCCAGACCAGATGGGAGGCAGATGAGAACATCGGATGATGGAGTCCAGAAAACTCAAAGGCCAAGTCCGGGAGCCGGAGCTGGATATGAAGGGAGAGGAGAGGTGAGAACTGCGCAGGGCTGGATTTGCCTGGCAGCCATGTGGAGGGTGGCTTTCTTTTTTTTTTTTTTTTTTTTTTTTTTTTTTTTTTTTTG
>NW_006788663.1:461222-478635 GCF_000442215.2 Lipotes vexillifer
CCCCTGCATTGGCAGGCGGACTCTCAACCACTGCGCCACCAGGGAAGCCCAGAGGGTGGCTTTCTTTTAAAGGCCACCAAGGCCAACTTTCCATCCCACGTTGCTTAGTGCCTGCTCGCACCCCTCCAGCAATGGGGCGTTCTCCTGGACAGCTCATCAATGGGAGGCTCATCTTCACTGTGTTGGTATTTTTGCGGAAACGCTTCTGTACCCTCATGCATCTGTCAGTGAAGATAGGAGACACGTCTTTTCCTGTGTCTTCAGGACTACCATTCCGAGATGAGAAAACCCTCCCAGGCACGAAGACAGGCTCAAGGCTCCCTGGGTGGGTGGGTGGGGGGGGGCGGTTCTTAGGCCACGCTGATAACCAAGGGTCCCAAGTAGGAGTGAGCGCCCAGGAAGGCAATGATGTGCACATCCCATCTGACCTCGGACAAGTCGCTAAACCTCTCTGAGCCTTGCTGGCCTCATCTAACTGTAGAAATGGTGTGGGAAGGACCATGGCACCCTGGACCCCCAACTTAGTTTCTGCCGCTCTTTTTACTGAACGCCCACTGTGGGCCAATCCTTTATCTCATGTGGCAAATCAGGATAAAGATAGCCACAGACAGCCTCAGGTGTCTTTAGTCTCAATTACTGACTAAGAAACTGAGGCTCAGCGAGGTTAAGTAACTGGCCCGAGTCACACAGCTTGGGAGCCAGGAATTGAACCTGGGTCTCCAGACTCGCAGACTCCCAGACCAGATCTCAGTGCAGGGATGTGGCTCTCCTCACTCCCTGCCCCTGCCCAGCGCCTCTGTGGGCCCCCAGGGAGTCAGGGAGTTTCCTCATCAGCCCCTTTGGGGGCCCTGCCTCCTGTGGCAAAACCCTGGGTTCCCCAGTTCTTCTCCTGCCCCCTCTCCCATGCTCCCTAGGGCAGCTAGCTTTAGACCAAACCAGCTATGGGCCACCTCCCAGAGGGACAGTAGGATAGGAGAGAAAATGCTTGGTGTCGGCTGTAGGGAGTTTGTGAGCCAAAAAGCCGCCTAGGGTGCTTGGGAAACAAACGCTGATAAAGAGACAGGCGGTGTTTCCTTTCTTCTGAGGACTAGCTTACGTGTTTAATGGGTATAATGAGGGCTGCAGGACCAGGCGTGGTGCCAGGTAGTTTACTTGCACTGTCTTCTCCTCACAGCCACCCGGCAAAAGGGGGCTATTGTTCCCCCCCTTTTACAGAAGAGGGACCGAGGCTCAGAGATTCTGTGACTTGCCCACAGTCACACAGCTGATAGGGCGGGGCACGGCAGCCCTCCCCACCGAGCCCTCAGACTCCAAGGCCCTCATGTGCGTGGCCAGCGGCTGGCTTGGCTGGTTTCTGCTCTCAGTTGGGGCACGAGACACCCCCTCCCTGGGCGCTCGAAGCCGTCATTGCGGGAGGAGCGGGTGCTGTGTACCCCTTGGCCGCCACACGGGAGGCTCTTGGCTCTGAGTCTGGTTAGTGAGACCTGGGGCTGAGGAGTCTGGAGGCTCCCGGAGGCCCCAAGGGAGCGGGGGATGTTAGGTGAGAAACTTCGAGACTGGGTGAAAGAAGGCCGGGCAGGATCAGAAGCGTCCCCACAGCTCAACTGCGCTGCTCCATGGACCGTGAAACCACAGCCCTCTGCAGGCCTCAGGCTGCTGGGAACCTGAGGGTCTGTCCCTTTGAGCCACACAACTTTTTCATCTGTTTTAACCATTTGAAGCTTAAACCCCGTGAATCCTTTTCTCGATGATTCAGGGTTATCAGGATGGGCCTTGGTTAGGGTCTGTGATGTCATAAATGTCACGTGCAAATGAACACGTCAGCAACAGAACGGAGCCAGGGTGAGATAGCTGCACACACACAAGTGCCCCCGAAGGCAGCGTTAATCAGAGACGAGGCTGCTGTGGGGCGGCTTCCCCCCACCCCCCGCAGGGGAGCTGGGCGCCCTTGGGCAAGTCATTCTCCCTTGGTGGCCTTGATTTCTCATCTGTCAAATGGGGACAGTCATTCTGCCGACTTCAAGGGGGTGTTGAGAGGATGACATTGTAGAAAGCTGAGTGGAATGGGGGCTGGGTCAAAATGACTGACATGGCCTACCTCACATGAAAGCCTGTGGCTCAGTGGTAGACTGAAGGGACCTGTGGGCAGAGGGAGCGCCCAGTGATGGGAGACGATGACTGGCGGCGGCGGGCGGGGGTGGGTGCTGAGTCGGAGGGACCATAGTGCTGTGGGCTCAGGACCCAGGGCAGAGGTGGGTCCCAGGCCCTTCGGGGGAAGGGCTGTGACCCAGATAGGACAACCCATGGTGGGGGGCCCCTGCCTCTAGGGGTTCCCTGGAGGTCCCTTGCCAAATTCCCAACCCTTCCAGACTTTGGGATCCCCACTGCGCTGGGCTCCCGCAGGCTATAGGCTCCTGTCTCCCTCCAGGTGGTCAAAGCCCCAAGGCCTGGCAGAACTTCCAGAAACTGGCTCGCCTGTACCCAGATGATTCCCACAGACAGTGGGCACCTGCTGAAGTTCCAGACACTCCTTCTTGCCTCCTCTACATCCAATCCCGGAAGGACAGCGGATTCTAGGCCCCGAGAGCATGAGGTCACACGTGGGGGATCTCCCCAGCCGCCACTCTACTTTCCTTCACTTGCCTCACGTGAGGGACTCCCGGTTCACAGAGCAATCTTTTCGGAGGCCCAGTTCCTTTCAAACTTTAGAGGGTATCAGAATCCCTGAGGGCTTGTGAAGACATACTGCCGGGCCCTACCCCCGGGAGTCTGGTTCAGTAGGTCTGAGGCGGGGCCCAGGACCTGTGTCTTGAGCCACCTCGCAGTGGTACTGATGCTGCCAGTCCGCAGGCGCCCTTTGAAAAGCGCTGCACCTGCGAGGGCGTGGGGCGGCCAGGCTCTGTGGTCCTTACGTGGTGAAATGGAGGTGACACCTGCGCCTCCCCACTGAGTTGCCAAAATGAAGGGATGAAATATGAAGGTTATGGTTAACGGGATTATGAATCTTTCTTACCATGAGTGAAATTCTGAGACCAGTGTGAGGCCTCTGTACTTTTAAGTTGAGAAGGGGATGGGCTGGCCCAGGCAGCTTTCTAATGCAACTTTCATGTTGTAATCCATTTAATCCCACAACACTCAGTGAGGTAGATCTTATTATTATTATTACCTCCATTTTACAGATGACATATGAGGAAACCCAGAGAGGTTAGGTAATTAACTCAAGTTTGCACAGCCAGTATGGAAGAGTCCAGGCAGCGGGGCTCCAATGCCTCCCCACTTGATACTCTACTGTATTGTCACATGATGGGGCACTAATTAGCTGAAAGAGCAAGTAATCTAGGATTTTTAAAATTTATCATGACATCCCCTGTGTGTAGAGTCGTGTTTTCCCCCCTCTTGGGTGGGGTGAGGAGGGACCTGAGGAGGACAGAACCGAGGAAGAGAAGCAGCCCAGGTTTCAGAGAGGGACTCACCTGGGTTCCCGTCCTCACTGTGCTGCCCACTGCTGTGGGACTTTGGGCTGGTGGCCTCACCTCTCTGAACTCATTCCATCTCTAAAGTGGAGCAAAGATGGACGGACAACTGGGGCTGTTAGGAGAGTGAGCTCGTTGGTGTCAAGTGCCTGCTTGTGGTGCTTACCCAGTCCGTGGCGCTCTCCCAGTCTGTGTCAGTGCTTGTGATTCCTGGCCAGGCGTTGTTTTCTTTTGGGGGGCAGCAGCTCTATTTTCTTCATGCTCGTTTCGTTCAGGGAAGGAAGCTTTCCTTGTTGGTGCTTAAGGGGTGTGGGGAGAGGACCTGCCTAAAACGTAGCTGTGGCTGCCCTTCAGGAGCAGTGAGAGGGGGCAGCATTCCCATCCTGCAAGGGGACAGGTGGAGCCCCCAGAGGTTGGGCGGAGGCCTGGCCACACCCAGCTCTCACTGGGACCGTCCTCTTCAATACAGTTCACAGTGGTCCCTTCTTGTTCTACTCACATTGCCTTCCTCATCATGACCATAGGGCCTTCCTAGAATTCATAAAGTACTGACCCTTGGGGGGAATCTGAGGCTTGAGGGGGCCACTAACTAGCTCTGGTCACACAGCTGGGAGATGGTGAAGTTGGGGCTGGAACTCTGCCCCTTCTGCTGTGTTGGGCTCTCACACCTCCCTCCATGACATCCCTCCTCACACACACGCTCCCCCCACAGACACAGTCACCTGCAAAAGCACACTCTCCCGCCAACACACGCAGCACACACACATACACACAGCCTTCATATACACCGTCAAAGACAACACAGGACACACAGGGCCACAACTTAGGAAAACAGGAAGCATGCATCCACCTCACATGTCAAACAGGCACACACATGGTCCACACACATTTCGATCATTTCAGAGACACCCTCAAAAGTCACCTAGGCACCACACACAGACACCCCCCCCAAATTCAACTCTTGTATATCCACTATGCATGCACACACCACAAGCGTGCACACTGAACATACATGATGTGTACACAGTGTATATATCTCCCATGCAAACGCCAGTCACAAACACTCCATACGCATTGCCCACAGACACACTTCATAACCCAAATATACAACGAAGACTTAAAATACCCAGGCTCCCAAAAGCAGAGCACACCCACAGGACACAGTGCACAGAGAAACACACCATCTGTGTGTGTACCATCTGTGTGTGTGGACACACTCGTGGGAGCAAGGCTATCTCGAATTGCTCGTGAAGCTGATTTTCTCAGAAGCAGACCACACACAAGTCGAGTGGCTCCCACTAGAGCTAATTCCCTGGGGTGTGAAAGGGAAGAAAGGGCTCAGTTAGACTGTCGTGGCCTCCCAGGGATTCGGTGATTCGTCCCTATGGGTGCTGTGGGCTCAGAACCCCAGGAACTTGGAGGCTGGACTGGGGATACAGAATGCAGAGGGCTGGATCCTGTCCCCTGGAGAGTGTACGCCCTGCCCTGTCCCCAAAGCCAGCCCCTCTCTCTAGGTCTGGAAGCTTGGAGATGGGTATTCAGCCTTACAGACTCCTGCCCTCTGGCCTCTTCTGGGCTGTGTGATTTCTTCCTGCTGGCCTTCCCTACCCAGGGAGTAGGAGACCTGGGTTTGAGGCCTGAACCAGACCCCAAAACCAACCTCATCTCTGCCTGCATCAGGGCCCACCTGGCCTCCCAGGGGACAGGCTGTGCTTTCTGCTGGCGGTGGCCATCTCTTGGGAAGGCTTCTGGGCAGCCCCTCTCCCTGCAGGTTCTCCCATCAGCATAGACATGCCCCTATTTCACAACTCCCTTCCAGACCTCCCAGGTGCCCTGCCAGCCACTGCCCGCCCACCCTCTTGTCTCCTCCTGGCCAGGCCTGTCAAGGCTGTTGCCTGCTCTTGTGACCTCCATTTCCCAGCCCCATCATTCCACCCAGCTCACCCCCAGCCTCCACGTCCGGAACTGCTATGGACAGACACTCTTCCGTCTCCAGCTCGTTTGGTCACTTGGTCACTTGATGGCTTTCTTTACAGCTGCCTGCTCCCGTCGCTCCTTGTGGCACCCTCTCCTGGTCCTCTTCCCACCTCTCCATCACCTCCTCCTGCATCCTTTTCTGGCCCCTCATCTTCCTGTTCATCCTCCTGATCTTTAAATGGGTCTCCCTCCCCCTTGGCCTTGCTCATTTCTCTCTTCACCTTCCTCTCAGGAGAGCTTCCTGCCCCGGGATCTCCCTTTCCTGTTCATCCATCCAGCCATTCATCTTCCACGTGGCAGCCAGATGGAGTCTCTCTAAAACACAGATTTGACCAGGTCACTCCCCTGCTTAAAACTCTTTGATGGACTTGGGGGTCCAAGCACATGTCACATTTCCCATTTTCCTGTCTCTTTCACTCTCACAGGGGCCAGAGTCCCTATCAAGCGCCCCATGCATCCTCCATCGTCTCCTCTCTCCTTTCCGGATCTATCCCAACTGTGCACAGTCATCTGTCAGACTCCCTCTCCTCACCTCTCTCTTCTTCCCTCTGCCTCTCCCTTCCCATCTCTCTGCTCTATCTCTGTCTCTGTCTCCGTTTAGAGTTGCCAGAGGGGAGGGCTGTAGGAACTAGCTTGTGGGGCTCGAGACAAAAAGAAAAGAAAAAAAAGCTAAGCCCTTTGACTGAAAAGGCTCTTCATGTCCATGCTACAGAAGTCCAGAGGCCAAGGGAGGGGAGATTGTGGCCGCAGAAGTGAGAAACCCACCCTCCTTTGGGCTGCCCACAAGGGGAACCTTGAAGACATCCTGCCCAGTGCCTTAACCAGCCCTTTAAAAGGCTCCTGGATGGTCAGAGTTAATTCACTCTCCCAGTGTCTCACTCACACTGCAGGTTCCGACCTTGACCTCTGTCCACAGCACACTCGGACGTCTGCCCCATTCGGCTCTTCCATCCACCAACCGGACACCTGGCTGTTGGCCTTGGCTTCACCCTGGGCCCCTGCCGCACCTGCCTGCCCCTCTGGACCTCACCCCAGAACTCACCGCATTTCCTTTAGCTGATCTCACCCTGCGGCTGGTGACTGAGGCTGTCACTGTGCCTGCGTCACTTTTTTCCATGCAGTATGAGGCTGTGGCTGACAACGCAGCCAGGATGGCGTGCGTGGTGGGGTCTTTGGAGTCGAGGTCCACTTCCACCATTGGTTTACTGGGTGACCTTGGACTGAGTCGCAGTAGCTTCATTGAAAATACAGGGAGAATGTGTCTACCTTGCCTGATGGTAGTGAGGACTAAAAATGCAGATACTCCACCCACCTCAGGTCCTTCTTTTCTGTGAAATAAAGACCCTCCCATGGGCTGCCTGCAGAGGGAGCCTTGAAGACCTCCTGCCCAGCGCCTGGAAGGCCTGAATCAGCCCTTTAAAAGGCTCCTGGGCCTTTGATCAATCCCGTAGTTGCTCTTTGGGTATCTACCAATGAAGCAGGAAGCTGAGGCTGGGTGCTGGTTGACTGGGGGCAGCAGGGGATGATGGGGAAGAGGAGGGGGAAGAGGGGGTAGCTGCCGGGGAGGGACCTGGGAGGGAGAACTGAGGTTCAGAGGGGTTCATGAAGCTTGGCTGCATGATGGGTGATGACGTACTCTCTTCTCTGGCTCCCAGGAAATCTCCAGCAAACTCCAGATTTCTTATTGCTGCACTGGGAGGTTGGACCCGGTTTTAGGGCTGTATCAAGTACTGAATGTAGGCTCAAGGCAGACACACAGGGAGAACAAAGCCTGCACCCACCACCTAGCTTCCCCCAGGCCATGCGCCTAATGACAACTCTGGGAATGGGCCAACTGGATATTCTGGTGTTCCTCAGGCTGGAAGTGTTCTGCATCTGGACACAGTGGTGACAGGCCAAGGTTACATAGTCTCTAGACCACTGGTCCCAGGTCTTGGGGGGTTATTATAACTACTAATAGGAAGTCTTTTACAATAAAAACCCTCTAGGTTGAAACTGGGGGTCTGAGCAATTTGAGAGGACAAGACAGGCATGGGGGTGGGAAAGGCTGGGTGTCAGGGGAGATGGCGGGAGGGTCCGTTGGCAGGAGCTCCGTGACGGGCCCTGGCCATCAGCAGTGGGGGAGTGCTAAGGAGGAAATCCACGTGGCAAGGGCTGTGCTGCAGGCAGACTCGGGCCGGCACAGGCCAGAGGGAATAGAGGCCGGAGAGTGGCACAGAGGCCGGGCTGTTGCTGAGGACGCAGATGATGGGGCCTAGACCAAGGCAGAGACTATCATGGTGGGTGGGACAGACTCGGGGATTAATTATGGGGGTGAGGGAAAGGGTCATGGAAGGACAGGAAAAAGAGGGTGGTCACCCCTGGTTCTGGCCAGGGGACAGGGCAGAGTACAGTCAGGGTGACCTGTGGCTCATTGGGGAGATGCTTGGCAGGCAGCCGGGTGCTGAGCTGGAGCCCAGAAGGAAGGTCTAAGTCAGCAGTGCAAGAGAACTGCCAACCTCACTCTCATCTGTGTGTGGGGACCATTGCCCCTGCCTCCCCGGAGAGGGTGTGGTAGGCTGCCTGAGCCAGCGTCCAGGAGAGCCCTGGATAAGGTTAGCATCACCTACATGTTATTTAATAGGAAATGCAGATGGCTGGAGACTGGACAGACCTCTGACAGATGATGACTCGGGCCAGGCCTCTCTGATGGTGACAGACGCTGAGATCTATCGTTCGCTCACTGCCCGTCAGTCGTCAGGGAGATTCCCCAGGCAAGGCTCCCCTGTGGGGTGGGGCCCCCGCCTATCGCTCTGCCCAGCACCATCCTCCCTCCCTGGCTGGACAGCTGAGCCCAGGGAGCCTGACAGCCTGGGGAGGGGCCCGGAATCTTGGGGCTCCTGGAGGGGCTCTGGTTCTTTGGGGAACAGCTTGCCTGCCCCCTGGTGGACTTCTGAAGAGTCTCAAGGACTCTGGGAAACCTCTGGGAAAGGAACCTTGGAGATTTATTTAGTCACCACCCCCACCCCCACCCTCCACCCCCGGTCCATGCCCTGATGGGGAGGCTGGAGCCCCAAGCAGGAGCGGTTTCTACAAGCAATTCCAGGGGCAGAGCCGGGACAAGAGACAGCATGGCTGGCCCTCTGGAAAGCACCAGGATTTTCATCCCACAGCCCCAGGTGAACTCAGCGGCAGTGGTGGTGAAGGCACCCATTTCCTAGGGCTGCGAGGACCACTCCCTGAGACAGTGCACACACAACATGCTGAGTACGGGTGAGGCCCTTCCCTCCTGCTCTAGTCACTTCACCTCTCCTTGTAAGAGTGTAGACTTAACTTTAAAGTCTTTGAGCAAATCTGGATTTTCACGCAGGTGCATTTCCTTAAAGCGAGATTTACCTGCCACCACGGTGGCCTTCCCCACCTCCCCTGCCCTGTTATATTTCTTCCCCCATCGAAGTCACAGAAAGAGGGCTTCGACTCAGCCCTGCCCTCAGGAAGCCCCCAGTCTGCAGGGACAGGGCTCAGTGCCCAGGGGTCTGAGAGGGCAGAGGAGGTGCCCCTCCTGCAATACGCAGGGGTGGAAGAGAGGGTTTCAGGGAAGGCTTCCTGGAGGAAGTGACAAAGGAGCAGAGGCATGGAGGGTGAGGAGGAGTTGGCCAGAAGGAGTGGGAAGCAGAGGGGCTGGGGAAGAGCACCCAGTCTAGTGCGGGGTTGGAGGTGAGAGCATCCATAGCAGCAGGATGGGTGGTGGGGAGGAGAGACAGGGCAGCCACGGGAGCCACGGACTGACACACTGCCCACACCTACCTGGCATGCAGGATCCCAGCTAAGCATTAGACTAAGCAAGCCTAGATTCAGATACAGCAGAGGAGAAACTAGGCAGGAGACTCAGGTGCTGGCATTGCAGGAGGGGAGATGGTTCATCGAAACCTTTGGGTTAACTAGTTCATTAGCTTATTCATTCATCAGTTCAGCCTCCCAGGGCACGCCTCTTCCTGGGCTTTGGACAAAAGGAATGAACTAGATAAGGTTCCTACCGACACGTGAGGGTCCGGCAAGGCAGCTACTAATTACACACAGAGGGAGGTTGGGAAAGGGTTTTAGGAGGAGGTGGCTTTTTATCTATTTATGTTTTTTAAAATTTTTTATTTATTTATTTTTTTGGCTGCGTTGGGTCTTCATTGCTGCACACGGGCTTTCTCTAGTTGCAGCAAGTGGGGGCTACTCTTCGTTGCGGTGCGCAGGGTTCTCATTGTGGTAGCTTCTCTTGTTGTGGAGCACAGGCTCTAGGCACAGGGGCTGCAGTAGTTGTGGCATGCAGGCTCAGTAGTTGTGGCACACGGGCTCAGTTGCTCTGTGGCATGTGGAATCTTCCTGGACCAGGGCTGGAACCCGTGTCCCCTGCATCGGCAGGCGGATTCTTAACCACTGCAAGGAGGTGGCTTTTTAGATGGACATTGAAGGATGTGTAGGAGTTCACCGAATGTTGTTGAAAAGGTCATGTAGGTAGAGAAAACAACAAGAATAAGTTGTGGCATCATGAAGGGTATGGGGAAGAGTAAGCAGTCTGACAAGGCTGGAGAGTTGGGAGTACAGGGAACAGATGAGGCGAAGACAGCGTGAGCAGAGCCTTGAGTGCCAGGCTAAAATGTTCATTGTTTCCAAGGAGACCATCCCAAATTGTGCCTACCTGAAGGACCCGAACCAAACAACTCCAGATCACCAGGGCCTGCGAGGACCTTCCAGGGCCCCACGGCCCCATCTGCCATATCGAGAACCTCAGCCCCCAGAGATGCCAGGAGTGTCCCATTGCTGGGAACCGACCTCAAGGGACAGGAGGATAGCCCCGGGTGGGTGGGGGAGGGTAGGGGACTTCATGGGGACCAGCTGGCACTGATTCATCATGAAAGTCATGACTTGGGGCCCCGCCTCTGGGGTTCCACACTAGCATATGCACGGAAGCCTCACGCAAATGCTAGGCCGCTACTCACGCGGGAGGGGCCAGCCCTGAGAGTCTCCTCAGCCTCATGAGGAAGGTTCTGTCCTCACCTCATTCACAGAAAAACAAAAATTGTGTGTCCCTGAGGCCACCCGCTCTGGGGTGCTGCTATTCTCTGGGCTTCTATAGCTTGGTGCAGCCACCTCGGATCAGGAGATGGAGACCGGCATGGGCAGGCCACTTCACGCCTCTGAGCCTCTGTTTTCTCTTCTAGAGAATGGGCAAAGCCCTCCTGTCCCAGCGGGTGGCTGTGGTTGAGAGAGTGTCGCGGGAGCTCGAGGCACAGGGCCTGGCCCATAGCCGGCAGCGGGCAAGTGTAAAATAAATGAACCCCAAAGCCTCTGGGGGAAGAGGAAACCGGCCCAGCCCCAGGAGGGGACACAACACAAGAGCCAGACAGCCACTGGCTGTCCTCCTGGGTGACCTCACGCTCAACTGATGGGGGAAGGTTGGGGAGAGGTGAAGACCCCAGTGTGTGGGGTCTGTTCATATGCAGTGTGTTGGCTCTGGCAATAGAGTTTCTCCCTGGAGCCCCCAGCTTCTGCCCAGGGGCGTCTGAGCCGAGGCCTCTGAGAACAGAGCTGCCTCAGCCCTTCTCAGCATGGGCAGCTCAGTGCCAGGGGCTACTCTCCCCTCACTACCATTCTGGAGGGCTCAAGAGCAAGGAGACCCAGGTCAGATCCAGGCACAGCCTGACATATACCCACACGTGCACAGGGTATGCACTGTGACACACACCACACACACAGACCCACATTATGGGCACACACACGAATATCAGATCTGCCGCTGCTCCCAGACTTTGGTGCCCAGACAGACACACCTGGACACATAACATACACAGTTAAGGCAGCAGACATGCAGACACACCAATGCACACACACATCAATGCACATATACACAGAGGCACAGCACACGCACAGACATCCACAGACAAGCACACGCATGCAGATGGAGTCACGTGCACGGGAACACGGTCACCTGTCTGCTCAGGGTCCTTTGAACGCTGACATCCACACAACGTACACGAAGCCACCCAGGTCTGTTTACACACGTGCACCCTCAGTCACGGCTGCTGCACACTCTCCTCGGGGACAGTGTGCTTTCAAAGCGTTGCCTCCTTTGACCTGACAGCATCCCCATAAAGCAGGTGGGCCAAGGCGCTGGTCCCCATTGTGCAGTGAGGAGCTGAGGGCTTAGAGGGGCCCACAGACCAGTTCCTGGGAGGAAAGCAGAATGGAATCCTGCTTTGAATTCTGGTCTTGTGTCTGCCTGCTGCTGGGCCTCCATTTACCGCCTGTGTTCCCATGGATACGCACAGAACCTCACACGCAGGGGGACTTCGTGGCCATTAGACCAAAAGCTCCTTTTACAGATGAAGAGACTGAGGCCCAGAGAGAAAATCCACAGGCCCCATGTGGTCCACACAGAGTTCACTGGAGGAACCAGAGCCACGCTTCTGGCCTCCAGGCCACGGGGGCACCGCATGTGCAGACACCATCACGCACAGAGCCGTGGGCACGTCCCACAGATGGGCACATGTGCACCCTCCCTTCTCAGCCCTCCTGCAGGCCTGCTTGGGGCCAGTTGTGGTGTTTCCAGTCCTTTCCATTAATTTTCACAACGACATGGGAGGTAAGGGTGACCGGTACCATTTTGCATTTGAGGAAATTGAGAAATAAAAAGATTAAGCCCAAAGTTGTGCAGGTCGGGATGGCCGGGACATCTTCCAAAGTAGAGTCTAACACTTTCCACCACACAGCAGCTCATGGCTCCACACACATCGCCCGCATCCCTCTCACATCTACACACACACACCCCACAGCCCCCAGCAGAACATTCTCTCCACGACACCCAGTTCAGTTTTAGTGCAGCTCCCCCTCCCAAGGGGTCTTTTGAAGAAGGGGGAGTTTGTTTAGGGCTTAACCTGCCCCTGGCCCCGCCCTCTCCCCTCAGTCAAGGAAATGAATTCCACGTGTGCCTGGTCTGTCTGCTCTGAAATCAGCCTTGGGGGCTTGGAAAGTACACTTTGATGTTGGAAGCTAGTTTAATGAGTTGGATGTGGGTTTTTTTTTCTTTTTTCTTTTTTTTTCCTGTAAGACAGAAGCCTCATTTTCCTAAGAACCCAGGAATTATGACTCCCCTCCCGACCCCTCCGCTTAGATTCTGGGAGCCCAAGACCCGGACTCCCAACACAGTGGTCACAGATGCCCAAGAGGTTAGGCCAGCTCAGGGAGGAGAGGCAAGGAAGGAGGCAGCTTGTGCTGAACGTTTGCCGTGCACTGAAGCCCTCTGTCAGGAGCAAGCCTCATGTGGGCCCACTCCACACCCATTTTAGAGATGACAAAACAGAGGCTCTGAGAAGTGGTGTAACGTGAGCAGGTGGTCCAGTGGCTCCTGGAGCCCTCGACTGCCTGGCTCGAGCTCCTGGTCCCCGTCTTGCTTCTTCCCGGGGCAGCTGCACCACTCAGGACAAATGATCTCCGCCCCTGGGGCCTGGGCACCTCGGCTGTACGATGGGGATGGTGTTCTCAGTGGAAGGAATAGTGAGCTCTATAACAAGCTCGCAGAGTCAGAACCATTTGTCCAGAACAAAGTGCTCTGGGAACGGAGAGAATATTTCTATTTTTATTGTTTCTGTGTCATGAGGCAAGTTTACCTGTAGGATTCACACAGGAACGCATCAATTACTATCACTCTAGGCACATATTAAGAGTGCCCTGGGGGCTTCCCTGGTGGCGCAGTGGTTGAGAATCTGCCTGCTAATGCAGAGGACACGGGTTTGAGCCCCGGTCTGGGAGGATCCCACATGCCGCGGAGCAACTGGGCCCGTGAGCCACAACTACTGAGCCTGCGTGTCTGGAGCCTGTGCTCCGCAACAAGAGAGGCCGCAATAGTGAGAGGCCTGTGCACCGTGATGAAGAGTGGCCCCCATTTGCCACAACTAGAGAAAAGCCCTCGCGCAAAAATGAAGACCCAACACAGCAAAAATAAATAAATTAATAAAAGTTCTTTCCTTTAAAAAAAAAAAAAAAAGTTGAGTTTTTTGTTTAGAGTTAAGATTAAAAAAAAAAAAAAAAAGAGTGCCCTGTTGGCGGCCAGGGAACTCCCAAGGGAGTTCTTTGTGCGGAGTGGAGCAGGGAGAGGGCTTGGGGGTGTCCAGGCACAGGAGTCTCTGGGCTGGACATTGCTCGGTCCCTCTCCTCAGGGCCTGGCCGAGGCCCTACCCGAGCTCCAAGGTTCGTCTCTGCTCTGGTGGGCTTTGGCAAAGGCCACCTTGATTTCTTGGTTTATGAGGTCCTGCCAGGTGTCCCTAGGGGAAAAGGGCAATCAAGAATAATAAACCCGGGATTCCCTGGTGGCGCAGTGGTTGAGAGTCCGCCTGCCGACGCAGGGGACGCGGGTTCGTGCCCCGGTCCGGGAGGATCCCACATGCCGCGGAGCGGCTGGGCCCGTGAGCCATGGCCACTGAGCCTGCGCGTCCGGAGCCTGTGCTCCGCAATGGGAGAGGCCACAACAGTGAGAGGCCCGCGTACCGAATTTTGTTAAAAAAAAAAAAAAAAATCAAGCCATAGCACACAGTTCAAGTAAAAATTTGGTAACTGCCTCATAAACCCAAGTCCAAGACAAGTTCCCATCCATCTGGCCCTTCCTGCAGAGATTCTGTGTGTCTGCCTGCATATCTGTCTGTGTTTCTGTGGGTCTCTGACCTCATCTCCAAGCAAATGGAGGGGCATATGGTAGTGTTTCCACGTTTGTATGTATCTGATGCCCATGCCAGGCGGACTGTGTGTATGCATATGCAGGTGCACTTGGGTGCTCGGGCCCCTGTGCGCCCACCTGCTGGATCTGAGCCCGTGGGCCTAGGTGGGTGTGGGATTCTTCCCTGCTGCCTAGAGGCCTGGGAGGCTCCCAGATCAGGTGGAGCTCACTGGGGCTAATCTCCGCTCTCTTCCCTCCCTGAGTCAAGAAGATGAAAATGTTGCTGGCACTTCCTAAAGTTTCTGGCCTGGAGTGGAAACGTCATCAGCTGAGAGAGCTCAGGATGACGAATGGCTGCCAGACCTGCTGGTTCCCACTCCTAGGACAGGGTGGGCTGGAGCAGGGCTGGGAGCTCACCTCCCTGGGTGCCTGCCACTGGCAGACCCGCAGGCATATCGGCCAGCCAGACTCTCCTGGGGAAAGTTCCATAAATGCATCAGCAAGAAATATCACGGAGAACCAAGTGCTACAGTGACACAGTGTTGGGAGATGGGATGGCGGCTGCAGCAGGGCTCCAATTAGAGTGTGTGACGAGAGTCGCCCCGTGAAGGAAGCAGCGACAGAGCTGAGACCTGCAGGATAGGGAGGGACCAGGCCAGGGGACAGCGAGAACGAAGGTCCTGAGGTGGGAAGCTCGGTGTGTCTTGAGGAGCAGCAGGGAGGCCCCGAGGAGGTGACTCACAGCAGAAGGTGCTGGAAAGCTGAGCCCGAGGGGCAGGCCCAGGCCGGACAGAGCGGGACCTCAGAGGCAGCATGAAAGAGTTCAGGTAGGAAGACCCCCGAGGGTGTGAAACATGGAACTTCCATGTGAAACGTGTTTGTGTTTTATTGAAAGATTGCTCTGGCTACCGGGCAGAGATGGATGAGGGGAAATGGCGAGAGCCCCCACGGTGACCGGGCGAGGCGGGGGGGTGATGGAGAAGTCGTCAGCTTCGGGCTGTGATGGAAGCAGAGCTCCAGGACTTGCTGAGGACTCCAGGACAGTGTCCAGCTTTCTGACTGAGGGTGGCGAGGCCACCCACAAGAAGAGAACTCTGGTGGAGGCCAGGCTGCCAAGGAACTATTGAGCGCGTCTGGGGCCCGAGGCCCAGAAGGGGTGTCATCAGCGTCAGGATAGGAAGGGATGCCCGGGGGAGGAGCCCTGTGCAGCCCCAGCAAAGGAGGGGCTGGGGAGAGGAGAGCTTCCGGGGAGCCCTGGGGGGAGGAGCTGGAGACGGGGAAGCCCAGCCAGGGCGCCGAGGAGGTCTTGGAGAACCTTTCTAGGACGAGGGAGGCCGGGGAAATGTTACCATGCAATCAGGCTGGTAACTAAAACTGCCCACGGAGCTGGTGACATGGGTAGAGGGCACCAGTGACCCCACAGAGCCTTCTGGGTGAGTTGTGGTGGACGTCAGGCTGCGAGGGCCACAGGAGAGGAAGATAAGGAAGTGCAGTCGGCATCGGCAGATGGGCCTTCTGAGAAGGCTGGCTGCCCATGGAGGCAGAAGTGGAGTGGCGGCCCGACGGCTGTGAGGTCAGAGGACGGCAGCTGGAGTAGAGGACCCAGAGGGACTGAACAGGGTGAGGGGGCTTCAGATGCTCTCCTAGGGGTGGGTAAGCTGGGGCTGCTGTGGCCCACGGGAAGGCCAGGGAGGTCAGGGACCTGCCCCACGTCACACAGCCAGTCCCGAGCCCGGTCCTCTCCCGGCAAACCGTCTGCAAAGTTGAAGGACCCAGGGCTGTCTGGGGGCCTTTCTGTGAACACAAGCTGGTTTTGCACCCAGGAATCTGGAGTGTCCTAATAAAAAGGGTGCATCTGTGTGTGTGCTGCACCCCGAGGGTTTCTCCATATGCCCATCCATCCCCCTCCTCCTCCCTAGCTCGCTGGACCCCAGTGTGTGTCAGGGAGGGCACTCAGGGATGAAGATGAACAGGGCACTGCCTGCCCCCAGGCACTGCTCTGCCCGGGTTCCCTGGGGTCCTGAGGCCTGGGGGCAGCCTGATAGCTGGGGGGCAGGGATGCTCTGACGGCCCTCAGCTCCCGTCCATATCGACCCTTCCACTTGGAGGACGCGCAGCCTAGGCTGCTTTAGTGCTGGTCTTTTCCCAGGAAGCCCATGTGTGCCTCACACATTTCTGGTCTTTGAGAGATGGGAGGGGGCCATCCTGGAATTGCTGCGAGGAGTCAGTTGGAAGTTCTAATGAAGGAAAGACCCTGGGCAGGAAGCTCTGATGTGGTCGTGCTGTGGGCTCCTGATGGGGCTCTGTCCATCCCCAGGCCAGCCACCCACTGGTGGAATGAGCCCGTGGGGTCCTGTGGGCCACTGGGCTGCCTCATTTCTAGGAAACTAATTCTCAGCTATGGGCAGCACCTGCGCCCTGTGGCCCCCTGTGGACCGCCTGGTGCTCGAGTGGAAGAGAGTGAGGAACAGCACGTTGCAGTAAAATGTTCTTGCTTCCCCAGCTCCCCCATCTCACCTGTGTTGCCCTCAGCGAGGGACATGGGGTCGCAAAGGACAGAGGACAAAGGAAAGAGCCCAACTGCAGGGCAGGCACCAGCTCTGAGAATCTGCTTCTTTTGGCCCCTAAAATATGAGGGCCTTTGATCTGTAAATTCCTCATCTGCGGAAATAGTCGGTAGTCAAATGCTCTACCACTGAGCTATACCCCCTGCGGAAACAGTCTGAATGGTGACAAACGCCCAGTGATATTTATCAAAGTACCACCTGTAACGGGCTCAGAATGGGAAGACTCTACATGCTGAGTGACAAGAGGGAGGTTGAGCTAATCACGGCCGCCACATGTTGCAATCCTGATGCTGTAACTACAAGTGTGAGTGAAGTGCTCTGAATGATACCCAGGGCGCTCAGGACGTTGAGCGGAGAGCACAGACCAGAATGAGAAGTTATGGAGGCAGCATGATCTCATCCATGACATAGACATCAGAAACAGGCTGGCAGGAACCATGCTAAAGTGCTAACAGTGGCTGTCTCTCAGGAGTGGAAAGATGGCGATTATTTAATCATTAAAGAATTCTGTATTTTCCAAGTTATCCCTGCTAGGCAGGTAATACCTTTATAATCAGAAAAATAACAAGTATCAAATTTCAAACAACAGAGGCCAAGCTTTGGGGGAAATTCCACTTACTCACCCGTGGTTTGATGTCCAGAGGTGTGGGGAGGGGTCTGGGGAAGCCCGCCTTCCCCACCAGCCAGTAGGTCTCCTTGAAGCCCCTCCCCTGGAA
>NW_006788663.1:478784-483806 GCF_000442215.2 Lipotes vexillifer
GGAAAGAGTTGAACATAACTTCTCAAGCAGAGAGCCAGGGCAGAGACAGGATTCCCACAGCTGGGAGGAAAGCAGCCTAGAGCCTGGAGGCAGATTGTCTGGGTCCAAATCCTGGCTCTGTCACTTCTAGCTGTGTGACTTTGGTCAACTCACTTCACCTCTCTGTGCCTCAGTTTCCTGAATACCTCATAGAGTTGTGAGGATTAAATGAATTAATATTTATCCGTTAGAGAAATAAATAAATAATGAATCATGAGTTCTATAACCAGCAGTCATGGAATGCTAAGATCCCAGGATTCTGTGATTTGTGATTTTCCCAAACTGTTGAAGGATACAGTGGTCTCCCCTGGGATGGGGGTGCAGCTACCTGGGGGGTCAGGATGGGCTGCCCTAGAAGTTTCACACGCCACCTGGACCAGGGATGGGTATTGCCCCTTGGATCCCTCAGGTCGGCCCAAAGAACTTGAGGCTGGCATACTGCCCTCCCGACTCCCACTCTGCATCCCCTTCGGTCATCAGAATCCTCTGTTCCTTAGGACATCTAGTGCCTACTCCCCCAAACAAGACACGCCTGCCCTTACTCCACTCGCCCATAACTTCAGCCTCCAAAGCAAAGGATTCCGCTTACGCTGGCCCTCACAGGCTGTGCAACTTTGGACAAGTTACTGCTCCTCACTGAGCTGCTGCTCTGACATTTCACCGTTTAATGAAGTGAGTCCCGTGGAGCCCCCCCACGGGTGTCCCCCAATTTCTGGGGCCCAGTCGCAACCCTGGGCCTTTAAATGCCCCAGCTGCTCCAGTCACTCCTGTAGGCCTGGCTCTAGCTGAGGAACTGGGGAAATGAAAGGGGGTGGGGTAGGAAGAAAAGTCATTCATAGGATGGTACCATTACCTTACTGAACGTTAACATTAAAAAAAAGAATGCAGACGTGACAGACCAATTTCTGCCTTTGAGGGCTGATGGGCAGGTACAACCCAACATCACACTGACAACATCAGAGGGCCAGCTGTGGGACTGGTGGGTGCACAGAGAAGGCATGACAGTTATTTCAGGGGGGAAGGAAGAAGACAGATATTCCTGGGTCAGGGCAGGCTTCAGTGAGAGCTAAGGTCTGTGCTAGGGTTCTGAAGGATGAGTAGGGGCCCAACAGTGCTATGGAGAAGGCACAGGCTTTGGAGCCACCAGACCTAGGATTCAGCTGTGTGACTTTGGGTAAGTCTCTTTGCCTCTCTAATTTAATTTCCTCAAATGTAAAATGGGGGCGTGGATCCTCCTTTCATTATTTCTGTGGTAATAAATATGTTACTATCTGTGGTGCACCAGCGTGCTGCCCAGGCAGGTCATCAAGGGAAGTAACTTCTCTGCCCCGGCCCTTCTCCTTATGAGGAGCCAAATGAGGGAGGGGCTCCCCGGAAGAAATGTTTCCTTAGAATTTGGGGAGCGAGGAGGACATTAAAGGTGATCAGCTCCCAGGCCGGCATTTCCTTTAGCTATGTCAGTCAGATGAGAATCTCTCCTGCTGCCTGCAGAAACTGGACCTCTGGAGACATTTCCCATCAATCCCAGGAAAGAAAGTCTCTCTCACCTTTACCTCAGTCTGGCCTCTGATATCAATTTTGTAGCCTTCATCCAGGCTGAGCAGTGTCTGGGCGGTGCTTATGCAGACATGAATTCTGTATGCTGAGAAGAAAGGTAGTAGTCAAGTTACCACCTGGTGACAGCATACCCAGTGTTTGGTAAAATCATTAAGAGCCTGTAACAGCCTCAGTTCCAGCCAGTCATGCACACAATTCTGATTCATGCAATACCTTTTGCCTGGCCCTCTTGTCCCCCTAGTAGATTGCTGGGCACTGAAGTGGAGGTCTCAAGGGAAAGGAAACTACATGGATTGATTGTTAAGGAGAACTCAGGATGAAGTCAGAACCCTAGGAACATAATCTCTACTTGTAGGGAAGTCTTTGAAGGCTGACCCAGTGCAGATAAGCAGTTATTTTTCTTTTAAGGGCAGGGCTCCCCTCTAGGGCCATACATCTGATTAAGCAGGATACGTACTGAGCGACATTAGGGAGCCCACAACCTGTGCAGCCAGGAGCAAAGGCTCAGTTTTTTCAGCTGCTCTAGCCAGGCCATCAGAGAGGCTCCTGCTGCCAGCAAGGGTCTAAAACGGCATATATTTTTTTAATTGGGAGGGGTCTCCTCATTGGAAAGATGGGAAAACCAAGACCTAGAGGAAGAGCATTTTGCTTAAGGACACTAAGCACACCGGACCCAGTCAGGGTGAGGACCCAGGTTTCCTGCCTCTGGAGTCATTGTTTCCCCTGCTAATTCTCTCATGGGATCATCACAAAAACCCTGTGCAAAGTTAAAAGAACGAGTGACATACATCATCTCCTTCTAGTTGTTTTACTGATAACTAGGGTACGCTGCCACCAGGCGGTGATTTGGTTACTAAGCACTGTTTCAAACAGCCAGGCTGCAGGGGTCATTGAGAGAGTCCTTCTCTGGGCTTCCCTAGGATAGAAATATGAGACACTCATATATCCCTGTAGACTCCATCCGGGATGCGGTGTTAACTGTGTCCCCAGAGAGGCAGTACTGAGGCATGGTGAGACCCACAACCCCCCGCCATTCAGGGCCCTGAAACTCAGATGTGCCCAGTGAGCTCCAGCAGGTCCTGAACCCAAGAGAAGTCTCTACAACACTCTTGTCCCCCCAGTTCTCCCCAAACTGCTGTCCCCACCCCACATCTTGGGCTCCAGCTGGGGGGTGAGGATGAAGCTGTACGGAATCTCCAAGAACACCCAGAGAGGAGATGACATCTATGCCAGGCTCTGGGCTGGGTGTAGGGGGGCACAGATAAATTGGAGCCAAGCTCTGCTCTTAGGGTGCTCCCAGCCTGGTGGGGAGATATGTATAAACACTAATCAGTGTTGAGAAGAGGGAAGCACCAGGGCTGTGCCAGCCCAGAAAGAAGACTCTGACCCAGCCCAGAGGACTTCCTGGAGGAGGCAGTACCTAAACTGTGTCTTGAAGGATGAGAGAATGAGTCGGCAGGGAACAGCAGGTGCAAAGGCACAGAGGCACAGAGCCCACATGCCTGTGGGAAACTGCAAGTGGCTGGGTATAAACAGAATACAAAGTGGAAAGTGGTGGGAGATGTGGCTGGAGAGAATAGCAAGGGCCTTGGAGGCTATGAGGGGGGTGGGGAGTTTGGACTTTATCCCACTGGTGAAGTTATGGAGGGAGGAAGGGGTGAGGGCACGAGAAGGATATTCTATAGTAGAGACCCTGAGGTCTCTCCTAGTCCCCTCCCAGCAAATACTGAGTTGTCTGCATGACCACAGAAGGTCTCTGTTTTGCCTCTTCCATCAGACTATCAGCTCCTCAGCATGGATTTAGATGACCTTGACAGATGCTGAGATAAAAATATATATGTGTGTGAATCTGAGCATCACAGATTCTTTGATTTATGACATCTTAGAACCTTAAAATAATATAAGAAAAAAAGAATTGTAAAATTTTTCTATTATGGATTTTTAGAATCTCAGGATTCCAGAAGGATGCCATTGGGGTTGCCCCAGCCAGCGTCCCAGGCAGGGTTGGGAGACTCCCGCAGCCCCAAGTCCATATCTGAGTGCAGTCCAGCCCTGATGCGAATGGGCACAGTGGGCACATGCCTCATCCGGAAGTCGCTCACAGAGCTGAAGATGTCCAAGGCCAGGTTGGTGATCTCAGCTGCATGCTGGCTCCTGTTGCGCCGGGGCAGCCCTGTTGCCACCATTTAGGCATCCCCAATGGTCTCCACCTAGAAGTCACAGCCTTCATGCTCCAGGACAAGAACCCCCCTCCTTGGACTGACCCACATCCCACACAAGGCCACCTCTCTGGAGCCCCTGACCCAGCCCTCAAGTCTCTGGCGAACAGTGCCATCTTTCCCAGGCCTCCCATCCCAGCCGCTCTGGCAATGATTAGACCTGCACATTTCAGATCACCTTTGTCTGAATTGCAGGTCTTACCTCTGACCCCAGACCATGAGCTCCTTGGCAGCAGCCCTGGGTGCCCCATCTTCACAATGCCGCAGCGGCAGATCAGGGCTTCATCTGGAGAGGAGTGCATGTATGTTGGATATATAGCCTATTTCCCAAACCCTTGGCCTTCCAAGGTGTACTAAAAAGAATGTAGCGTTTGAAATCCAAGAGATGTGGATACAAACCCCGGCTCTGCCATTTACCTTGGTCAGGCCACTTTGCCTGTGCAAGCCTCAGTTCCTCTTATAGGAAATGCATATTAAAGATAAAGATTTAAGTGCCAGTTTTGTCACAGATGCTCAATAAACAGAGACTTCTCTCGTTACCATCATCATCCATCACCATCACCATCACAATCATCATCATCATCTTCTCCTGGGCTAATGCTTTTGGAGACGATAGAATCCCAGAGTCTCAGAATTAGGAGGGACTTTAAAGGCCACCCACTTGCCTCCCCGTGGCTGTCGGTCCTGCTCACGTCTCCTTCCTGAGGTGGATTCTTCCTCCTCGGGGCAACTCTGATTTACAAAAGTTGAGTTGAATGGTAACCTGCCTTTCACCTGCTGGTTCCAGCTCTACCCCCTGAACTCAAGCCACAGCTCTTCCCTATTCTGAAGCTCATTCTCTATTCTGAAGGCCCTGTTCCAGGTGCTGGGGACACAGATGTATACCGTGGCCTTCTTCCCTGCCACAGGCCAGGCCAGCCAAGGTTGAAGACAGCGACTCTACACCCCAAGTCTTCCCATCTGCAAGTTAAAGAGACCAGCTCCTGCACTGCCACTCCTACAGCAGGCACATGCCGGCATCCCTCAGAGCTGTGGATCAGAGCTTTCCCTCTGGCCAGGTATAGCCACTCTCCCTCAGCACCTGGTAGACAGTAATAATAATGACGACGCTTCTCGTGCCCACAGGGGGTGCTATAATTCAGTAAATTTCTTTCGCACACCATTATCTGTGGACTGTGCCCTACTACCTATGTCCCCCAGCTCTTTC
>NW_006788663.1:484028-499864 GCF_000442215.2 Lipotes vexillifer
CCTATGTCCCCCAGCTCTTTCCCTCACCCAGAATATCCCTGCCCCAATACCAGGAAGTGATCTGCCCTAATCATGCCACATCCTGCTCACATACTTAAATTTGCTCCCTACAGCAAAAGGCTTAAAACTTGCTCCGCATGGAGCTAGCAATCAGGGACTCCCATGATTTGCAGAATTTCCTGACTTATTCCTAACACTTGCTCCTGGTTCCCCACGTTTCAGCCAAACGGGAAACTTCCTGCTTCCCGCAGAGACACTCAGTGCTTGCTCACCTCCGGGCCCTGATGGTCTAGTCCCTCTGCCTAAAATCGTCTCCCCCAGTCCCTATCTGTTGAGATCCAAGCCATCCATCAGCCCAGTTTTCACTACATCGAGTCCATTAAATCTCCCCTGTCACCAGCTGGGGAAAAGATGTTTCCTTTCTCAGGGCTGTGACCTCCATCTCCCTCCCTCCCCATCATCTGCACTTACCGTGGGCTGGCCTGAATGCGGCTGGGTCAGGGGAAGGGCTGCCCCCAACTGTGTACATTTCCACAGAGGAGAGAGACCTCCCACCCCACGCCCCCGGGGAAAATATGAGCACAGCCCTGGCTTTCCCTCTGCCCACAACCTTCCCCGCAGGAGGACACGATGCATTATCTGACTGGCAAGCTTGGAAGAAGGGCTAAGTAAGTGCTCCCTTATTACTCATGTAACCAGACGCTATTCCAAACCCCTTACAAGAATTAGGTCTTCGCAAGAATTCTGTGAGGTAGGTACTATTACTATTGCCATTTTGCAGACAGAAACTGGGCCAGAGAGGTTAAGTCACTCGCCAACGTCACACAGCACAGACTTGAACTGGTTCAGTCTAGCTCCAGAGCCCATATGCTATGCTGCCTCCTGATGCACATGGTTTGGGCTCTTTCTCTCTCTCTGCTGGGGAGAATCTGCCTGCTGTGTGGGGTTTCCCTCCGTTCCTGCCCTGCACATGGTCAGCACGTGTGTCTGGGCCAGGTCCTGCCTCCGAGAGGTAGCCTGGGAGATCTACTGCTTGCTAGCCCCTCTTCCAGCCCGCCAGATGTGCAGCTGCAATTCAGGAAGAGACACCGGCTCTGGGGACCCAGCACTGCCTCAGATGGGTGACCCAAGGTCCAAACTGCGAAGGAGGAGCAGTAGAAAGCCCCAAGGTGGCCACACATCCAGACCACATTCTCCAAGCGGCTAAGCTGACCTCTAGCCCTCCACCTGCCTGCCACCTAAGCTGGAAGGGAGAGTTTGGTGTAATTACTAACCACCCCTATAACCCCAGCAGCAGAAAGATGACCAGGCACAGGCCCTGCCCTTTAGGAGCTCAGACTCACAAAGGTGATCACTCAGAGACTCCTGTCGTAAGGGGCACTCAGCTACAAACGAGGGCCGCGCAGCTCCTTGTACACAGGTGTGGTCCTTTTGCAGCTGGGAGAACACAGCCAGAGGAGAGGTGGGTGCAAAGGTTTCCATACTAACAAACACAGAGGTGAATTCTAACTCCACCACTGGCTTGCTGTGTGACCTTGGGCGAGTCACCCACCTCTCTGAGCCTGTATCCTCATCTGTACAGTAGGGATAATAATGCATCCCCCTGAGGGGCATTTCGAGGGTTAAATGAGATATCCTGTGACAATCCGTAGGCCAGGCCAGTCCTCTGTAGACATTTAAGTGGTACATCTATACCCCCCGCAATTCTGTGCTTTCAGCGGGGAGGGCTCAGTGCCTGCACATGCTGGTGTCCATCATCGTGTTGGTATGAACGACAGCACTTCCTTTCACACTGCTTAATCTGCAGAACCACCCTAAGCCATAGGCACTTTCACCTCTGTTTTACAAACGGGAACTTGAGGCTCAGAGAGGTGAAGTGATGTGCCCAGGGTGGCTCAGCAGTATGGCCGGGGCCATGTCCACCCGCCGGGCGGAGTGGCTGAGGTGAACCCTCTCTTCCCCCACAGCCCACTCGCGCCCTGCTCCAGAGTTATGTCCATGAAAGTGCTCACTCAGCGCATGCTGGGAGGGAACCACAGACCCCTGTGGAACCAGGAAATGATCGCCTGGCTGCCTCCCAGCCCAGACCGGATTAAAGAGCAGTAACCAGATCCTGCTGGGACGGAGGGGAAACCAAGGCTGCTGCGTGAGTGATGAGAGATGCGCTTGCACATGGGGAGGACCCGGCCTCCTGTTTCCTCACATCTGGATGGGTGTGCAGGCCTTGTTTTATTTCATTTCACTCTGCCAGAAAGATGCAGACCTCTTGGCCAGAGTTCAGAGCAGATCAGAAAGCGTGATTCAGAGCTGGGAGGGACACATGTGTGAGAAAAGATTAGCAGGGGAGGAAGAGACAAGGTCAGGGGTGACTCAGGGCACATCAAAGCTGCAGGGCTCAGCAAGACGAGATGAGGAATCTTTTCCTGGGGCCCGCGGTAGCTCTGGAGGCAAGAGGGAAATTCAGCCAGCGTGACAGAGAATGCCTCAGACCATGGGCTGGGGCAGGAACGGGGAATGGGAAGGAAGATGTGTGCTAGGAATTCCAGTGGCTCAGGTTTCCGCGGGTCAGTGTGGGGCAGTGGACAGAGCTGGGCGGTGGTGGTGGACATGGCGCTTTCCTGTCCTGGCTCTGTCACCTACCAGCTCTGTGACCTCAGGCAAGGCACTTCCCTCTCTGGGCCTCAGTGAGCTCCTCATTTAGTCAGTACATGTTTCCTGAGGACCCACCATGTACTGGACATTGCCAAGCACTGGGGACAGAGCGGTTTAGGTTGGAACCAACAGGTCCAAGGGTAGTTATGAGAGCATCACACAGGAGCTCCTAACCATGTCTGGGAGGGCAGGGAAGCTAACTTGAGACCAGGAGGGAGCAGAAGGGGAGAGAGAGCAGGGTTCCAGGAGGGAACAGCTTGTGCAAAGGCCTCATGGTTAGAGAGAGCAAAGCTTGTGTGAGGAATACAGAGGACTGCAGGGGCAGAGTGCGGAGATGCAGTGGGGAGGAATGGGGGGCCAGCTCCTGGAGGGCCTTAGGGGCCGCTACGAACCTGTGACTTTATCCTGAGGCTGTCCTTGTCCCGGGATGGTAAGCCCTGATGAAGTGGGGTTACAGGACCAGAATGCCCAAGTTCAAGTCTCAGCTTCACATTCTGCTGGGACTATGTAATTAGACAAGCTGCTTAACCACCTGTTTCTTCATCTGTAAATTAGGGGTGCTATTATCTACCTCATACATTGTTATGGCGATCAAATGGGTTAATACATATAAGGCATCTAGACTGTGTACCAGTGTCTGGTATACAGTAAGCACTCAATAAG
Source organism: Lipotes vexillifer (assembly GCF_000442215.2). Lineage (NCBI taxonomy): Eukaryota > Metazoa > Chordata > Mammalia > Artiodactyla > Lipotidae > Lipotes > Lipotes vexillifer. The sequence continues at coordinate 487,344 of NW_006788663.1, forward strand.
TACTGGAGATTACTGTTGTCGGGACACTGTGTGTAATGCTACCAGCAGACTTCCTCGCACCTCAAAGAGTTAGTTCTCTCCTCTGAAACTTCCTGTCCATGCGTCCTTTCCATCCTGGCTTCAACCCAGGGCCTGGCCCTCCCCAGTCCCGGCTTTCCTGGAGGGTGGTGGCAGGAAGCGGGCTGGCATGTCACAAACGAAGGCTAAGGCCAGGGGAGCCAGAGTATGGCTGTTTCCTAGAGCTTCCTCCCCACCTCATACACTGTGTCTGAGGCTGACCTAGGACCGCCCAACAATTGGATCAGAATAGGGTCAGGGGTGGGGTGGGAAGGCCCCCAAAGCAGGCATAGAGGGCAGAAAGCTATTCACTTTCACAGGCTCACAGTTTACACAGCACTTCTACCAGGGGGAGAGGATCTGCCCATCATCTGTGAACCCCTGGGACTGGAGTCATTAATCCTGTTTTATAGATAAGGAAACAGAGGTCCAGAGAGGGGAAGACAAAGTGACACACAAGCTGGTGTTCAGGGTGGGACTCAAACCCGGAATCGAGAGGCGCACAGGGACTAGATTGTGGAGGATCTTGACAGGTCTGCCAAGGCCCCTGCTGCCCACTCCGTCGTGTCCCACCCACCACCCACTCCCACCACTGGCCCACTTCGTGTCTAGCCATCACAACCCATTCAGCATCCCTCCCAATTACTAGGTCCACCCTCTCAAGCCTCAAACTTTAGCACTTGATTACCCCATTGCTTGCCTGGAGCAACCACACCCAGGCTGGACAATGCTAGGAAGACACCTCCTCCAGGAAGCCTTCCTTGCTCTTTACGCATCTACTCCTAGCTGGATTGGGGGCCCTCTCAGCCTCCAGCACTGAAAGCTTGCCAAGGGCAGGCACAGAAGCTGACTCACCTGTCGGCTCTTGCCTGGCACAGGTTGAATTTCTTTCCCAAACTCTTAAATCTGGTCTGGCCTTTTGACTTGCTTTGACCAATAGAATATGTCAGAAATGGCAATGTGCCTGATCCCAGCTTAGATCTCAAGAGGCTTCTGGGCTTCTGCCTTCTCTCTCAGAACTTTGCCACACCATGTAAATAATACCAACTCGCCTGCTAGAGGGTGAGATGCCATGTGGACCAGAACTGAGTTATCTCAACAAAGGCTCCAGAGTCCAGCCAAGTTCAGCAGAGTTTCCTCTCACCCACAACTGACCACAGATGTATAAGTGAGACCAGCTGAGTCCAGAGACATTTCCAGCTGGACCTATAGGCTTGTGAGCAATAATAAATGCTTATCATTTCACACCACTGGGTTTGGGGAGCTATTTGTTACACAGCAATAGCTTACTAATAAAAAATGCATAAATAAATGACCAGAAGTAAATGTATGATGCAAACACAACATAGAGGATGGAGAGATGGAATGCCTGCCTCTTGGTCCTCTCACCTTATACACGTCATGGTTGCCCAGAACAGCATCAAAGAGTGTGTAGAGGTCATTGAGCAAGCCCACCACCTCAATGGGCTCACTCAGGGCTGAGATGGTGGTAAAGCCTACAGTGTCACTGAAGTATATGGTAACCTGGTCAAAGTGCTCTGGCTCCACAGTCGCCCCCATTTTCAGAGCTTCAGCCACAGACCTGAAGGGATGGGAAGGGCCAGAGTCACAAGGTGGGAGGACCATCTTTCCACAGTTGGAAGTGAGAAAGGGATATTTGGGGGAAAATCCTGGGTTGAGTGTCAGGGGATCTGGGATAGCCCTGTTGGTGTGCTAGCTCCCCTCCAGCAAATACCTGCCCCTCTCTGGACATTATTTCCTCTGAGGCCAGATGGGGGACCCTGTGCCTTGTCCTTGTTCCCTAGGGAGAGAGGCAGCAGAAATTCAATGCTCATGTGCCCCCAACAGTGCCTAATACATGTAAGCATTCTATTAAAATATGTTGGATAAATAAACAATGAATGAACTGAATGAATTAATGGAACCCAGATTTACTGAGCACCTACTATGTCCCAGGTCCCATGCTCAGAGCCACTGAGGCTAGAGCCACAACCAAGTCCACTCACGGCAGGAGCAACTGAGAGAGCAACCTTTCCATCTTCTGTCTCTCCAACCCCAGCTCCTCAGTCCACTCCTGGATCAGGTCCTCCAGGTTCTGGGAATACTTCTCCAGCAACTGCAGCATAGAATCAGCAACACTGGTCTTCTTGCCTGGGTTGATGCTTTTGAACTGAAAATGGAATGAAAATCCCAATTTGTCCATGAAGGTCAGCACACTTAGCCCTCAGGTTGAGAATCTGGACCACAGGAATGAACCAGACATAGTCCCTGCCTGGAAGAGCCAGATGATGGGGAGCAGATACGTAATAGACAAGGGATGGCAACTCTGACAAGTGAAAGCACAGATGGCTGGGAGGAAAAATCGGTTGGTTCTCTATGAGGTGAACAGGCAGGGAGAGGACTCTGCAAAGGAAAGTTTGCCCAGCATTGCATCACCATTAACAAACACACTGGTTCTCACAAAAGCACTGTGGAAGAGGCATTCTTTGTTCTCAAAGATAAGTGGATGGATGGATGAAGAGATGGGTAAATAGATAAAAGCAATGTATGTAGATTATTTACATATATAATCTATTTCTACCTCTTTATTTCTCTCCCTTTTCAAAAAATTGTTTACAAAATAAAATAATAAATATGTAAGGGCGCTGGGACCAAAGGAGAGTAAAGGTTAAAAAAAAAATGTTAATCCAGGAGTGAGGTCCATATGCAAAATGCATGCTAGAATTTGGTCACAATTTTGGATATGAGCTTCCTAGCAACAAAGCAAAGAGGGAAATAGAGATTACATAATCTATGGAGTCCATAAGACAATGGAGTATTAAACTAGTTGCTCAAAAGGAACACAACTACTGCTGGTGCTGAGCAGAGAGAAATACCTCTCTTAGGTCTTCATAAGAGGACATTCACATGTTGTTATAAATTGTACCTTCAACAACAACCCTATAGGAAATATGGCACCCAGTTTCCTAGGGAGACTCCCTAGAACCTTCCCCAGTATGGTTTGCACCTTCCCAAAGGGCAGTCAGTAGGAGAAGCAAATTAATGATGATCAAAGTGGAGGGGTTCATTCCTGTCTAAATCCAGCATCTCGACCTTTGTGTGTGTGTAGGTGTGCATATCCAACCTTCATTAATGCTGCTTCTCTCAGGCAAATGTCTGTAAGGTAGGGAGTAGCTGCAGCCCCTGAAGGGCACCTATTTTGTATTGCTCATCCAAAGCAGAGGCATAAGCTTTAGAGGTCAGTTGCCATGAGTGTGACAGCTGCTGACCTGGAGACAGCAATATGGACAAGAAGCTGACTGTAAGGTCATCTCTGCAAGGAAGGTCCCCATTTTATAAATTAAGACACAAAGGATCTGAGAAATATAACTTGCCAAGGACAACATAATGGTGGAACAGAGTTTCAAACTGAGGTCTATTATATATTAATGTTATCACCAGCCACCCCTCTGAATTATTTTATCATTTGGAATGTGTTTTCCATTGTTTCCCTTGCATTGCCCAGGAACAAAATCATAGGATCTACAAATAACAATCACTTTCTTCTTCCTTTACAACATTCATTTTCTTGCTTAATTGCATTGGCTGGTACTCCCAGAACAATGTTATATGAACATAGCCCAAGTCTTTCGACTTCAAGGTCAGTGCTCTTTCTCCTCATTCCCTCCTCAGAAAATTACTTTTTTTTTTTTTTTGGCTTGGTTATTTCACTTGATGGTCACACCAACATGTCAAGTGAGACCAGAGTTAGTCTTTCTAGGCATCACCTAAGGAGATCTGAGGCTCAACAGGGCAGTCAATTTGGCCAAGATCAAGTAGTAGGTAAGTGGCAGCATAGATCTGAATGCAGGCCTTCTGACCCTTAGCCTCCCCACAACGTGATGTAATTCTCACCTTCTGCATGTGAGGTATATCATGTGCCTGTCTCTGCCTTCTCTGCCACTGAGCCCTAGGCAGCCTCACCCCTCACTCAGGGCAAGAGCTTGCTCCCCCACCTCACTAGCTATGGCAATCTCTGACCCCTGGAAAGATTCTAGGCTGGTGTTTTAAGAACTGGTTGCTCGTCCGAGCTCTGCAACCCACCCTCACAGAGGCCACTGAGAGCTCACTCACTCTGAGGTCCAGATTTCCCATAGGACACCTGTGTGCTTCTCCTGTCTTCCTGCCTCTCTCTCCCTCATCGCCTGTCTGGAAGCCCCTCTCACTCACTGAACCTGTCCTTGGCAACGTTCCACTGTGGCTGGGGAGTGCAGGGCGGGAACGGGAGGCACGGAGATGTCACCTCAGGCTTGATGGGTTGCTCTGTGGGAGCCATTAGCCTGCTCAGTCAGGCCCACACACCCCACCACCGCCCTGAAAACTCGTACGGGCTTGCCTCCCCCTCCCAATGCAGTCCCCAAGGCAGGCCTGGGGGGCCCCAGTCCCCCTCACATCTTCAATTCCCTGATGCGGGGAACCAGCACTGCCTACACGGCCACAAATGGCCCCTCTGCTCTGGTGCCAGGAGGCCCGGCACAGGGTTGGGTCCCCCGCATCAGCACTGCAGAGACAAACCTGGGTTTGGGTTCCAGCCCCACCTTTCACTCTCTCACTTACCTTTGGCAAGTCCCCTCACCTCACCGTGCCTGGGTTTCTCTCTTGTAGAGCCCAGATAACAGCTATGCTTCCTCGGAGAGCTATCATTAGGGTTAAATGAAGTAAGCACAGCACTTAGCACGGGTCTTGGTGCTCAGGAAGGCAAGTGTCCCTGAACCCAGAGTTCTGAGAAAGCTTTCTTCAAATGGTGGACCTCGGGCCTCACCCTCAGCGATGACGATGCTGGCCCATTGCCCCCTTTCTGCACAGTGGTTCCAGGCCCTGGGGAGAGCGTGGGGCCCCCGCTGCGGAAAGTGAGGTGAACTGATCATCCGTTTCTTGTGAGCAGCCAGCTCCTCTGGGGATGCTGACCTGGGTGTAGATCTGATCCAGGTTGGGTCTGTCCTCCGGGGCCTCCTCCCAGCACAGCTCCATCCGCTGGATGCACTCAGGCGGCCCGTGGTCGGGAGACACCAGTGGCCGGCGCAGGGGAGGAGGAGACACCACCTCCCTGATGATTTCTGCAACAAGCACGGGCCGGGCAGTGGGGCTGAGGTCCTCAGGAGGGCTGGTAGGAAGGGGTGGGCCTGGGATCCTGAGACGGAGGGCAGCGTGGGCCCGTGGGGTGCAGACATCAGGCCCCGAGGGTATTCCTCAGCCCCTTGATCTGTGCCCCGGGACGTGCTGGCCAGTGGGCCAGGATCGCTGTTTTCCTGGGTCTGCCCCAGAGTGTGGCTGGGGAAGGGGTCTCAGCCTGGGAGACAGGTGAACAGGGTTTGAATTCTGGATCCGCCACCACCTCTCTATGAGATGGTGAACAAGACAGCAATCTCTCTGAGCCTCGGTCTCCCCATCTGTGCAACGAGCTTAATAAACTGCCTTCTTAAGAGGGGCGCTGAGGGAGGAGATGACAGAAGCTAGATCTCGGGGTACTAGGTTCACTCCAACCCCTGAACCCTGCACAACTTGTTACTGCTCTGTTACCAGCAATGACCACGAATGTGCTCGAGACCTGCGCAGTGCAGCTCTTTCTACCAGCCCTGCCACCTGGAGGCTGTCTGGTACCAACTCTCCGCAAGTGTGAAGAAAGACTCTCTGCTTATCGTTATCCCCATCATGATGACTCGTCTCCCAGGACCACCCCCGCTGTGCATCTTCCTGTCCCCGCTCCACATGATGAAGACCACAGACTAAGTCCAGATCAGATAGATCGACGATCCGGCTCCGTCTCTGCCACTTGCCATCACTCTGTGCCTCGGTTTCCCCACCTAACAACCAATGGAAATAACCCCACCTCAGGAAGCTGTAGTGGGGGCTGGGGGAGCTGAGAGATTCACAGGAGCACCGGGAGGAGGTGAGGCTGGGTACTAAGCTCAGGCTCTCAGCGGCACAGGAGAGGACTTCGAGATTATCCACTTATATTCTGTACACGTTTTGCCATCTCTCTGAGCCTCAGTTTCCTCACCTATCAGAAGGGCATAATAATAGTACAGACCGCACAGGGCTGTTAGAGGTATAGCAGGCTAATCTCTGAGGAGGGCTGAGATCCTCCTCAGAGACGGTGAGGAGGTGGGTCCCTTGGAACCAGTGAGGAGAAGCTTCTTTCTGGATTTCCCTTGGCTGGCCTCCTTGTTGGGGGCAGCCCATGATTCACTGTCCCATTTTACAGACAGGGAAACTGAGGTTCTGGGGTGGTAAACTAGGTCACCCACAGCCACAGGGTCAATAACAAGCAGATGCTGGAACTGAGCCTGATCGCCTCCCAGCCTAAACGATTTTCTCTGCCCAGAGGTTCCCGGTCTGCAGGCGTCAGATCCTGAGGGCCTCTGAGTAAAGGGTCTGGGAAGCTGTATGTGCTTGCAAAGGAGTGTGTGCAGATGGAACCAATAATAGATCACACACACACACATGTCCAGCTCTTTTTCAAAAGTATTTGGGTGGTGTTGCGATGAGTAAAATACAGATCCATTTCAAAGTGTTGCTGATTTCAGAGCAGATTTTTGTCTTTGGGCATTTCCTCAGTCAGCGGATATTAAAAGTCAAATAGTAGCATGTGAAGCTCCAAACTCTTTTGTCATTAAAGTGGAGTCCTCACAGGCAAGCATGTTGGGAAACCCTGGCCCAGGCCAGGCCGGGTCTCGGGTTCCCTCCCCATGCTGAGCCTGCTGTCCACACCCAATGCATCACTGTGATGGACCAGCCCTGCTGACTGCTGACCGGGTAGGCTGCACATCCAGCTCCATAGAGAAGTTGTTCCGTGGATGACTCCAGGAGATTTTAGGGCAAGAGCACTGAGCTCACCCAAATCCTAGGCCCATGGCTTCCCGCTAGGGAGTCCCTTCCCCTCTCTGAGCCTCACTTCATTCATCTCTGAAAAGAGTGCTCTAGCCCACCTCACAGGGTTGTCCAATGGGATAACCCATATGAAAATGCTTTGGAAACCACAAGTATCCCTCCCCCCCGCCCCCAGCCACCACAGGATCTTAAAAAGATGCTATTTCTAAGAGCAAGGAGGTCTGCTTCCAACTGGGAGAGTCAGGAGAGAACATGGGATTCCCCACACTAGCACACCCCTAAAACCACCCAGTATGCCAGGCACTTTGTCTAAGGCATTTCGCTGAATCCTCACAAATACTCTGGGAGGCAGGCATCATAGTCCCCATTTTACAGTTGAGAAAAATGAGGCTCAGAGCCTGAAAGAGATTTATTCAGAGTCACAAGGTGAACTGGTGTGGAGCTGGTCTCAAGTCCGTGTCCCCCAAATACTATGCTCTTGACATTTTACTGCCTGAGACCAGGAAAACTGCAGCCAGGGAGTAGCAGGTCCAGGACTGACAGCCCAATCCAGGGGTGACCCTGGGGTTCCTGACCTCATCCCTAAAGCATGAGAAGTCCTGGTCTGAAGGGCCCTGCACGGTGGCATGGCTGACAGACCCATCCGGCTGGCCCCCCCTCTCTCAGCAGGCGGATGTTGCCTGGGGTGGCGGAGCAGTTGAGGAGAGTTGAACAAATGGCACGACCAAGCCCCTACCCTTCCCACTCTTCCACCCCATAAATCTGGGGCCTGGAATGCTCATTATTCATGGAGCAATGCTTTGTGCAGAAAAGAAGCGAGGCCAGGCCTCCCCTTGAGTTAAAGATTATCCATCTGGGGTGGGAGGGGTGGTGGGTTCTGCTCCATCCCTGCCTGTACTGCAGGCCGAGATGCAGGGTGTATGTGAGCCAGGTCCCTGGAACCGGACAGAGGCAGCAGGGGGACAATTAGAAGAGCAGCCTCGAGTCCAGGGAGCCCCGACAGAGAACACAGAAGGGGAGGAAATATTTCTGAAGTTGGGCCCTGGCACTGGGGTCAGAAGAGAAAGTGCCTAAGACCAGGTGATGATGAGGAAGGTGTGAGTGATTACACCCAAAAGCAGGGGGACAAAGATGCTCTTCAAGGAGCCCCACTCAGGCAGAGGACCAAGCCCCCAAATACTGAGCAGACTGGTGACATCAGGCATGGACCGGATGTCTGACACATTTTTAAATCTGATCCCCACTATAAAGATGGGAAAACTGAAGCTCAGAGAGGGTAAGTGACTTGTGTAAGGTCACGTAGTAAGTAAGTGATCCAGGGGGAGTACTGAGGTCTACATAGACTCAAAGTCTGTGCTGGGCAGCCCGGTGGTAAGGGCATGAGCACCTCCGGACACGGCAATGACATTGGGAGAGGAAGGAAAGGGTTGGGCTTATACCCAGAAACCAACGTCTTTAGGCCTGGAGCTGGTCAGCTGCCATTTTGGCAGAGTTGCTGGAGGTTGCCTGGTTTAAGTCAAAGAAACCCAATTCTTGGTGTCAAACCAGGCATGTGTGTCTGTGTGGTTATTTTCAGGCCCCAATTTCCTGATGCTCACAGAGCTCCTCAACTACATGGGGTCTCCGCCAGAGACAGGCCAAGGAAGGAGGAGGACGATGCTGTACCTTGCGCTGAGAGCCCTGGGGAACCATAGTGCGGGCCCCAAGTCAGCACCTCCTGCAGGATGATGCCGATCTGAAGGTGTCTCCTTTGAGGGTGCCCCGCCCGGGTTCCCCGGGCCCCCGCAGCAGCTCCAGAGCTGTCCACAGCAGCACTGCAATCACCGGATGAGGCCCCACAGCCCTCCTGACCACCCAAGCTGGGAGGCACTTCACACATGTGGTGTTATCGTCCTGTCCCTACAGCCCCGGAGGAGGGAGGTGCTTCTGTCTTCCCCCATTCACAGGTAAGGGCCCCGAGGTTCAGAGAGGAAAAGCCATCAACTCAAGGTCACACCACAGGAGGTACCAGAGCACCGGACATCTCTCCCTCTCCCCTTGCCTCACAAGCACCCAGTTTAAACAGAAGCCTCAGAACCTACTGGCAGCCTCCTGCCCACCCCTGAGCTGACCTTCCGGGGCTGGCCGGGGGCGGGGAGCCCGCTGAGCATCCAGGAGCTCTGCATAACCCTGGTCAGTGACCTTTAGCACAAAGCGTCCAGCCACCACACAGTTTCGGGACTTGAGGCAGCCATGAGGGAAATGCCGATGGTGTAGATACCACACACCCTGGAGTGGAATGGGGGTCCCTTAGGCCTGTGGTGAATGAAAAGGACCCCTGCTTCTCTCAGAATTCCCACGGACCCCAGGAAACCTTCCTGCCTCCCCCTCACCCTTTGCCACACTGTCAGATTTTTCTCAGTTAGACAAAGTGGAAAGAGCCCAGGCCTAGGAAATCCGAGCACCTCTTGTCTCCCTTCCCTCCCCGTTGCCTCCACAGCTCCAGGTTTGAGAAGCGTTCTCACACGGATCATATCCAGCACCAAGGAGGCCTTGAAAGTCCAGTCCAGCCGCAGAGCCTCATTCCGCAGCAGGTCCTCCAGGCTGCCCCGGGCACAGTGCTCCAACACAAGAGCACTGACCCCAGGGGCCACAAGAAGCCCAGGAAGGTGGCAATGTTCTCATGCTGAAGCTCCTGCATCTGCCAGGGCAATGGTCACCTTAGCAGCCCCCAGGGGACTCTCAAAGTGTGGACATCTGACCCCCAGTACTTAGCACCCAGCACACAGCTGAGCACAGAAAGGCATCAGAAATGTTGGATGGATGTGATGGGTGGATGGATGGATGGATAAAGGATGAATGGATGGATGATGGATGGATGAATGATGAATGAGTGGGTGGATGAAATGGGTGGATGGATAAGTAGATGGGTGGATGGATGAATGAATGAGCCAGCGAAATGAGTGTATGGAAGCATCATGGATGAATAAGTGAATAGGCCGTAGTCAACTCCACAGAATAGGGATCTAGGCCTATTCTCAACCTAAGTGACATCATGGACCTAGAAACTGTGTAAATTCTCTCCCCAAGACTCAGAGACTGATGAGCAGAAGAGCAGAAGAGATCAGGCACAAGCAGAAAGCAGTCCAGCAGGTCAGAAAGCTCGAATCCAGCCAGCAAGGCTAGCATTCGCCCAAGCAGGAAAGATGAAACCATTGTCTGGCATGGCCTTCCTCACAAAACCAGTTCAGGGGTCAACTACGTGGAGGAAACCGGAATACTCTTCCCCCTCCTTAGAGACTTGCATGCTTATTAGCATACGCAGTGAGGTAAGAATGGCCTCAAATCCTTTGACACCCCTGCTGTCAAGAGCTTGGGCCTCTGACCCCTCCCCTTGAATCTGAGCAGGCTCTGTGACACTGTGACCAATAGAACGCGGTGGAAGTGATCTTGTGTGTTTTGGGTCCAGGTCTTAGGAGACTGACAGCTTCCATTTCCTGTTTGTTGGAGCCCTCTCAGTCGGAGGCCTGAATGCTCATAAGAAGTCCCTCTACCCTGAGTCACCACACTGGCGAGACCACGGGGAGAGGCCCTGAGACTGTCCACAGTGGGAAGGCATGTCCTGATGAGTCCTCTCTTCCAAGCGCCCAGCCAAGGCCCCCAAGCATGCAAGTGAAGACATCTGAGGCCTTCTAGACAGGGGGTCAGCAAACTTTCCTGTTAACGTCCAGATGGTAAATATTTTCGGCTTTGTAGGCCTTGCAATCTCTGTCACAAATACTTTTGCCATTGCAGTGTGAAAGCAGCCATAGAGAGTTCCATAAACGGATGAGCATGGCTGTGTTCCAATCAATTTTTTTTCTACAAAAACAGGCAGTAGACTCGATTTGACCTGAGAGCCAAGCACTGACAGCCCATTTACAAGCCGAAAAACCACTGAGTGACCCCCAAGACAGGTCAAGTGGAACTGAAGAACTGCTTGGCTGAGCCCTGCTCAAATTTCCTACCCGCAAAATTGTAAGATATCATAAAATGGTTGATGTTTAAAGCCACTACATTTCGGGATAAGTTGTTACACAGTCATAGATAACCAGAACAGCATATTAAAGGTTCTGAGAAGTCCTGTGTCTAAGCCAAGAAACTTCCAAACTCATTTGCCCACAGATAGAACCTTTTCTTTTAAGAAACATCTACACATATTGATTGCAAGAGTCCCACTGGGAAATGCCTAACCTAACCTCCAGACACTGAATCGCTCCGAAGCTGATTCCAGATGGTGGTGATGTTGGAAATAATAATAAAATCCACAATTTTCCAAAGGCACTCTACTTGCCAGAGACAGTTCTAGGTTATTTCATCAATTCTCTCCAATCCTCATAATTCCCCTGGGGTGGATTTCATTAGCTCCATTTTACAGGAAAGCTAAGTGTCCTATGGAGGCAGGATTCCATCTCAGGTCTTCCTGACTCAAATCTTATGCTCTGTCCTCCATCCCATAGTGCTTCTCGGGATGGTGGCCATCTCGGGGGTGAAGGGGCTTATGTGAGTAGTGATGAAAGGTGACTGGAAGCTCCCCGAAGAAAGGAATCCTGTCTCTTTTCTCCACAGCTGTGTCCCCAAAGCCCAGAGCATAGGCAGTGCTCAAAAAAATAGTGGACAAATGAATGGATGTGTAGAGGGATGGAGGATACAGTTGAGGTCCTTCAGTGGTGCTGACTGTACCATGTGAGGATAGTGACGAATAGGAGTGCGCCCCTGGTAGCCATGCGGATGATCATATTGGGGTGGTGATGTGCCGTTGGGGATGCTGGTGTGTGATGGTGACAGTGATGGTGTATATCTGTGATGACAATGGGGCAGTGATCATGATGATTAGGAAGCACTTCCTTTTTTGAGGCTAGAAGCTTCTGCATTGAGTAAAGACCAATCCAGACCGGTAAGGGTCTCCTGACAGCACCCCGTCCGCAGCCCACCCTCCACGCCCTCTGCAGCTCTACCTTTCTCAGGAGGCTGAGGCAGCCTGGCCGCAGCTCAGGGGCTGTGCCAGCTTCAAATTTCTTCAGCCACACCCACTCTCCCTGTTTAAGAAAAGACAACAAGAGTTCACCCCCTGCTGGTCCCCACCTCCGGCAAACCCTCCGCCTCTCTCAGCCTCAGCTTCTTGCCCATAAATGTGCTCTTTCTGTGTGCTTCAAGCCAGGAAGAGCCCGGCCAGCGGAAACTAGTCAGACTTTGTGTCCTTTGGTTGACAGACCTCAATTCTAGTACTCACTCCACCACTTTCTAGCTCTGCGACCTCAGACAAGGGACTTCAGTTTTCTGAACTTCGTGTCCCAATTCTGTAAAGCGAGGATGACACCCACACCCACATTGAGAGAGCTAACGAGATAGTGGATAGAAAGCGTGTTAGCTCCCGGCACCGAGGTCTGCTTTACTCTGCAGGCCTCGGGCACCTATGACACCCCAAACCCAGCGAAGTGAGGGGGTCTCTGTGACCCAGGAACCCTAGGGGAAGAGAGAGGGGAGGGTGGGGGGTGGAGACAGAATCCTGGTGCCCCGGGGTGGAGTGGAATTCTCAGGAACACCAGGCGGAAGGAGACCACACAGAATCTTGG
>NW_006788663.1:499891-500104 GCF_000442215.2 Lipotes vexillifer
GTCACTGATGGATTTCTGCCTCAGCCTCGCCCGCAGCTCATTCAGAGGAGGAGACAAAACATGCTTTGTACATCATTAAAGCCTCCTTTCAGCAGAAGAGAAAAATGATGGGATTCCCCAAGGGAGAAGGTGGGAAAGAAGGAGAAAGAGCCTCATGTTTCTTCCCCTAGAAATAATTAGCCCGGTTCATCAACGGGGGGGGGGGGGGGGGGG
>NW_006788663.1:500114-506200 GCF_000442215.2 Lipotes vexillifer
GGGGGGGGGGGGCACGGAATAGGAGAGTCAGAGCATCAGTCAGTTGTTGAATTTGAGAACCCAGCCCCCGAGAAATCAGTGTCCTCAGCAACTTTAAAACCTTGCTGGTCTCACCTCTGACCTTCCAGCTTCCCTGTCAGCTGGTGGCCCAGGCTCTGTCCGGAGGCTATCCTGGGCTGGGTGCTGCCCCACACTCAGGGCCTCAGGGACCCAGGATCTCACTGTCCCTTGCCGAAGCAAGCAGGAGGGTGACCTAGGTTGGCCCATTGCTGAGAGAAACCCCGGAGTAGACCCACGCAGGCAGTGCCCAGGCCCAAGTGGCCAGGGACTGGTTATTTCCCAAGGTCAGGTCACAAAACACATGTGACTAGGAGCTGGGAGTCCTGCTTCCCACTTCTAGCCCTGCCACCGACTTGCTGTGGGACCCAGGAAAGTCGCTGTCCCTCTACCTGCCTCAGTTTCCCATGCTACAGCAGGAGTGGGGCATACAGAGCCCCGAGGCTCCGTGGATACCCTTGGGCTCTCCCAAACTGATGATAGCTCTTGAGACCTGAGCAGGGGGGTGGCAGAGGTCCTCACCTGGTACAGAGCCACACTGGTGGGCTCCTGGGGGGCTGGCAGGCTCCTTGCTGACCCCTGGGCCACTGACCTCAGGCTCCCGCCATCTGCGACACTTCTTGATTCACTTGCACTGTCCATGCGCAGCCTCCAGAGGGCATGGTCAAGACCCTAGACCGGCTCTGTCTGCCGCTGCCCACCCAGCCCTGTGCCTGCCCCACCCACCCATCTGCTCAGGGGCCGGTGGATGAAGGTGAGCTCCTGGGCTGTCAGCAGGATCCAGTAGGGGCCCCGCACGAGCTGCAGCTGCTGGATGCTCAATCTGGAGGTGAGAAAAGTGCAGGACAGAGAGGATGGTGCAAATATCACTCCCCCCATCTGGCTCCTCGGAACTGCCTCTGACCCAGAGCCCTCCCCCGTCCTCTCCCTGTTTCCCTTCCTGTCTCCCCATCAGTCCCAGCTGGGCTGAAGGGCACCACTGAGCACTGTCCCCCAAGAGCCCCTAGGCCCAGCTCAGGGCGGGACCCTAGGCCTGATGTGCCTTCGGTTCCCTAGCCTCTGTGTTTCCAACTCACCTGGAGATCTCATGGGGCAGCCAGAGCCCAGGGTGAGAGCTGGGGGCAGAAGACTACCCGCTGCTGGATGTGGCTGAGGCTCAGGGAGCACAGAGGACTTCAAACCCAGGAAGAATTGTTTTCCAAGCTGAAGAGCCCTGGGGGTCCTCCTGACCAAGCCCTCACTGTACAGATGTGTAGCCTGAGCTCAGGAAGGATGGAGTCTTGTCTGAGGGCCCAGGCTTCTTCCCCAAGTCTCAAAGGACCTCCCAGGAGGTCCTCTGCCGGCCTTGATAGGGTCCTGACTGAAGCTCTAGGATGGACAGGAGGGTGGGGAGGTCCTGAGGGTCTGGGACAGAGGATGGGAAAGCTGCCTGCAGATGCCAGGGCTGTGTATAGAGGAGAGGCCCTGTGGGGTGGGGGGCACAGAGGGACAGAACGAGGCTCAGATGCACAGGATCTCACCTGATGAGGCAAGTGAGGGCCTGCCGGCCAGCACCAAGACACAGGTCAGGGCCAGAACGAGGAGGCCGCCTGGGGGCTGCTTACCTGTGAGGAAAGCAGGGTTGGACGTGAGTCCCAACAGTAACAACTGCACATGGAGCTCAGCCCCTTCACTCAGCTCCTGCACCTACTCCTGGGTCCTCCTCTGGGATGTGAGGACACAAAACCCTGCCCAGCACCCTCTCCAGGGCAAGGATGGCCCCAGACCGGGAAGGTCCTGCCTGTGGACTGGTCATCACGCACAGATGTTGATTCCCAGCACTGCTGTTAGGGTTCTCACCTCAGGCTCCTGGCCTCCAGGGGCCCCACAGACCCTGCTCAGACCCCATGACTGTCCTGACCACACTCTGGCCCTTGTCTGCCAGCATGTGAGGCTCTTTGCACTAGACTGAGAGCAGCTGGACAGCAGAGCCTGTTCTTATTCATCTCGGGGTCCCTAGGCACCTTACACAGGGACTGGACAGGCAAGATGCTGAATAAATACTGTGGATCCCTGTCAATGATTATCCTACTTCTTGCACACTCCCCACGATGGGCCACTCACTACCTCTTTTGGCAGCCAATTTCAGTGTCATTCACTTTGACTGTTAGAAGGGCCCTCCTTACACTGAATCTAAACCTCTCCAGCCCTCATATCAGGATTGGGTGTGAAAAGGCTGCTCAGGACCGCTGGGCAAGGTGGAGAGGGCTACTTTGCTTGGGCAACCCCAGCTTCAGCCTGGGCTGGCAAGGTGGTGAAATGCCAGGGCCTATTCTGGAGAGAGGACATTGACCTCCACTGCCACAGAAGTTGGGGGGAGGCATACCTTCTTCCTTCTTTGCCTCCCTCCCTTCCTGTCTTTTGCTGAAGGATAAGCACTGACTGTCTGCCCGTGGGTGAATCTCCCCCAATTTGAGTTAAGTCCAGATAATAATAATAGCACTGAATAGCTTGTAGTACCCACTATACTATACATTGTATTGCACTGAACACCTATTCTAAGGATGTCACGTATTTCAATTCAGTTATTCTGCACAACGACCTCTAGAAGTAGGTACGGTCATGACCATGATTTTGTGGAAGAGAAAGCAGAGAGATAGGCAACTGTATGTGAGTGGCAGAGCCTAGGTTCAAACCCAAGCAGCCTTGCTCAGGCATCTGGGCTCCCAGCCACCGCCCACGCTGCCCCTCGCCCAGGCTCCTAGAAAGGAAGCTTGACTTGCCATCTGGAGGGGGTGAGGGAAGAAGCATAGACAAGAAAGCGGTCCAGGCCTAGGGAGCCGCAAGCACAAGGGTTCTGAAGCGGCAGTGTTCCTGGTGTGTTCAGCGGGAGGGCAGCACCACATGTGAGGAAGACGGCGGGCAGGGAGCTGAGGGCAGACAGGGCTCTGGCTGGACTCCGGGCAAGGGAAGCATCTGCAGGCCTGAGCAGGGGAGAGTCAGATCTGACTATGTTTTCCGAGGATCCTCCAACCTGCCACGGTGAGGTCCAGGACAAGAGCAGAAGCAGGGAGGCCTGCAGGGAGGCCGCTGCAGTAACCTAGCGAGAGACGACAGGGGCCTGGACCAGGGAGGAGACAAGGGAGTGGTGAGCAGGGCTCTGCTTCTGGGCGAATGCTAAAGATGGAGCCCCAGGGTGCTGCTGACAGGCTGGGTGTGGGGTGTGAGGAGACGAGGGTGCCTGAGGCTCGGGGAGGATGGGGCTGCCATCATCTGCAGTGGGGAAGACGATGGGAGGAGGCCGGGGGGCAGATCGGGAGTTCAATTTCAAAGTCAAGTTGGAGATGCCAATTAGTCATCCAAGTAAGAGAGGCCGCTGAGGGGTGGCGGGAGCCTGAATGAAACATCGTCCCAACCCTCATGGAGCTAATACTCTCGAAGACCAGCCCCAGGCTCCCCTCTCCGGGGGATTCTGTCTGGTGGCAGAGGCAGGAACAGCAGAGATAACACCACACAATGTGGTAAAGCCGTGATGGAGGCAGCCAGGGGCTGCTGGAGCCCAGAGATCTCTACAAACACCTCCTCTATCAGCCCTGGCTCGCAGGCTTTACCCTCTGACAGGTATTCATTCATTCATTCAACAAATCCGTCAGCAAACGTTTCCGGAACATCCACTGTGTGCTGAGCTCAGTGCCGAGCATTGAAGACGCAACGGCAGATGAGAGTCACAGTCACTGCCAGCACTGTGATGGAGCTCACAGTGTACTGGGGGGTCAGAGGTGAGGGCAAGTGCTCTATGCCAGTGCAGGGATGATGGTTCATTCATTCCTCCTTCCCTAGGGCTGAGCACAGTGCCTGGTGCCTAGGAAGTCCTCAGTCAATATTTGTGGAAGAAAAGAGAGGCAAAGAAACCGTTGGGTGAAGGCTTCTTCTTATGAGCTCCCATTAGTCTGGGGACAGATGGCACTGGTCCTCCCCAGCACAGGACACACACGCCGTGAAGTCGTGCACCCAGAGGCTATGGGGAGCACCGAGGTGGGCTCCCAGCCCTGACTGCACAGTTGTTCTGCAAGGAAAGGAAGGATTTAGCCAGGCAAAGTGGGAGCACTCGAGGAAGAGGAAAGCGCACGTGCACAGGGAGGCCAGAAAGGGTGGCGTGTGTCTGGGGAAAGGAGAAGCTAGGCAGCATTGGAAGATGGAGGTAACAGAGCCGCAGAGCTGAGGTCAGGGGGTGGGGTGGCTGCTGAAGGTCTGGGGCGGGCAGGGACATAAGCGAGCCTGTGGCCAGACCTGAATCTACCCACCGACAGTGGTAACTGTAACTAGGTGCGCACTAGGAAGTGTGGGTGCACTTGTGTATACATGTAGACGTGTGCTCATCTCTGTCTACCTATGTGCTTGTATGTCAGTGCAATTCCAGCAGGGATGGAAATCCAGGTAGATGAATGTCAGAAATGAGAACATGTGGGCCTCACAGCTCACACTCCCCAGTGGTCACGACGTAAAGGGAATCCTGCACTTGGAGTCGAAGACTTGAGGGCTCCCTGTGTGACCCTGGGCAAGTCACCTAACCTTTCTGAGCTTCAGCTGTCCACTGGGGCCCACAGAGGACAGTGTCCTTGTCACGAGGCTGCGGTGCAGTTTAGGAGAGCTGAGAGATGGGAACGTGCTCTGTAAATGCTTTAGCTCTGCTAGGCTGAGGCGAGGCTTTGCTAATCTTCCCTGGAGCTTCGCAACCGCTGGGTCAGTCTCCTTGATGGCGGGGCAAGTCTCTTCCTTTCTCTTGCTCTTCACATGACTGTCCACATGGAGAACCTTAATGAATGAATGATGGATGGATGGATGGATGGGTGGACAGATAGACAGATGGATGGATGGATAGATGAATTACCTCTCATGCAGAGAGTATTAGGGTCAAACCAGCAGCTGGAGTCACACACCGGAGGGGCTCCTCCTGGAAAGTGTATGGCCCTGCCCAGGGGCTGCACTTGCCATGTGCCTGTGTCCAGGATGTGAGTGCGGACCAGCTGGCTTCCCTGACCATCTGTGTCCAAAATGACATACGGAGCCAGCCTCCTGCCCTTCTCATCTGTCCGGATCCTCTGGCTAAAGCCAGCCACATACAGAGACCCTGTGTGTTCCCCTAAGTGGGTCCCTGAGAATCCTGCCCCACAGCTCTCAGAGCTGTTCAGGGCATGGGCCAGCAGGACAACAGCATCATAGATGGTTCCAAAGAGTGGGGACACCTGTGGAAGAGAAGGTCTCTCAACCCCATAACCCCATGGCATAGGCTCCCAGACATTTCTGGGTCCTGGCCCTCCCGCCAGCAGCAACTGTTTGAATTATCATCCCCTTTCCCCTTTCCCCATTCCCCTATACAGTGCTTTCTTTAGTCCCACCATTACTTTAGTCCCCGCTCAGAAGCCTCACCATCTCCACCATCATGGCGGCCACCACCACTCACAGACATCTCAGACTTACCTAATATGCCCAAAACTGAACTCCTGATTCTACCGCACCAAACTCCACTCCCGCCAGATTTTAAGAAATGGAACTACCACCTGCCCAGTTTCTCAAGCCTAGGCTTGATTCCCAGCTTCTCTATTTCTCTCTTCCAGTTCATCATCAAATCTTTTTGGTTTGATACCAGAATTTGTTCCCAATCTAACTGACTTTTCACCACATCTACTACTGTCACTTGGGTCCCAGCCCCCCTCACTGCTCACCTGAACCACACAGGAGCCTCCTAAGGGCCTTATCGCTTCATCTGGTCCTCTTCAGACCATTCCCCAAAAAGCAACCAAAGCATGTTTTCAAAAAACATAAATCTTTTCTTACTTAAACCTCGCTGATGGTTTTCCATTTCATTTGTAAGATCAAACTCCTTACCTGGCTTGCAAAGCCTCACATGATCAGGCCCCAAGCTCATCTCAGACCCCTTCCCCATCACTCACGATAGTCCTGCCATTCCACACTCCCTTTCCTCCTGTTCCTCTGGCCATTGACGCTCACCTGCCTCTGGGCCTTTGCACTTACTCTTTCCCCTGCTT
>NW_006788663.1:506581-522263 GCF_000442215.2 Lipotes vexillifer
CTTTCCCTCTGCCCATGGACCCTCCCCTGCCTCTGGGCCTTTGCACTTCCTCTTTCCCCTGCTTGGCTGCTCTTCATCCAGATCTTCGCCTGGCCGCCTCCTTACCATTCAGCGCTCAGTTCAAGTGCCAGTTCAAGTGCCACCTCCTCCATTCTCTGCCTGTCCTGTCTCTTGTTGCCCACTACTCTATCCCAGCCAGTCTCTGTCACTTTATCCTGTTTTATTTTCTTGGCGACACAATCACTATTTGAATTTGGTTATTGGGTTGCTCGGTTATTGTCTGTCTTGCCCTAACGGAATGGAAGCTTCTTGAAGGCCAAGTCTGCCTTACCCATCACCACGTCCCTGATGCCTCGAACAGTGCCACATGAGAGGGACTCAACCCACATTTGTCAGATGAATGACTGATTGAATGACCCTCCATCGTCATCCACATCCCTGTCACCATCTCCAGACACTATGGTCTTCTTATCACCAAGAAGCAGACATCCCAGGAGAGCCTCAGGCAGCTGAGTCCTATAAGCCAAAACTGAGCCGGCAGCCGCATCCCGGCCACCCACACTCTTCAGATCCACAGAAGTGACTTCAGAAAACCTTCCTGCTCTCCCACACTTCCATTGCTCTCTCTTTCTCATCTTCACAGTGTGCTAGAGAGATGTGGAGAAAGGAGACGAAGAATGTATGCTGCCTCCACTCCTCTGCTCTAGCTGACCCCTGTGCCTGCAATGCCTTCCCCTCATTTCCATCTGCCGACACTTCTCATTTTCAGGCTCTTCCCTGATGTCGCCTCCTCGGCAAAGCCCTGCCCACACCCACACCCATGCACATCAGCTCCCCCAGCCTCTGGGCTCCTGGGTTCCCCGTATCCACATCTGTCTCCCGCCAGCCTCAAGCTCCTCCCTGCTGGAGCCTGGCCAGTTCCTCTCTGTGTCCCCAGACCTCAGCCAGCGTCAGGCACAGAGCAGAGCTCCGTGACCGTGGTTGAATGAAGCGTGTACAAAACACTCGACCCTGTGAAGTGGGTCTCATTATCTCCATTTCCTCTGCTGGCAAACTGGATTCAGAGAAGTGAGGCGCCCCAGGAAGGCTGAAGATCCAATCTCACCCTTAAGAAATTGCCAAGCTGGTAGGGAGGCAAGTCCCAGACAAGAGAAAAGAGGATCACAAGTGTGGGCAGTAGCAGGACCAGTGGTGAGGATCTGAGGGCCCCGGGAGGAGGGCTCACGGAGGGTTTCCTAGGGTCTGAACCAACTACACTTGGAGTGTAGATCAGGAGGGTAAGAGGATGCCCTCCCAATGGCAACTGCAATGGTCTGTGCAGAGTAGCTCCTAGAAATTATGTTCAGTGCAGAGGAATAAGAAGGGCCTTGGCATCACACAGAGGAATAAATCCTGATTTTATCATTTACTAGCCCCTGACCTTGGGCAAGACATTTAACTTCTCTGAACCTCAGTTTCCTCATCTGTAAAATGGAGATGACAATAGCTATACCTGGCAGAGCTGTGGTGAAGACTAAAATGTGTAGCGTATTTACAATGAGGATAGTCATTGTGGTGAGTAGGTAATTAACTAGGCACTTATTAAACAGAATAGCTATCATCATCACCATCACCATCAGCACCATCTTTGGATCTTTGAGGAGAGGCAGGTGTACTGGGGTGTAAAGAAAGCTGGACCAGGAGGTGAAGGTCTGAGCTTCAGCCCCAGTCCTGCCCCTGCCCCATTCAAGGCCTCAGCCTCGGGCTTCCCTGGTGGCGCAGTGGTTGAGAGTCCGCCTGCCGATGCAGGGGACACGGGTTCGTGCCCTGGTCCGGGAAGATCCCACATGCCGCGGAGCGGCTGGGCCCGTGAGCCATGGCCGCTGGGCCTGCGCGTCCGGAGCCTGTGCTCCGCAGCGGGAGAGGCCACAGCAGTGAGGGGCCCGCGTACCGCAAAAAAAAAAAGGCCTCAGCCTCCCCGTCTGTAGAAGAAGCCGGTTTGCAGGGCTGTGGCCAGACCTGAGCCCTCCCGGCCTGTGATGCTATGTTTCTCCCAGCTCACAGGCCAGGGTCTTGGGGAGTGCTGCTTTTCTACCAGTCTCTGAGGGACCCTCTGTACACTCCCTCCTCTTCCACTGTGATGCTCTAAGTGGTCTCCTAACATCCCACCCCAAGGGATGAACCCCTTAGAGCAGCTGGGTTTGTTCTGGGCTCACAAAGAGCTAATCATTTCTTGTTGGGAACATAGACATATACGGCTGATATTAATGACAGACACCTCTCCCCTCAATCTGTACTTCCCAAAGCACCTGTGATCCACTCCTTTGCCTGGTGCTCCTAGAGACCCTGAGGAGAGACCTCTTATCCTCTTTTCCAGAGGAAGAAACTGACTGGGCAGGGCAGTGACTTGTCCAGGGTCTCACCAGAAGTTAGGACTGAGTTGGTCCTGAGCCTGGCTTCCCACCTCCCAGCCAAAGACAAAAATCACCTCTTTTTTAGAACACCTAGAACATCAGAGCTGAAGGATCCTGGAGATCTAAGCATCTGAACCAACTCCTCTGTGTACAGATGGGGAAACGGGTACAGAAAGGGGTGTGGACTTCCCTCCATCCCACAAAGCAGCAGGAGGCTCCCCTGGTCCCTCAGTCCTGTTGCCGTGTTCCGTGTCCCAGGAATTCTGTGGCCGATGGCCTGCAAGGGGTCACAGAAGGCTCAGGCCCTTAGCGAGGGCAGCCTCTGGCCAGGCTAGAGGAGGAGCCACCTTTAGCCCCGCCTCCACCTCTGACTCGTGGGACAGTGTTCACACTCTTTTCGGTGCCACCTGTACAGGGAGGGCTTAGTTTATATGTTTAGGGTCTCCAAAGATCCTTCATCTCCAATATTCTAGCTGTCAACAAAAATTAGGAAACAGGTGATTTTTGTCTCCGCAGCTGGCCACATCCCATCTCCTAACCCTTCGCCCAGGAGTGTGTGAGCTGCAAGTGCTCCCACCTCTGGCACAAGGGGTTCAGGTGTCACCCTCCTAGGGAGGGACCGTTTGTAGTTTTAGACTCAAGGGGAGAGACACTGAGGATTAGCCACAGATATTGGCCATGGAGCCAAGTTCATGAAGCTGGTCAACTGCATACTACCATAACGCAAAAAGATGAAGATGCCTTTAGGTACATTAACAAACAAATGACCAAAATATTCCAGGGAAGGAGGATGGGGGATTCCTGTCAGAGCCAGGGGCCCTTCAAGCCCTGTCACTCTCCTGTGCCCCAACCTGGTCCTTCTTGCCTCCTTCAGGGCAAGCTCCCCAAAGACCCACCTGCCACGCTGTGCTGTTGGAGCTGATTGACCGCCTCTCGGAAGATCCTGAGGTTCCTGCAAGAGCATCCTCGGATGTCAGACTCTCCAAGCGGGCTCTGTCCTGGGGAGCCCCCGTTCCCACCACAGCCCACACAGTCCCACAGTCACCACTCCGGCTGCCTGCCAGCTTCCCGAGACTCCTGCTGAGGGAGGGACTCGTATATGGCTCATTCCCTCCTGTCCTCCATAGGGGCCTGAAGAAACCGTTTGGAAAATTCCATCTTTTCAGACCCTAGGGCTCCGGGGAGCCAAGCACAGAAGAGAAGGAGGGAATGAAGGAGAGAGGAACTGAGGGAAGGAGGCAGGGAGGGAAGGAGGATGTCTTCAGCACTACGGACAGCTCCACACCTGGCTGGGACTCCCAGGAGGAAACAGGAATGGACGAGCACTGAAGAAACCAGCATTACTGAGCATCCACTACGTGCCAAGCCCTGTGCTGGGCACTATTTATACAACCCACTGAGACAGGTACTGTCATTATTATTCCCGCTTTATATATGAGGAAAGTACAGCTCAAAGAGGTTAGGTAATTTGACAAAGGGCACAGTGCTAGTAAAGTGGCAGGGCTGACTATAGGTCCAGGCTTCTGCTCATCACACCACATTGATTCCTTGGGAATTATAACAGCGGTTTTTCTATCTTCTCTTTTGATGTGGACCCTTATGTGGAGATAGATGCCAGAATCCAATGGATTTTCAGCCCTTCCTCTGCCACCTGCTCTCTCCTACTAAGGTGAAATTAACCTTTACTAAGTGCATGAAATTTGTACTATGTGCTAGGGATTGTACATACCCTATATAACCTCTCTGGGCTTTACATAGTGAATGCCCAATAATGCTGGTTTCTTTAGTGCTTGCCCATTCTTTTTTCCTCCTGGAGTCCCAGAAACCACTGTTTCTAATGGTTAAGTGCTGCCATCTACCTGGCTTCCCATTATTCACACTGAGATCAAGGAGCTTCCATTACAACACCCCCCATGGCCACCTCTGGACTGCAAAGGAAAACTACCATAGAGTTCTTCAAGGATAGGGAGGTCTCCCACCCCCATGAATGCATTCCTTAATGCTTGGGTGAATGGAGTGTCCTCCAGCTTCTCCTAGGGTTGTGAGCAGGTTGCATATAATAGATCCACTCCAACGTGCTCACTCTCCTGAGGCTTCAGACTTTCCTACACAGTGTTCCAAGGAAGTCCTGGAATTTCAACATTGTTCAGTAAGGCCATCACTGTGTCCAAGCTTCAATCAATCAGATTATTATAGCCAGGTCATGGAAGCAACCTAAATGCCCATCGACAGATGAATGGATAAAGAAGATGTGGTACCTATATACAATGGAATATTACTCAGCCATAAAAAGGAATGAAATTGGGTCATTTGTAGAGATGCGGATGGACCTAGAGTCTGTCATACAGAGTGAAGTAAGCCAGAAAGAGAAAAACAAATATCGTATATTAACACATATATGTGGAATCTAGAAAAATGGTACAGATGAACCTATTTCCAGGGCAGGAATCGAGACGCAGAAGTAGAGAATGGACATGTGGACACAGTGGGGGAAGAGGAGGGGGGGACGAATTGGGAGATTAGGATTGACATATATACACTACCATGCATAAAATAGATAGCTAGCGGGAACATGCTATAAAGCACAGGAAGCTCAGCTCCATGCTCTGTGACGACCTAGGTGAGGGGATGGGGGGGAGTGGGAGGGAGGTCCAAGAGGGAGTGGATATAGGTATACATACAGCTGATTCACTTCATTGTACAGCAGAAACTAACACAACATTGTAAAGCAATTATACTCCAGTAAAAAATAAATTTAAAAAAAAACCCACTCCTGGGTGATCAAGTCAAAATATTAAATTCCACATCCTAGGCTAGGGCACCCATGTCCGTGAATTTGGCCAATCAATTCGTATAATTCTTCCCCTTGGTCTAACACCCTCGGAATCCACTCCTACAGGCTCCTGCTTATATAGATTGACAGAGTCTCATAAGTATTACACTGTGTAGACTATCTTCTCACAGTGCAGGGGTTTTTTTGTTTTTGTTTTTGTCTTTGTTTTCATCAAATTTAAGATTTATTAGATGTAGCAAGACCACATGGGAGTAATAAACTTACTAAACTGCCAAGTTTACCTTTTTGATTACAATATCAGTTCCTTGGTCAACTTCTGAGTATCTGAGGTTACTAGCTTGCACTTTTCCTCCAGGCTATGCTGGGGCTGAGTGCAGTCATGGGCTTGGAGGCGATGAGGATGATGAGGAGCACAGGTATCAGCTTATAGAATTACTGCTCCCCGGGCGACCACTGAGAGACTTTTATGCAGGTAAGGAAGTGCACTTAGGTAGGGAGGGGCTGCTTCCGCTGGTGAAGGGGATTTAGGGGAATTTGCAGATCAGAATTCTCAGCCCCATCCATTTCTCCCCAGATGTCTCCACCCCATGTCCTGGGGTCCCAGTCCTTTCCTATTAGCACTCCTCCTTCAGTATAAGAGACCTGGGGTGGAGGTGTTGCAACTCTGCAACCTTTACCATCAGACCCTGGGTTTGGTCCTCGGTTATACTCTCCTTGCACCCACAGACATGAGGGACTCCTTCAAGCTCTCATGGAAACCTTCTGTTGTTCACACACGTTCTCAATTTTATGGTCATAATTTTCTATTTATTTTCTCTCTCTCTCTCTCTCTCTCTCTCTCTCTCTCGTTCATGTCAATTCTGTTTTCTTTTCTTCTAAGAAGAAAGAAATAAAATCACCAGTCAAAAACTTTAAAAAATCGACGTCTTTTTGTTAGCCATTAATATGTAATTGACTCCATCATTATTCCATTTAAATCAGGTCATTTGGGTCAATAAAACTTTTTTGATTCCTGAGTGTTGTAAGCATTGTGAGGAGCATCAGGAAGCTAATTCTCTAAAAGTCTTAACCATTCGGGAAGTAGTGTTCTTGACTGAGGTCAGGCTGCTATTATTTAAGCATCATGTTGGTGACTAAAAGTCCACTGAGTTGTGGGATAGGCAGCATCACTGTAGGTCAGAGCTAAGAGGTGGGAACTTGTTAGGGCAGGTAAATTCATCCATCACCACTACTACAACTTACACCCAGCCTGACCTCACAGTGGCTGCACCTGTTTTAAGAGATCACAACTCCCAAATCCTTACCTTCATATTTTAAAGAGAGTTGGGATCCTATGTGAATAAGGCTGAAGGAAAAGATGTGAAAATATATCTTAAGCAACATTAAACACACTATGGTTTACATGTTTCTGTACCATCTAAAATTCTTTCTGGAGCAAAGGAGAGCTGTAAAGAAATTTTTATAAAATTAGCAGGCATCTTTGTGTCACCTCCAGAATTCTGCACATGATTATTACTTATGAGCTCAATAAGTGTGTGTTGAATAAATGAAACTTCAGGTGTGGTTTGTGTTGATACAGATAAACAGTCCATGATGTGGTTGTGGTTAATACCATTTCCCAGTTGGGTCCTGCCTCCTATGTAGATAGACTCTCTTTTCTTATATCTTCCTCCAAAACCTATGATCATTCAGAAAGTTTCAACAGTAAAAGTTCCAGTTATCACATCGTATCATATGGCAAAATTTTTTTTCAATTAAAGGGAATGTTTCATTAGAGTTCTTTGTTTCCATTCTACTCCAATGATACACTGTGAAGTTTTCAATAATAGTAAAGAAAGTGATTTAAATTTTTTTTCCTGTCTAAAAATGCCGCGGAGCGGCTGGGCCCGTGAGCCATGGCCGCTGGGCCTGCGCGTCCGGAGCCTGTGCTCCGCAGCGGGAGAGGCCACAGCAGTGAGGGGCCCGCGTACCGCAAAAAAAAAAAGGCCTCAGCCTCCCCGTCTGTAGAAGAAGCCGGTTTGCAGGGCTGTGGCCAGACCTGAGCCCTCCCGGCCTGTGATGCTATGTTTCTCCCAGCTCACAGGCCAGGGTCTTGGGGAGTGCTGCTTTTCTACCAGTCTCTGAGGGACCCTCTGTACACTCCCTCCTCTTCCACTGTGATGCTCTAAGTGGTCTCCTAACATCCCACCCCAAGGGATGAACCCCTTAGAGCAGCTGGGTTTGTTCTGGGCTCACAAAGAGCTAATCATTTCTTGTTGGGAACATAGACATATACGGCTGATATTAATGACAGACACCTCTCCCCTCAATCTGTACTTCCCAAAGCACCTGTGATCCACTCCTTTGCCTGGTGCTCCTAGAGACCCTGAGGAGAGACCTCTTATCCTCTTTTCCAGAGGAAGAAACTGACTGGGCAGGGCAGTGACTTGTCCAGGGTCTCACCAGAAGTTAGGACTGAGTTGGTCCTGAGCCTGGCTTCCCACCTCCCAGCCAAAGACAAAAATCACCTCTTTTTTAGAACACCTAGAACATCAGAGCTGAAGGATCCTGGAGATCTAAGCATCTGAACCAACTCCTCTGTGTACAGATGGGGAAACGGGTACAGAAAGGGGTGTGGACTTCCCTCCATCCCACAAAGCAGCAGGAGGCTCCCCTGGTCCCTCAGTCCTGTTGCCGTGTTCCGTGTCCCAGGAATTCTGTGGCCGATGGCCTGCAAGGGGTCACAGAAGGCTCAGGCCCTTAGCGAGGGCAGCCTCTGGCCAGGCTAGAGGAGGAGCCACCTTTAGCCCCGCCTCCACCTCTGACTCGTGGGACAGTGTTCACACTCTTTTCGGTGCCACCTGTACAGGGAGGGCTTAGTTTATATGTTTAGGGTCTCCAAAGATCCTTCATCTCCAATATTCTAGCTGTCAACAAAAATTAGGAAACAGGTGATTTTTGTCTCCGCAGCTGGCCACATCCCATCTCCTAACCCTTCGCCCAGGAGTGTGTGAGCTGCAAGTGCTCCCACCTCTGGCACAAGGGGTTCAGGTGTCACCCTCCTAGGGAGGGACCGTTTGTAGTTTTAGACTCAAGGGGAGAGACACTGAGGATTAGCCACAGATATTGGCCATGGAGCCAAGTTCATGAAGCTGGTCAACTGCATACTACCATAACGCAAAAAGATGAAGATGCCTTTAGGTACATTAACAAACAAATGACCAAAATATTCCAGGGAAGGAGGATGGGGGATTCCTGTCAGAGCCAGGGGCCCTTCAAGCCCTGTCACTCTCCTGTGCCCCAACCTGGTCCTTCTTGCCTCCTTCAGGGCAAGCTCCCCAAAGACCCACCTGCCACGCTGTGCTGTTGGAGCTGATTGACCGCCTCTCGGAAGATCCTGAGGTTCCTGCAAGAGCATCCTCGGATGTCAGACTCTCCAAGCGGGCTCTGTCCTGGGGAGCCCCCGTTCCCACCACAGCCCACACAGTCCCACAGTCACCACTCCGGCTGCCTGCCAGCTTCCCGAGACTCCTGCTGAGGGAGGGACTCGTATATGGCTCATTCCCTCCTGTCCTCCATAGGGGCCTGAAGAAACCGTTTGGAAAATTCCATCTTTTCAGACCCTAGGGCTCCGGGGAGCCAAGCACAGAAGAGAAGGAGGGAATGAAGGAGAGAGGAACTGAGGGAAGGAGGCAGGGAGGGAAGGAGGATGTCTTCAGCACTACGGACAGCTCCACACCTGGCTGGGACTCCCAGGAGGAAACAGGAATGGACGAGCACTGAAGAAACCAGCATTACTGAGCATCCACTACGTGCCAAGCCCTGTGCTGGGCACTATTTATACAACCCACTGAGACAGGTACTGTCATTATTATTCCCGCTTTATATATGAGGAAAGTACAGCTCAAAGAGGTTAGGTAATTTGACAAAGGGCACAGTGCTAGTAAAGTGGCAGGGCTGACTATAGGTCCAGGCTTCTGCTCATCACACCACATTGATTCCTTGGGAATTATAACAGCGGTTTTTCTATCTTCTCTTTTGATGTGGACCCTTATGTGGAGATAGATGCCAGAATCCAATGGATTTTCAGCCCTTCCTCTGCCACCTGCTCTCTCCTACTAAGGTGAAATTAACCTTTACTAAGTGCATGAAATTTGTACTATGTGCTAGGGATTGTACATACCCTATATAACCTCTCTGGGCTTTACATAGTGAATGCCCAATAATGCTGGTTTCTTTAGTGCTTGCCCATTCTTTTTTCCTCCTGGAGTCCCAGAAACCACTGTTTCTAATGGTTAAGTGCTGCCATCTACCTGGCTTCCCATTATTCACACTGAGATCAAGGAGCTTCCATTACAACACCCCCCATGGCCACCTCTGGACTGCAAAGGAAAACTACCATAGAGTTCTTCAAGGATAGGGAGGTCTCCCACCCCCATGAATGCATTCCTTAATGCTTGGGTGAATGGAGTGTCCTCCAGCTTCTCCTAGGGTTGTGAGCAGGTTGCATATAATAGATCCACTCCAACGTGCTCACTCTCCTGAGGCTTCAGACTTTCCTACACAGTGTTCCAAGGAAGTCCTGGAATTTCAACATTGTTCAGTAAGGCCATCACTGTGTCCAAGCTTCAATCAATCAGATTATTATAGCCAGGTCATGGAAGCAACCTAAATGCCCATCGACAGATGAATGGATAAAGAAGATGTGGTACCTATATACAATGGAATATTACTCAGCCATAAAAAGGAATGAAATTGGGTCATTTGTAGAGATGCGGATGGACCTAGAGTCTGTCATACAGAGTGAAGTAAGCCAGAAAGAGAAAAACAAATATCGTATATTAACACATATATGTGGAATCTAGAAAAATGGTACAGATGAACCTATTTCCAGGGCAGGAATCGAGACGCAGAAGTAGAGAATGGACATGTGGACACAGTGGGGGAAGAGGAGGGGGGGACGAATTGGGAGATTAGGATTGACATATATACACTACCATGCATAAAATAGATAGCTAGCGGGAACATGCTATAAAGCACAGGAAGCTCAGCTCCATGCTCTGTGACGACCTAGGTGAGGGGATGGGGGGGAGTGGGAGGGAGGTCCAAGAGGGAGTGGATATAGGTATACATACAGCTGATTCACTTCATTGTACAGCAGAAACTAACACAACATTGTAAAGCAATTATACTCCAGTAAAAAATAAATTTAAAAAAAAACCCACTCCTGGGTGATCAAGTCAAAATATTAAATTCCACATCCTAGGCTAGGGCACCCATGTCCGTGAATTTGGCCAATCAATTCGTATAATTCTTCCCCTTGGTCTAACACCCTCGGAATCCACTCCTACAGGCTCCTGCTTATATAGATTGACAGAGTCTCATAAGTATTACACTGTGTAGACTATCTTCTCACAGTGCAGGGGTTTTTTTGTTTTTGTTTTTGTCTTTGTTTTCATCAAATTTAAGATTTATTAGATGTAGCAAGACCACATGGGAGTAATAAACTTACTAAACTGCCAAGTTTACCTTTTTGATTACAATATCAGTTCCTTGGTCAACTTCTGAGTATCTGAGGTTACTAGCTTGCACTTTTCCTCCAGGCTATGCTGGGGCTGAGTGCAGTCATGGGCTTGGAGGCGATGAGGATGATGAGGAGCACAGGTATCAGCTTATAGAATTACTGCTCCCCGGGCGACCACTGAGAGACTTTTATGCAGGTAAGGAAGTGCACTTAGGTAGGGAGGGGCTGCTTCCGCTGGTGAAGGGGATTTAGGGGAATTTGCAGATCAGAATTCTCAGCCCCATCCATTTCTCCCCAGATGTCTCCACCCCATGTCCTGGGGTCCCAGTCCTTTCCTATTAGCACTCCTCCTTCAGTATAAGAGACCTGGGGTGGAGGTGTTGCAACTCTGCAACCTTTACCATCAGACCCTGGGTTTGGTCCTCGGTTATACTCTCCTTGCACCCACAGACATGAGGGACTCCTTCAAGCTCTCATGGAAACCTTCTGTTGTTCACACACGTTCTCAATTTTATGGTCATAATTTTCTATTTATTTTCTCTCTCTCTCTCTCTCTCTCTCTCTCTCTCTCTCTATATATATATATATATATATATATATATATATATATATATATATATATGATCTCTTGGGCTGTAGGAAGAAGCCACTGTCTGTTGTTTTTTTTTTTAACTTCATAAATGCCCATGATCTTGGAAGATGTTTTTCTTTTTAATAAATTTATTTTTGGCTGTGTCTAGATTTTATATATATATATATATATATATATATATATATATATATATATATGATCTCTTGGGCTGTAGGAAGAAGCCACTGTCTGTTGTTTTTTTTTTTAACTTCATAAATGCCCATGATCTTGGAAGATGTTTTTCTTTTTAATAAATTTATTTTTGGCTGTGTTGGGTCTTCATTGCTGCGCATGGGCTTTCTCTAGTTGCGGTGAGTGGGGGCTACTCTTCCTTGCGGCGCGCGGGCTTCTCATTGCGGTGGCTTCTCTTGTTGTGGAGCACGGGCTCTAGGTGCGTGGGCTTCTGTAGTTATGGCACGCGGGCTCAGTAGTTGTGGCTCTCGGGCTCTAGAGTGTGTGCTCAGTAGTTGCGGCGTGTGGGCTTAGTTGCTCCACAGCATGTGGGAATCTTCCCGGACCAGGGCTCGAACCCGTGTTCCCTGCATTGGCAGGTGGATTCTGAGCCACTGAGCCACCAGGGAGGTCCCTCCACTGTCTTTGTAACCAGTATTGTTGCCACAGGGCAAAGTGCCACAGCCACATGATATGCCAAAGTCTGGCCTTCCCACCTGCACCGCATCCCATGCTGCTACTTCCCATGATCATTTGAGTAACTGTGATACTACCAGATGTCATGAATTACTTGCATCCTATTTCCCCCAGCAGGAGATTATCCCCATGTTGCTCAAATACAGGACAAACCCAATTCCAGAATCCTATTTGGAGAATCTAGTTCCTAAGGCCACTCTTGGCACTAGACAGAGTCCAGCAGGAAACTGAGGGCAGACTCAAATTAGGGTAATTCTAGAAGGGCTTGTTTACAAAGGCCTATTATAAAGGTGGGAGCAGGGGTTTCTAAAGAATATTGCAGTAACTTGAGACTAATGGTAGCAGAACTATTGCCTCTCCAGGTCCAAAGGGACGAGGGGAAGGAGTTTTCTGGAGCCCGGAAGACAGTTGGCTGCCTCGAAAGGTGAAAGGACACATCCAGACTATGATGTCCCCGCAGGGAAGAATCAAGGGAAGTAGAAACCCAATCCCATGTCTCTTACCCTTGCCGCTAGGCTTCTCATTGGCCAAAACTAACCAGAATCCAGGATCTCTCCAGGGGTTCTAGAGTCCACGCCATCTGTCCCCCAGAAAAATGGAAGTCCTTAGCTGGTGAAGGAGGCTTAAGTGGTCTCTGAGACACCTCTCAGACAGGACAAGAACTCTGTGTATCTTCACCCACACTTGCACATATCCACTGGTTACTGGCCACTGACTATTCCCTGGGCCACTGCCCTGCTGTGAGCCAGTCAGCTGTTAATGCTTCTGTCCTGTTGCGTTGAGAAACCTGTGTCCTCTGACCTCCACATCCTGGTCCTTGTTCTATATTCTCTGCCAGCAGGGCAAGCCTGTACCCTCTGGCTGTCATCAGCCCCAGACGGTCAAGAGGCATCATCAAACACAAAGTACCAGTAAATACCATCCACAGAGCCTTTGCAACAACCAAGATAGTCATAATAGCAAGCACGTTATGTTTAGGACCATTATAGGTGTTTCCCATGTAATGATTCATTTCATCGTCACACTCCTATGAGATAGGACAGGTCTTCCCTGTCTTGTTCATCTCTGGCGCCTTAAGACCCTGCCTGGCACTTGTTAGATATACAATAAGTCTGTGTTGAATTTACTGTCTCCAGTTTGCTACTGCAGATCACAAAGCTCTTGAGGGGCAGAGCTGGAATTTAGAGCCAGGCGGTCGAGCTCCAGAGCCCACGACCTCAACCCCAATGTGTGCTGCTCTTATTTTTTTAACATAATGCCAAGCTTTCCCTCATCTTTTCTTTTCCCAGGAAAGCATCTCCAAATCCTTTCACCTTGCTCACATAGGTAATAACATGACATGACATAAATGGCACTCAGGTGGCACTGTGGTATATTCTCACCTCATTTAAGCCTCATTATAACCTTCACAGGGCAAGGCTTGAAGGCGCAAGGACCTGTTCAGTGCTATTCATTGCTGTAGCCCCAAAGCCAAGCCTGGCACAGAGCATATGCACATTAAATATCAATTGGGTGAGTTAACTTTACAGATGAGGGATTGAGGTTCATAAAGCTTAATAAAGTTTCCCAAGGTGGCAGAATTAGAAAATGACAGAGCCCTGATTTGTAACCTGTCTTTGTCCCCAAGACTGTTTCTACTGCACTGTGCTGCCCGGTCTCTCTGGGTCTCACTTTCCTCACCAGTTAAATGGGGATTTTAACGGCCCTTAGGGTTGCTGTTGGGACAAAGTGTACAATGAGGTGGAGGCACTCTGCAAACAGGAAAGGGGGACACAGATGCAGTGCTACCTTCTTTCCCTCTCTGTGTCGCTGAGCCCTGGTGCAGAACAGGAGCCCCAGAGAATGAGGGTGATGCCTCCAGACAACAGTGAAACTGAGATGGATGGAAGACGGGTGGATGGATGCACCAAAAATAATGCCCTTTTGAAAAAGATGTTACTGTACCAGGGTGGACGCTGGCTGGTCTTTTAGCCTTTATCCAGCAGAGGGCACCAAGGCTCCAATAATTAGCCTAGACTAGAGTTTCCTGGCAGGAAAAAGCCTCCTGCAGGAGGGCACTGTAGCCAAGCCCTGGTCCTGGTCTGTAGCTTGTTGGCAACTCTGGCAGGTGAAAGGATAGATACACAGAAAACCAGGTCAGAGACCACGGGGCACAGGGTGAGATGTAAAGAGCACAAGCTTAGAGACAGACCCTCTCACCTGCCTCCAGTAACAGGGACCTCAGGGAGAACACTTCACACACCAGAGCCCTGCTTCCCTTTGTAAAATGGGGAAATAAGTGTACCTTTTATGTTTGTCGTGATGATTAAATGAGATACACTAGAGAGCACTCAATATGCTGAACGCACTCAACACTTACAAGTGAGGTATTCACAGTTCAGAGTGGTTGTTTGACTTACCCGAGGCCACCAAGCAAATACAAGATGGGAAGTAGAGATGGTCTCCAAGGATCCTGATGAGATTTCTAAGCGAATAGAGAAAATTCTGTTAGGATCAAAGTGGTTTGGGGCAATGGAGACAGTTCCAGGTGAATGTGGAAATTTTAGGGGTGGAAACTGCTCTGAGGCTAAGGAAGGTTCTTGGAGACAAAGGCTGAGTTCAGTGAACTCATCCTGCCACCTGGGGTGGATACCAAATAACCACTTAACAGCCCGCACAGGAGCTCCAGGTACACTTCTGTAATGTGGGAAATTAACATTTTAATGTGGAATTCGACTTGCACCTCCTTGGGCGGCTGGGTGTAAATTTGCCATCTGTTTCAGAAGGCTGAGTTTTCCCGTAGGCATTTATTTTATGTGTTGTTGTCACTCGTGATCCCTGCCAGGGGTTTATCGCAAGGACCAGGCCTGGCTTGAATTGCCTTGGAATGAGCTTGTCAACTAGCATCAACCTGCAGAAAGCCAAGACTTTCAAAAAATGAACAGAAAACCCACGTCGTGTTTCCCTGGAGCAAGTGGAGAGTCCTGCCCGGAAAACACAAAAGAGCGAGCCGCCTTTGGATCATAAGCTGGTCCCCTGACCCTGAGGAGGAATATGGTCCACACTGTAGCGCTCCTGTTTCAGCAAGTGGCTTGTAGAGAGCAGGCCTTCCCTGAGACTGGGAGAGGACCCAAAGGAAAACTGGCGGTGCTCTATTTGCCCTCTTCCTCCTCATAAGTCAGCGTCTAAAACCTGCCAAGGTGCTGCAGGCCAGTGTAGACTTGAGTGGGACCGTACCCACCCCGTCTAAACCTGCTTCTGCAGCCCCCAAAGCTGCTCACCACGGTGAGTGACAGGCTCTGCCACCTGAGGGTCTGCCTCTTCCACCAGCAGCACGTGACCCCACGCCCTGTCCTGGCTTAAGCAGGATCTCTGCCTTCATTCTTCATAAAGCTCCTCCCATCCATGAGTCCAGCTTGTTGAGATTCACCCCTTCGTCTGTCTGTGACTTCAACCTTTTCTGAGCCCTTATTCTGCGCCAGCTCTGTCCTTGGTACCAAGGAGACTGGATTACTAAACCAAGGCCCCTGCTGTAACCTAGTGGGAGAGGCAGAGGATTGCCACCTAGTGGAGGGTGTGTTATAGGGAAGAACAAATCTGACTCCATATTCGATCTGTTTCTTTTACTTTAACCTTTGCATTCTACTGCTTTTGCTTCAAGAGTGTTGCCAATAGCCTGAAATGTACAGGATAACCCATTCTCAAGGCTCTGACCTTTAAAGGTATAACTCTTT
>NW_006788663.1:522299-533648 GCF_000442215.2 Lipotes vexillifer
CTCTTTCCCATTCATATAGAGATTAAAAATAACATTTGTCTTGTTGGAGGTTTACAGGAACATTGTGAGCTGACCTGCATGGACAGCTGCAAGAACAAAGGCTTCTGACATCAAGAAGTTTTTGAGAACCAACCACGCCCCTCCCTCACCTTGCCTTTAAAAATGCTTTGCTGAAACCCTTCAGGGAGTTCAGGATTTGGGGGGCATGACCGACCCGTTCTCCTTGCATGGGCCGGCAATAAACCTTTCCCTGCTCCAAACTCTGACGTTTAGGTTTGTTTGGCCTCACTGTGCTTCGGGTGCATAAACTTGCGTCTGTTCAGTAACAAGTGGAGGCACCAAAGGAGGTGGAAGCAACCCTCTCTGGCGTGGATCCTGTGGTCTGGTGAATCTCAGCCCCTCCCCTCCTCATGCGTGTGCTGGACCTCAATCTCCAGCAAAATGATTGAGCAGGACAGAGGCAGCAGAGGGCCAGCTGGCAGAGACATGTCAACTGACAAGGAGCCAGCAGCAAATAGTAAGAAGTAGATGGGAGAGTCCAGAAAACTGTGAGAAGCAGCCTGATGAGAAAGTGAGCCGCACTTGCCAGGGGGGGCCCGTGGCAGTGCCCTGGAGGGCATGAGGCTGAGAGTTTGCAGCCTCAAGTGCTGTCCAATTCTTCTCCATGGCCCCAGGACCCCAGACAGCTCTGGCCCATCAGGGTTCTGCAGAGCTAGCCACGTTCTGGGAGCAGGGCTGAATGCGTGAGGTGATACCAGGGCGTGGAGACCTGGGGCACCCATGCTGCCTCCATGTCGAGGGCCCTGGCAGTGAGGCGGGGCGGGAGGCAGCTGCTCCCTGTGCTGCCAGACCACCGGCTGGCACCTCCAAACAGGCAGCCTGCCACTTCCCACTCTGACATCTGAGGCCACCCTCTGGGGCCATCTTGTTTCCTTTAAGATTGCACTACTTGTGGGACTTACCTGGCGGTCCAGTGGTGAAGACTCCGAGCTTCCACTGCAGGGGGTGTGGGTTAGATCCCTGGCTGGGGAACTAAGATCCCGCGTGCTTCGCGGTAGTGTGCCCACCCCCCGAAAAGAAAAAGATTGTGCTACTTGTGATGTGCCCCCAAGCTCACTGCCGTGTTCCCTCACCTCCAAAATGCAGAGCCTCTGGTCAGATATCTGGCCATAACACGGCACCTACTGGGACATCAGATCTGGCAGCTTTTTTGGCTGTTGTGCCTTTTCTAAGACGAGAACCAGCTGCCAATGGTCTGCTTGGGAAGGATCTCTCAGCTTCTCCTCCCACTGTCCAATTTCCATCGTTGGGTTGTCACAGTGGGTAGAGGACACGTCAGACTCGTGCTGGGCTGAAAACGCCTCTGAACTGGCCGGTGATCTTGGGAGCCTGTCTCCTCACCTGCTTAATGGGGGACAATTGTGCCTGCCTCCTGGGGTTGCTGTGAGGTTTGTGTGGGGTGACAAGTGCGCCTGACACGGGTTGGGAGGTGCGCAGCAAGTGTCTGTTAGGGGCTCTGGAAAGCATGGGGCCAGACAGCAAAGTGCAGAACCTGTGGGTATTATAGGACGGAAACCAGATCCTAACCCATGGATGGGTCAGAATTCTCTCTCCTTACTGAGCCTTGATCTGCGTCTACATGGGGAACGCTCCAAGGGCTGAAAGCTTGCAATTAAGGCCACAGTAGACTCCAACGAGAGTAACACTCTTTAAGCAAACCTGAATGCCAGCTCAATGAGAGATGACTGCCAACGCTCATGCCCCAGCTGTGTGTGTGTGTGTATGTGTGTGTATGTGTGTGTATGTGTGTGTGCGTGCGCGCGCACACGCACACACACGCATGCAAACATGGAATGGGATTGCTTGTACAGCTGACGCCTGCTCTCCAGGTTTGGGCTGTGGCAGGATGTGACACTCCATCTGAGCGCTGTGTCTGACTTTTGGAGCCTTCTTTAAGACAGAGGCAGCCAACGTGCCTGCTGGAGCCAGCCTCACAGCTGCTGTCTCCATCACAGGGAGGAGCCTGGCTCTGGTAGGGGCTGCGTGGCATCAGCTCCCAGATCCTAGCCCCAGGCCAGGGCATGACTGAGAAAGGGGTCT
This sequence comes from Lipotes vexillifer, assembly GCF_000442215.2. Classification (NCBI taxonomy): domain Eukaryota; kingdom Metazoa; phylum Chordata; class Mammalia; order Artiodactyla; family Lipotidae; genus Lipotes; species Lipotes vexillifer. The sequence continues at coordinate 524,400 of NW_006788663.1, forward strand.
CTGGGCAGGGATAGAGAGGGGGTGTGGGCCCAGAAACACTGGTCCAGGAATAGGTTGAGAAAGCAATGTTGGTCAGGGAGTTAAATGGAGCAGTGATCAGGTAGTGATGGGGCAAGAAGGAGAAACAGCTCACCGTTGTCATAGATGGGGAAGAGGTAGAAAGCCAGGGAGAAGGGCAGAGAGGGAAAGGAGTCCATAGAATCAGAAGCAATAGAAACAGAGGAAGGGAGAGAGGGAGAAAGAGATTCAAGAAAGAAAAATTAAGATAGGAAGTAGATGTTCAGAGAGGGAAATAAAATCATAGGAAGAGGAAACAGAGAAACTCCAAGAGAATCAGAGACAGACAGGGAAACAGTGTATGATAAATAGACCACGAGCAAAAGGAGAGGTGGCAGATAAAAGGGAGTACGCCAGAGGCGGGAGGAGGAGAGGGCAGAGCCTGGAGGGGCCTTAAGACCTACCGCATTCAACCCTCACCCCTATTTTCCAGATGAGAAAACTGAGGCCCAGCAAATCAGTGACAGAATCAGGCTTAGAATACAGGTGACAAAGCTAGTGAAAAGGGAAAGAAACCTGGAGAAAAGATGAGAGTCCAGCAGAAAGCCCCAAATGGTTGAGGATCAAGAACAGAAGGGGTGGGGCTTCCCTGGTGGCGCAGTGGTCGAGAGTCCGCCTGCCGATGCAGGAGACGCGGGTTCGTGCCCCGGTCTGGGAAGATCCCACATGCCACGGAGCGGCTGGGCCCTGGAGCCTTGCCCGCTGAGCCTGCACGTCCGGAGCCTGTGCTCCTCAACGGGAGAGGCCAAAGCGGTGAGAGGCCCGCATACCGCAAAAAAAAAAAAAAAAAAAAAAAGAACAGAAGGGGTGGAGGACTTCCCTGGTGGTCCAGTGGTAAAGAATCCACCTTCCAATGCAGGGGCCGCAGGTTCGATCCCTGGTCAGGGAACTCAGATCCCACATGTCATGGGGCAACTAAGCCCCACGCGCCACAACGACTGAGCTCACACGCCTCAACAAGAGAGCCTGCGTCGGCAAACTACAGAGCCCACGCAACCTGGAGCCCATGCGCCACAGCTAGAGAGAGAAAACCTGCACGCCGCAACTAGAGAAGAGAAAGCCCGCGTGCCACAGCTAGAGAGAAACCTGTGTGCCGCAACAGAGATCCCACATGCCGCAACTAAGACCCGACGCAACCAAAAATTAATTAATTAATTAATTTAAAAAAAAAAAAGAAGAGGAGGGGTGGGGAGAGGGCCTGGGGTCTGGCCCACAGGCTGGGCTGCCGTGATGGGGAAACCCTGGGCACCCAGAGCAGGGAACACCTGGCCTCTCCCTAAGCTGGGGGGCTGGCACTGGCCCACAGACTAGAGGGCCTCCTGCCTGTCCAGGTCCCAGCTGCAGACAGAGAAACCGGGTGTGGTATGGGCTGAACCAATACTAACGCAGTGATTTCCACTTCCACACATTCTTACCTAGTCCAGGGATTTGGCTCATCAGACCTCTTCAAATTAAACCAGTAAATCAGAAGGAAGCACCCTGGAGGTGGGCACACTGGCAGGCCTAAGAAATGTCAGCTGACAACCAAGAAGGAGATGGAATAATCATGAACAACAGATACCAGAAATCACTGTTTCTCAATCTGGGACCAAGCAGAGCAGGGGCACCAGAATCATTAACAGTAAGCCTGCTTAACAATGATTCATAGTTATCAAGATTGTGTAACCACCCTAGTGAATGCTGCTTACAAAGGTGCAGAAGCGTAACACGCATTTTAGAGAAAGGGTCTCAAATCAGGAGTCCAGCAATGTATTCTGAGGGTACAAGAATTCTTTGAGAATTTTTAACTGTGTGTTTTCCTTATTTGACATTATTTTTTAAATTCTCTTCCCAGTTATGGGAGCAAATGATTTCCTTTGAAGTGACAATTCAAAGTTAAACGAGATTTTCATAGAATAAGATTTGAATTTCTTGGTCAGTGTTAAGGACTGACCATTGAGTGGTCAGTTCAACAAACATTGACCTTTACTTCCCCTTTGCCAAGTCCTGGGCCCATATGGGAGCTGGCCTGGCACAGGGTATCAGAGCACAGAAAGGGTTAGGAAGTTACCCACATGAAGGAGGGGGGCAGTGCCTATGATGGCAGACTGGTTATATATCATCAAATAAGTAAATATATTCAGCATAATGGAAGCCAGTTTTCTCACTGTTAGAGGAGGGAGTTACAAATATGGAAAGAGAGAAAAATAGAATTTTCTGTGTGATGTTTGATGTTGGAGTGGAATTGGAGGTGGTGGGATGAACACGTGGTTTTCCAGATAGATATGCTTTCTACCTCTTTCCACTGAGAGGAGCTGGAGTAGTAACATTCCAATAGCAATGAGCACCCTTAACACTTAGATCTTAGCTTCTAAAAGGAACCGGGGCTCCTTGTAGAAAGGGCTTATTCCAAGCCTGGAACAGGGAAGGAAAAAGATGAGCCTGGAAAAGCTCATGGAAAGTAAGGAAGTGCTCACAGAATGACTGGGATATATCAAAAGACACGGAAGTTGCTGGTCAAATCTGGAATACGCTGTGTGTCAAAATAAATAATAAGAAGAACAGATTATAACTCATTGAATAAGAAACCAGAAGTCCAGGGGGCTTCCCTGGTGGCGCAGTGGTTGAGAGTCCGCCTGCCGGTGCAGGGGACATGGGTTCGTTCCCCAGTCCGGGAAGATCCCACATGCCGCAGAGCGGCTGGGCCCGTGAGCCATGGCCGCTGAGCCTGCGCGTCCGGAGCCTGTGCTCCGCAACGGGAGAGGCCACAGCGGTGAGAGGCCTGCGTACCGCAAAAAAAAAAAAAAAAAAAAAAAAAAAAGAAACCAGAAGCCCAGACTGTCAGGGAGGGAGGGAAAGAAGGAGGAGGGAGGGAGATTTTGATGTAGAATGGGGATACTGATACAGTTTCAGAATACTTCCCCACAAAATACTTATTCATCACAAATGGAAAAGAAATAATTTTCTGCAGTAATTTTCCTGTGGAGAAGCTTGGCAAGAACCATCAGAGTGATCAAAGTGAAACATCACCAGTAATGGAGCAAATGAAATCATGTGCCACCTGATGGGATGCACCGAGAAGAACACAGCATCACTTCTGTGATGTTCCTGCTCCAGATTCTCATCATGAGGTAGCATCAGACAAACCAAATTTGAAGGGCATCCTACTGAATAACTGGCCTGTAATCTTCAAAAGCAAGATCGTGAAAGTCAAGGAAGGGCTGAGGAGCCATTCAAGTCGGAAGGAGACTAAGAGGCACAGCACAACACAAGATTTTGAACTGGATCCTTTGGCTCTAAAGGACATTACTGGGACAATTAGAGAAACATGAATCAGGTGTAAGGAGTAGATTACAGTAATGCATACATGTTCATTTCCTGATTTTGATGTTCCTATTGTGGCTACGTAGGAAAATGTCCTCGTTTGTAGGAAACACTAAAATATTCTTTGAGGGAAAATATAAATTATGGCACTCGCAACTTTTCTGTAAATGTGAAATTGTTAAAAAGTTTTTTTGATCTTCCCACAATAAAACTCCCAAAAAAAGTTTTTCATCTGAACAATGCCAAACCTTCAAGGAATGAATAACCCTGAATTCATAAACACTTCCATATGAAAATCAAAGTCGGTGTGATAAAGAAAAATTGTAAGCTTATAGAATATATGAACATGTATATAAAAAAATCCCAAATAAAACTGCAAGCTAAGTCTAGGGCACCAGACTCCAAGGGCCTTTCTTGAGAGTCAGCTGGCTGGCCCTCTGCCCCTGCCGGGCGGGTCCTCCACTCCCTGTGCTGCAGGAGTGCCATCTTGGATCCTGAGGTCCGCCCCCTTGAGAGGTGACACAGCCTGGGCCGTTTAGGGACTTCCTGCAGCAGGCTGCCAAACTACCCCTGAATTGCCTACTTTGGATTGATATATGAGAAAGACATGAACTCCTCTTATGTTTAAGATGCTATTATTTAGGGATTTCTGTCATTCACAGTCAAATCTTATCTTAACTAATATTGATCAATAGCAGATTCAAGGAGAAAAGCCATATTTTCATCTAGCAGGTTTTTTAGAAAAGGATTCAGTGAAATTCAATGTTCATAATTTTAAAAAGAACTCTTGGCAAGCTTGGAAGAGACAAAAACCTCCTAAACCTCGTAAAGAATACCTACACAACTCCCGCAAACAAACATTATAGTCAACAGTGAGTTGTTTTTTTAAAAATCCTCTTTAAAATTAGGAACAGGACAAGGATACTTGCTGTAACAAATTCTATCCAATTCGGTTCTGGAGCCCCTAGTCAAGGCAATACAGTAAAGAGAAAAAATGAGAAGTACAAAGATATGAAAGGAAAAACAAAACTCTCATTGTTTACAGATGATATTGTCTACGTGGAATGTACAAACAATCCTGAAAAATATCATTAAAATAATAGCGTTTAGGAAGTGGGTGAATATAAGATAAATACATTAATAGCAGTTGCATTTTTATATACTGGCAACATAAAATTCAAAAATGTAATTTGTTTTTTTTTTTGGCCGCGCGGCATGCGGCATCTTAGTTGCGGCATTCCCCACCAAGGATCGAACCCATGCCCCTGGCAGTGGAAGCGCGGAGTCCTAACCACTGGACCTCCAGGGAACACCCCAAAATGTAATTTTTTTAAAAGATGCATTTACAATAGAAACAAAAATTTAAGTGTACCTTGAAATAAATTTAACAGAAGACATGCAAGCTCTTTTGCGAAGAAATATTTTATTGAAAACATTTTTGTTTTGTTTTTTTGTGGTACGTGGGCCTCTCACTGTTGTGGCCTCTCCCGTTGCGGAGCACAGGCTCCGGACGCGCAGGCTCAGCGGCCATGGCTCACGGGCCTAGCCACTCCGTGGCATGTGGGATCTTCCTGGACCGGGGCACGAACCCGTGTCCCCTGCATCGGCAGGCGGACTCTCAACCACTGTGCCACCAGAGAAACCCTATTGAAAACATTTTATTGAAAAACATTAAAGACATTTAAAAAGTAGGGGATACTTAAGATTCATGGATAAAAAATCATCAATTATTGGTGTCAATTATCTCCAAATTGATATATAGATTCCATATCATCCCAATCAAAATTCCAGCAGATCTTTTGGAGAATTTTGCAAGTCAATTTTAACATGTTTTTTTTTAAATAGACAAGCAAAAGAGCGAAGATACTCCCCCAAAAGAAAAATCAGGTGAGGGACCTGCCCTAGCAGCTATTGAGACTTATCATAAAACCATAGAAACTAAGAAAGTGTGGGTGTTGACATAGGTGGTAAACAACCGGAGCAATGAAACAGAATAGAGACCCTAGAAATAGGTCCTTGCATATGTGGAAACTTGATCTATGGCAGCTGTATTGCAGATGAAGAAAGGACCATTCACTGAATGGCGCTAAATACTTCTGGTTAACTTTCGGCCAAAAATGAAGTGTGATCTGCACCTCACACCAGACACAAAAATCAATTCCAGATGGCTTAAGAGCCTAAATTTGAGAGCCAACTTTTCTGTTAATTTTTGGAGAACATATAGGACATATACATTGCTTTATGAACTTAAGATAGAGGACTTTTTTAAATAAGACATTAAAAATGCAAACATGAATGCAAAAGTGCAATGAATTTTATTGCTATAGAGTTTAGAACTTATGGTCATCAAAAGATACCATAAAGGACGTGAAAACATGATCTGCAAAATGGGTGTGGCAAATTTTATTTTCCAAAGATGGCTGCAACAATATCTCCCATCCCACATGCTCTTTTAGGAGCTTGCCACTCCCCATCAAGAAGCAGAGTCTACGTCCTCTGCCCTTGGACCTGGCAGGTGCTTGTTGGCGCTTGTCTTGACCAATAGGGTACAATCAAAGTGATGATATGTGACTTCCAGGTCTAGGTCATAAAAATGCCATACATGTTAACCTCCATCCCTTGCTTCTGGCCTCCTCCCCCACTCCCCACCTGCACTTTGCAGGTGACACATTACTGCTTTCCGGTTCAGACCCTCACCTTCACCACATCTGATATGCTAATATTTGCCTGGGCTTGGTTTCTCCAGCTGTCTCATCAAGACCCTCCTCCAGCACCACCTGACCTAGGCCTTACTTGGGGCATATACTTTCACAGTCTGCAACTAGAGAGGTGGAGAGAAGCACAGAAAACAGAAAACAGAAATCAAAGGCATATCCAACTTCCATTCATGCTGAGGAATGGGGGAGAGAGGGATGGTCTGGAGTAATTGCACATGAGCACGCTCAGAGTGGGGGGCCCTGTCCCCACCACTGCCTGGTACTGTCCTCCAGAGTCATGCCCAGTAAGGGTGGAAAAGGTTGGGACTTAAAGAGTTGAGTTCTTGCTCTGCCCCTGATGTGCTGTGTGACTCTGGACATGTCAATTTGCCTCTCTGGGCCTCAGCTTCCTTAACACCAAGGTTCCTCTGTTTGTTGTTTTCATACATATAATAACCAGCAGGGGGCCTGATATATGGAGTAGATGCTCCATAAATGGAGTTGAAGGAATGGTCTCTTGCCCTGCCCCCCGCATATTTCCTACCTAGCAAACTTCTACTCATTCATCAAGACCCATCCCGTGTATCACGCCTGCAGGACGTCTCCCCTGTGACTCATAAAGCTATCTGGGGCTCTCCATGCTTCACTCCCTCACAATATGGAACTCTGCCTCCTATCTCAGCTACCCCTGAATGTGAGCCCTCTGAGAGAAGAAATCATTTCCTAACCACCTCTGTATCCAGAACCCAGCCCCGGGCCTGGCACAAAGCAGGCACCAGGAAATGGCTGCTGAACTGATTATTTAATCAGCACATAATGAAATTTGTTCCTTTAAGATGATCCAGGGCTTCCCTGGTGGCGCCATGGTTAAGAATCCGCCTGCCAATGCAGGGGCCACGGGTTCGATCCCTGGTCCAGGCAGATCCCACATGCCGCGGAGCAACTAAGTCCGTGCGCCACAACTACTGAGCCTGCACTCTAGAGCCCAAGAGCCACAGCCACTCAGCCCGCGTGCACAACTACTGAAGCCCGCGTGCCTAGACCCGGGGTCCGCAACAAGAGAAAACACCACAATGAGAAGCCCGCGCACCGCAACGAAGAGACAGCCACTGAGCCCGCGTGCACAACTACTGAAGCCCGCGTGCCTAGACCCGGGGTCCGCAACAAGAGAAAACACCACAATGAGAAGCCCGCGCACCGCAACGAAGAGCAGCCCCGACTCACCGCAACTAGAGAAAGCCCACATGCAGCAACGAAGACCCAACACAGCCATAAATAAATAAATAAATAAATAAATAAATATATATGCATATTAAAAAAAAAAAAGATGACCCAGAGGGGTCTGTTCTGGCTGACGGCCACTCAGCATGTATTACCAGCCAGACTAGGAAGTGAGACCCCAGGCTTCTTTGAGATTCCTGTGAGTGAGGCCAGTCACCAGACTGTTGGGGAGAGTCCTCAGCTTCCAGACAGCTGTTTTCTCAGCTGATCTCATGACACACATGAGCAGCGGTCCCCAACCTTTTTGGCACCAGGGATCGGTTTCATGGAAGACAATTTTTCCATGGACGGGGGAGGGGTGGGGATGGTTCAGGTGGTAACGGGAGCAGTGGGGAGTGGTGGGGAGCGACAGATGAAGCTTCGCTCTCTTGCCCGCTGCCCAACCCCTACTGTGCGGCCCGGTTCCTAACAGGCCGCGGACCGGTCCAGGCCCAGGGCTTGGGGACCCCTGAACATAAGTGTCTCATGTATTCTTTTATTTTCCAATATTGGCAATATTCCAATAGTGCTATACTTTTTTCTAGTAAGATCTACAGACATATATGAGGATATTAATTATCATCAATGCTGATTTAAATGCATATTCATACCTTTCATGCCTTAGTCAAACGGCACAGGGTAAACTCTCAATTATCTGCATGTGGCTTGTCCATGACAAGTGTGGACTCCCAGGTGGCTTTCCTGGACCTCCTGGGCCACCTTCCCCTTCTTGTCTGATGCTAAGGACTCAACCTTTCCAATTTAACCTGAACCAAAAGAAATCTGATGTCCTGAGGCTTGCTCACACACCTCTGGCCTGTTCCAGTCCAGTATGGCCCAGTTCAGCTCAACTTGAACTGAACTCAGACACGAGGCAGCTCATGAACCAAGCTGTAGCCCCTCAACAAGCCCCGCTGTGGGAGCCAGTGTGTCCCTGCACCCCTCTACCTGCGTCCTCATTTTCATACAGTTCAGCCTAGGACTCTGTGTTCCAGAAAGACCCTTGGGGCTGCAGAGTGGAGACGGGCAGGAGGACAGACTGAGGCAGGAGACCAATGTCTCAGCTGCTATGTTGACTGGCCCTGGATCCCTTGGTCCACCCCCAAATTCTAGGGTGGCCACAGGAAACAGTTCCCATACCTGCTGACAGCTTCCCACCCCAAGCAGCTTCCTCTATTTTCTGCCCAGGGAAGAGAAGCCTTTGCCAGGAAACTGCTCTGCCCTTCAGACACCTCTGGGGCCCCAGGGAGCCTGAGCTTTATTGTTTTTTCTCCTCACTTTCCCCACTGCCCGATTTACTCTTAGGATCACCCTGTAAAACCTGTGTGCATCCAAGTTCTTGTGTCAGGATCTGCTTTTGAGGGAACCCAAAAGAATACGCCCCAGGTGGAACCGTGCAGGGAAGAGGTGATAAGGGCCTAACTAAGGAGAGGGGTTGTGAGGATGCAGAGAACTTGTTGATCCCAGAGAAGTTTTAAAGGTAGAATGGGTGGGACCTGGCAACTAATTAGATATAGGGGACAGGGCGGGAAAAAGGAAAGAGGCAGGAGTGACTCCCAAGTTTCTAATTCAGGCATCACCTTTACTGTGATAAGAAACGATGAAGAAGCAACTTTGGCAAAGAAAGATTTGAATGCATTACAATTTCAAATTTTATATATATTATAATAATCCTCATACCAACCTTGTAAGATATTCATAAATATATTGATTTCCCATAATGTCAAAAAGAAAAAAGGGATTTAAATGGCTTATAAGGGCTTCCCTGGTGGCGTAGTGGTTGAGGATCCGCCTGCCGATGCAGGGGACACGGGTTCGTGCCCCGGTCCGGGAAGATCCACATGCCGCGGAGCGGCTGGGCCCGTGAGCCATGGCCGCTGGGCCTGCGCATCCGGAGCCTGTGCTCCGCAACGGGAGAGGCCACAGCGGTGAG
>NW_006788663.1:533734-537749 GCF_000442215.2 Lipotes vexillifer
AAAAAAAAAAAAAAAAAGTGGCTTATAAGATTTTATAAAAATACAAGATGATGGATCTATAGCATTGAATATCAATCAATGGAATGTTAAAGGGAGTTGTTAAAATGATGATGTAGAATATTTAATGCCTTGGAAAGATGTTTATAGCATTTTATTAAGTTAAAAAATCAGCCCACAAGAATATTTATAGATGAATGCTAACTGTGGGAGTATGTATGTGCTTGGGTATATATAGTGGATTTCAACTGCAGACCACTCAGATGTACCAAAAAAGTGGTAACTTTATTTTTTGGCTAAATTTATTTCTATTATGAACCCCCATTCTGTGAGATAGAAACTTAATCTCAGACATTTCTGGGTCCTCCAGCCAAACAAACCACCCCCTCCTTTTCCCTGTTCCTACAGGTAGGTCCTCAAGTGTCATCTCTCCACAGTGGTGTCCTCCTGAGACATCCCAACAGCCTGCCCAAGCCCTGGCCGTCAGTCCTCACTGAGCACTTTCTGGTCAAGCCTTATTCCCGACTATGTGACCCTTCAGTTCCAGGCAGCTTTCTTAGCTACTGCAGGGCCCCTGTGGTGGGCAGAAAAATGTACCTCCCCCCCGCCACAAGGCATGTTCACTTTCTAATCCAGAACCTGTGACTATTACCCAATATGGCAAAAGATGAAGATGCATATTGCTTATAGGGCAAAATATGTGATTAAGATAAAAATCTTGAAAAAAAAAATCTGGTCCCATAATTTCAAAGAGGAGGAAACTGAGGTCCAAAGAAATGAGTTCCCTTACCCCAGATCACCCCTAAGGGCTCCTGATTTTTCTTCTTCCCTTCTTCTCAGCAGAATAAAATATAATGGGGCAGGATAATATAGAAAAGTGCTACCAGTGGACACAATGAATTCATTTATAATGTCATCATTAACTGAGCACCTATATACCCAATGCCCTGCTAAGCCCTAGGGGTGGAGGACCTCTGCCCTCACTGATCTTAGATGCTAGTGGAAAGAGGTAGCTTCCATCACCTTTTAAAAATTGGTCTCCTGTATCCAGAAATTCTAAATATGCATCTCCAACCCATCAGAGGCCAATAAAATGTTCTATTTCTTTTATTCTGCACATATTTTACTCATCAATTGGGTGCCTCAACCCAGGCAGAGATAAACTGAAAGAAAGGCAGTGAGTGATTCTTGAACCCTGTCTCATTCAGCTCTTCTTTTGTTCCTTACCTAGGCAGACATAGAGAGATGAGGTACATGGATACACACATGGATGGAGAGGATAGAGAGCAGAAGACTGAGATTTTTATCTCACCTAAGAAATTTTTAAAAATTATGTATGGGTTTATATTATAATTTATTGATGATTTTAATGATTTGCTTAGTTTAAATTGTTATATGTATTTGCTTATAATTATCATCTTATATATTTTTGAAATTTTGTTTATTTTTATCTTATTTAAAGGTAAGATTTTATTGAGATAATTGACATATGTTTCAGGTATAAAACATAATGATTTGATATTCGTATTGATAAATATTGCAGAATGATTATCACAATAAGTCTAGTTAGCATCCATCACCACATGTAGTTACAAAATTTTTTTTTCTCGTAATGAGAACTTTTAAGATCTACTCTTAGCAACTTTGAAATATACACTACAGTATTATTAACTATAGTCACCATGCTGTACATTACATCCCCAGGACTTATTTATTTCGTAACTGGAAGGTTTTTTTTTTTGTTTTGGCTGCGTGGGGTCTTCATTGCTGTGTGTGGGCTTTCTCTGGTTGCGGCGAGCAGGGGCTACTCTTTGTTGCAGTGCACAGGCTTCTCATTGCAGTGGCTTCTCTTGTTGTGGAGCACGGGCTCTAGGAGCACGGGCTTCAGTAGTTGTGGCACGCAGGCTCAGTAGTTGTGGTGCACAGGCTTAGTTGCTCCGCAGCATGTGGGATCTTCCCGGGCCAGGGCTCGAACCCATGTCCCCTGCATTGGCAGGTGGATTCTTAACCACTGCGCCACCAGGGAAGCCCATAACTGGAAGTTTTTACCTTTTGATCTCCTTCACCCATTTCTCCAATGCCCCCCCACTACCCTCCCCCCTGGCAATCATTAATCTGTTCTCTGTTTCTCTGAGATCTATTTGGGGGAATTTTATTTGTTTTAGGTTCCACATATAAGTGAGAACATACAGTATTTGTCTTTCTCTGTTTGACTTATCTCACTTAGCATAATGCCCTCAAGGTCCATCCATGTTGTTGGTTTGACAAGATTTCATTCTTTTTTATGTTTGAATAATATTCCATTATATATATATATATATATATGTATATATATATCACATTTTTTTTATCCATTCATCCACTGATGGACACTTAGTTGTTTTCACGTGTTGGTTATTTTGAACAATGCTGCAGTGAACATGGAGGTACAGATATCCTTTCAAGTTAGTGTTTTCATTTGCTTTAGGTAATACCCAGAAGTAGAATTGCTGGATCATATGGTAGTTCTATTTTTAATTTTTTGAGAAAGTTTCATACTGTTTCCCATACATAGTGGCTGCACCAATTTACATTCCCACCAGCAATGCACAAATGTTCCATTTTCTCCACGTCCTCGCCAACACTTGTTATTTCTTGTCTTTTTGATAACAACCATTCTACAGATGTGAGGTGATATCTCATTGTGGTTTTGATTTACATTTCCCTGATGATTAGTGATATTGAGCACATTTTCATATACCTGTTGGCCATCTGTATGTCTTCCCTGGAAAAATGTCTATTCAGATCCTCTGCCCATTTTTAAATACGATTGTTTGGGGGTTTTTTCTGAGTTGTATGAGTCATTTAATATGTTTTCAATATTAACCCCTTATCAGACATACAATTGGTAAATATTTGCTCCCATTCGATAGGTTGCCTTTTTCATTTTGTTGGTAGTTTCCTTTGCCATGCAGAAGCTTTTAGTTTGATTTAGTTTCACTTGTTTATTTTTGCTTTTGTTTAAGATAAGGATCTTGAGAGAAGGAGTTTATCCTGGATTATCCACATGGGTCTTAAGAGCAATCACATGCATCCTTATAAGAGAGAAGCAGAGGGAGATTAGACAGCCACAACAACAGAAAGGTACAGCCATGACAGAAAGGTGCAGCCACGAGCTAACAAAGGTTAAAAGCCACTAGCGGCTGAAAGAGGCAAAGAGCAGATTCTCCCCTAGAGCCTCCAGAGGGAATGGGGCCCTGCCAGCACCTTGATTTCAGCCCAGTGAGACTTATTTTGGACTTCTGGCCCCCAGAACTGTAAGAGAATCCATTTCTGTTGCTTTAAGCCAGCAAGTGTGTTGGCAATTTGTTACAGGAGCCACAGGAACCTGATACAGCTACACACCAGGTGCACTGTGATTGTACTTCTTGTGTGTGAGCCACAGGAACCCAGGTGCTAGCTCTCCAGCACGCACCGTGACCTCCAGGGGCCCAGGACCTCCCTCCACCCCTGCCCAGCCTCTCCAGGGCCGTGGAACATTCCGTGAGGCTCTATGGGCCCAGCTGCTTGGATTTCCTCAGTCACTTCTGCTCTGCTATCCAGAATCTCAGAAGGCTGCAAGAAAGTCAAGTGCCCGGACCTCTCAGGCTGTGCTGAGAGAGGGGACACAAAGTGGTGGGGTTGTGGAGGGAGATGACGCAGGACCCCTTCTTAACACCTGCAGTTCCTCGCCTTCCCTCCAACTCTCCCGCTCTGCTCTCCATCAGAATACTTCCTCTCTGGCCTGGAATCTGGGTTGCTTGACTCCATCAATTCTTCCAAATGTGTCGCTTATACTCAAACCACAAAAGCCAAATACTGGCTTCCTTTATTATCTGCATTGCACTGTGGCATGAAGGTTTGATCCCCTCGCAGCCTGGGCAAGGGCATGGAATTAAAGGAACTATGGAGGAGGGAAAAATAAACATTTACTAGCTCAATTACATATTTATATATATATATATATATATATATAATTTATATTAAAATATATTATATA
>NW_006788663.1:537941-539822 GCF_000442215.2 Lipotes vexillifer
AAAAATATATATATATATATATATAATATATTTTATATGAAATATGTATTTAAAATATATTTCAATATATATAAGTATTATATATTATATATGAAATATATAAAATGTATATATATATTAAAATATATTTTTTTATATGTAATCCAAAAGAAATACTACCAAAAAAGATTAAAAGTCGTTATCTTTGGGTCACATATATTTTCTTCCTGGTGCTTTACATGTTCATTTCCCAAAATATCTAACATTAACATGTATTATTCTCGTAATTGAGGAAAAACTGTTATTCTAAAGAATTTATTTAAAGGGCATAGCATTTAAAAAACTTTTAAAGTAGGCATGGGAAGAACCAAGCACAGGAATAAAGCTTCAAGCACCTAAAGATGGATGAGTTTGCTCTGGGAAGGACACAGGTTTCGCTTTCGGCTTCCCAGCAGCCAGTGAGCATGAGAAGTTCGGCCACGGTGCTCATGAGACTGAAACAGACCAACTGCTCAGAAGGACTGCTATTCTTAGACCTAAAAGCAGACAGGCATTTCTGCCAAGATCTGTTAGACACATACTCTTCATCTGCCTTTACACAGAGAGGAAACAAACTGAGTGGTAAAATAAATGTCTGGCCCAGTGATGCAACTACAAAGAGGCGGAGCTGGTATTTGAACCCATAGAATAATTCTGCAGAGTGATCCTTCTAAAACATGAGTCATAGGAGAAGGTGGTCAAAAAGTACAAATTTCGGGCTTCCCTGGTGGCGCAGTGGTTGAGAGTCCACCTGCTGATGCAGGGGACACGGGTTCGTGCCCTGGTTTGGGAAGATCCCACATGCCGCGGAGCGGCTGAGCCCATGAGCCATGGCCGCTGAGCCTGCGCGTCCGGAGCCTGTGCTCCGCAACGGGAGAGGCCACAACAGTGTGAGGACCGCGTATCGCAAAAAAAAAAAAAAAAGTACAAATTTCCAGCTATAGGATAAACAAGTCCTAGTGACGTAATGTTACAGCATGGCGACTATAGCTAATAATACTGTATTGGGGCTTCCCTGGTGGCGCAGTGGTTAAGAATACTCCTGCCAATGCAGGGGACACGGGTTTGAGCCCTGTTCCGGGAAGATCCCACAGGCAGCAGAGCAACTAAGCCCATGCGCCACAACTACTGAGCCTGCGCTCTAGAGGCCGCGAGCCACAACTACTGAGCCCACGCGCCACAATGACTGAAGCCTGCACACCCAGAGCCCGTGCTCCGCAACAAGAGAAGCCACCGTGATGAGAAGCCCACACACCGCATCGAAGAGTAGTCCCCGCTCGCCACAACTAGAGAAAGCCCACGTGCAGCAACGAAGACCCAATGCAGCCAAAAATAAATTAATTAATTTTAAAAAATAATAATAATACTGTATTGCATATTTGAAAGTTGCTGAGAGAGTAAATCTTAAAAGATCTCATCACAAGAAAAAATTTTTTGAGACTACGTATGGTGATGAATGTTAACTAAACTTACTGTGATACTTTGCAATGTATACATATATCAGATCATTATGTTGTACACTTAAAACTAATACAATGTTATATGTCAATTATATCTCAATAAAATAAATCAAATCAAGTCAATTACATCATTCCTAGGCTCAAAACCTCTAAGGGTTCCTTAATTCATTCAGGGCAAAAAATCAAAGTCCCACAGGCTTCCCTGGTGGCACAGTGGTTGAGAGTCCGCCTGCCAATGCAGGGGACACGGGTTCATGCCCCGGGCTGGGAAGATCCCACATGCTGCAGAGCGGCTGGGCCCATGAGCCATGGCCACTGAGCCTTCACGTCTGGAGCCTGTGCTCTGCAACGGGAGAGGCCACAACAGTGAGAGGCCCGCGTACCGCAAAAAAAAAAAAAAAAA
>NW_006788663.1:539832-543386 GCF_000442215.2 Lipotes vexillifer
ATCAAAGTCTCTTAAGGCCTGGTAAACAGGCCCAGTAACTGCCCTGCCCTCATGCTCCTGTTCCTCGTCTTCACCCCAACTAGCCAGGCAGGCCCCCATAGATTCATCCGTTCGGCCAACTCCCTCACCTCCTTCAATCCTTGGTTCAAAGGTCCTCTTCTAAGGAGCCCTATACCAACCACCCTGTTTAAAATTGTAACCCACTCCCCTCCTCGCACCCCACACACCCCCTTGTACTGCTCTGTTTTTATCCATAGTGCTTGTCACCTCCTAACGCTCACTATGCTTGCTGTTTGTCATCTGCTCCCTCTGCTAGAAGGCAAGCTCCACAAGGACAGGATATGCGACTTTTGTTCACTGATGTTACTTAGCGCTGTTCGCAGAACCTGCCACACCGTAGATGCTCACTACTTGTTGATGCTCAGAGAATGCTCCCCATGTTGCCCGGCATATAGTAAGTGCTCAGAGAGTGTACCTCTATCTTGGGATGGTCAGGGGCGGGGCCACTTCTTAGGCATGTATTGCATTGGGTCAGGTCCTGCACTGGGCACTGGGGATGGGGATAACCCTGTCCTCAAGGACTTCCCACTCTGATGGGGAACACATGCCAATAACATAAGGGGGATAGCAAGACAAATGTTTTAAGGTGTCAAGATAAGGTGGAGTTCATGTGTCAAAAATCACCCCCGACACTTCCATATGGGTTTTCTCACTAAATGCTCATAAGACATACAGCTAGGTATGAACAGCCCTACTTTACACCCAAGTAAACTGAGGCTCTGTGTGTCAGGTAACCTGCCCAAAGTCAGGTTAGTGAGTGAGTCATTTGGACTCAGGGAGATCTTGGGGGGTTGCAGCAGAGCTGGCAGTTGAAGGGTGAGCAGGATAGTAACATAATGAGAAGGCTGCACTGCACATCCCAAGTGGCAAGGACAGCAAGATGTGGTGGCCTGGGCTGTGTTCAAGGGCAGCCAGAATCAGGTAGGGGCTGATCTGTCTGGCTTGACACTCTGGCCCATGCTCAGGTGGGGAAGGGGCCCAGGGACCCACCTGGGGATAGGATGTGCCAGGCTTACTACCAAGATGGGGTGAAGCCTGTAGTCACGGAAACAGCCTCACCCTTGGCCTCAGCCCTCATTGGCAGGACTGGCTCCCTGACCCTGGCCGCCTTGGGTCTGCTTTACGCTTGCAGCTTCCCTGGGTTTGGAGCTCTGGCTCCTCAGCAGCCACCCTGGCCACTTGGTCAAGAGCCTGTAGAAACAACTTTCAGGCCCCTCCACTCAATCTGCTGTGAGCCTGAGGACCAGTAAAAAGCAAGCCAGACCCTTTGCCCATGCTCCTCAGCAGTTTAGGCTTAAATAGACCAACTGGCCCCGTATATAAGGATAAAGATGGATCCTTCTATATTGAAATTTTTTTCTTTTAATTCTTGTCCTAAGATTATTATCATTTATATAAGAGGTAAGATTTATTGACCACTAACTATGCACTTTCACATTCCTTATTTAATTTCATTCTTGTAAAAACCTTACAAGACAGGAATTACCTCTCCCTTTTATTGAGGACACTTGATTTATGCAAAGCCACTACTGATCAGTGACTGAGATTCAATCATTCATCCCCTCATCTTTTCATTTATTTATGCTTCAACCCTTTTCGAGCAGCTGCCCCACCCTGCTCCCACCCCACGCCAGTCTGAGAAAGTACCGGTGGCATGTGACTCAGGTCTGACTCTTTATCAGGCATTCAGATTCCATCTCAAGTAACATTTATTGTGAGCCTTCACTGTTGAGTGTATTATCCATGGCTTAACATTTAACATTAACATTTAGCATTCTCATAGCAGTGCACCCGAAGGGAATCTGCTGTCCCATTTTACAAGAAAGAAAACAGAGGCTCAGAAAAGGGAAGTGATTTGTGTCAGACTAGCCCACTGGTGAGGGGCAGAGCCCAGGATCCAACAGGGGAGAATCTTACATATTCAATTCCCACCTCAGGTTTCACATTCCAGTCCCGCATTTGTTCTCGGGTCCTTACATCCCTCTAGCTGGGTCCTGCGGTCTAATTCCTCTCAATTGAAGCAGCCCTGAGATCTAATAGCCCAGCTCCCGGCAGGCTCTGCAGGAGGAAGCTAGCAGAGGAAAGCAGTCTCTGCAGGCTCACACAGGGTTGGGGTGAGGTACCTCCAGGCTGGAAAAGGCCCAGGCAGCCCTGGCCATGGGTCACGGTCTCCACCCCCGCCCCCTCAGGAAGGCCGTGCTAGGACGCTGTGAGTCCAACATGCTCCCCTGATTGTGCTGGGGTGCCTGCCTGACAGAGGGACAGCGTGGGAATTCAGGCTGGCCAGGGCTTTGGGAAAAACCGAGGCTACTCCTCAGCTGGGTTAAGGAGGCTAAGGCCTGTGGAAGGGAAGGGGGCCTCTAGGATGGGAAAGGGGTCTGGAGAGAGGAAATGGGAGAGAAGAACACAGAAAAAACAAGGAGAGAGGGACAGAGAGGGAAACACAGATGCAAAGATCAAGTAGAGGGAGAAAGGCAGAGGGAGGAAAACGACAAAGCCAGAGGCAGAGAAACCAAAACACAGCCACAACAGAGAGAAAGGAGAGAGGGACATGGCGATAGAGGCGAGAATGGCACACAGAGAAAGAGAGAAGGGAGGAAGGATTCCTCCCACCCCTGGGCTGTGGAGGCAGGGAGAGGCCTTGGGCAGCTCCTCAGCTAGGGCTCAGCCTGCTGGACTCCCGGAAAGAGGCAGGGACGGCCCCCATCCGGAAGCAGTCAGGGTCCCTCCAGGAGAGGGCGTGGGGACGGAGCCAGACATGAGCCACGTCTGGAAAGAGGAAGCAGCAGAATTTTGCAAAGGCTGAGCTGGCAGTGGGCAGGGAGGTTGCACAGACCGGGTTCTCTGGTCTGGGATTTCTCAGCGGGCAGAGAGGGCAGAGGTCCCGCCCCATCCGTCCCGTCTGTCTTGGGCTCTACAGGAGGACTGGGTGGGTGGGAATCTCAGAGAGAAGCCCACCCCTGCCTCTTTGCAGGTGGAAAACAGAGGCACCAGGTGGGAAAATGTGTAGCCCAAGGTCACAGGGTTTCCAGGTCTTCTATAAAGGCAGCACCTGTCCCTAATTCATTCATTTAGTCCCTCATTTATTCAACAAGCATTAACCTAGCACCTGCCATGCGCTAAGAAGTACCATGCTAGGTCTAGGGGTACGTTGATGATTAGCAGAGGCCTCTGCTCCCCAGAGCTCACAGTCTGACAGCACGGTGCGCTAAAGGCTGTGGTAAAGGGCAACTCTGGGGTGTGGAAGCCGGTGGGGGCGTCCAAGGGCGGCTCCCTGAGGAGGGCTATCAGGGCAAGTTGAGAGGTGAGTAGGAGCCATCCAGGAGGAGAGGGGAGGGAGAGCGTGCCAGGCAGAAGAAACTGAGCAAAAAAAGTACAGATACACCAAGGTCACAAAATTCAGCTCACTCTGCACTTTCACAAGGAAGCTATAATTATTTTGTTTGTTACCAGTCTGACTTTCCTCCCTAACCACTCCTGCCTTGGTCAGCAGG
>NW_006788663.1:543552-574330 GCF_000442215.2 Lipotes vexillifer
CAGCAGGAAAAAATTGCATAATGTCATCTAACGTGGTTTCAAGCTCGGTCTGATCTGATCATTTAAACAGTCTCTTTTGGTAATATTCGGTCTGCCTTGTATGAAAACGTTCCATTCCTCAGGTAGCTTCCACCTCCACCTGCCTCTCAGCTATGTGTGTGTAAAGGGGACCTTAATGTGAGCAACCAGGCAAGTACAGGATTACCTGGAAGAGGCAGATGCTGTCAGCACCGCCTGCTTCTCCAGGGCGACGCTGGGTTCCTCAAGGGGGGTCTCTAGCCGGGGCCACGCCCCCACTGGTGTAGCTGGCTCATCTGGCTCCACCCTGGCTTGTGGTGCCCATAGAATCACAGCCTCTGCCTTGTTCCCCGTCTAGCCCCCTGCCCAGTCCTCTACCCTCCCGGGCCTCTTAGCTCACTGGCTCTTAATTTAGTCTCCTGGTCACTTGGAATTCAGGACAGCCCAGGGGAGCACACGCTCAGGCCTCCCTCTTGGACCACACTGTAAGTCCAAGTTTACAGGGTGGCATGCCCCTGTCGCTGCATGGTATTGCATAGAATGAATGTAGCGTCTCCTATTCTTGTACACCTTCCTCCAATTTTTCACTGTTATTAACAATCCTGTAATGAATAGCTTTGTGCCGTCCTCTTTGTGCACATGTGCTGGTGTTTCTCTGGGGTAGATTCCAAGAGGTGAGTCGCTGGGTCAACTACACCAAGATAGTGTACCTTATAGTCTGATAGAGTCTGTCAGTCTGTCAGTTGGGCTCCAGAAAGGCTACACCAGCTTTCCTTGCCAGCAACTCTCATCAACATTGGATATCATCAATATTTTTCAAAATTTGTCAACCTTATGGGTGAAAACTAGTTTCCAGATCAACGTTCATTTTGAACTGGGGGAGATTGCAGGTGGAGAGGGAGATCTGGGAGGAGTCAGAGAAGGGAAGGTGGACAGCATGTAGAGTGGGAAGGGCTTGGACCTGTCTCCGGACACGGTCACGGCACGGGAGCCTTGAGAAGGAGGGGAGCCCTCAGAAGCCACTGAGAAGAGGCAGAACCTAGAGAAGAGGGAAGCAGCAGCTAGGGTAGGGGAGCCAATCATTGGCATCAAGTGGGTGTCTGAAGGAGGGCGTGTCTAGAGCACCCAAGACACTAAGAGGGCCAGCCGGTCAAGACCAAGCGAGAGGTGTCCACTGAATTTGACAAGGAGTTTGAGAGCGACTTGGTGGAGAGCATGGTCAGTGGCGTGGTGTGTGCGCTAGACTGCACCGGGACGAAGCAGGAAAAAGATAAGGGGCAGCGAAGCATGCAGCACTGCATCTGTAAGCACGAGGTTGGTCCTGTTGAAGCCTCCGCCTGGAGGCTGGGCCCCACCTCCTGCGAGAAGCGGATGCAATCCTGCTTCTCCCCTCTCCCCAGCACCCTCCCAATCCCCAGGTTCACTAGGAGCCGTCCTACTGCTCCAACTAATAAGATCTCTCATGGCCAGCACTGTGGAGGAGGGGTATGGAGTAGAATGTGATGATTCGAGATGAAAAATCTGAAGGGCCAGGCAATTCTCCCAACAATTCCACTGTTTATCTGAAGCTTAAAGGTTATTAGAGGTGTAGAAGTGGGAATAGCTTCATGGGGAAAGAATGAGAACAAAGAATTCCTCATGTGTTGTTCCTGACATAGAGTAACTTTGGTCACTGCCCTCTCTTCCCCGGGGACATCCTCCCCTTTGCTCTCCCCAGATGTGACACCCTCATGCCAACCCTAGGGGACCTCCATCCCAACATCAGTGATGACAGTCACGGATGGGTATTGGTCAGGCCTAAATTCTTCCCTCACAGTATCTCTTTTAACCCTCACAACAACCTGATGAAGAAAGTAGAGGGTATCATTACCCCCATTTTACAGGTGAGAAAACTGAGACTCAGGGAAGTGAAATGACCAGCCCAAGATTACGCAGCCAGGAGGATGCAGACACTGACTCCAAAGCCTCTGTGTGCTTCTAACTCCCACCTAGTCAGGCTCCCCTAAACCAGGCCCTTCAAACCTCGAAGTCATGTTGACCACCTGCTCTATCCTTGGGGAAAGCCCAGGCCTGCCCCTTTCCTCCCCACTTCCCCAGGTAGAAGTTCTGTTGTGCTTCAGGGAACAACGGCCAACATGATTGGGCGGAGATTTTCACTGGCTGTGTGACCTTGGGCAAGTCATTCCCCCTCTCAGGTCAATTGTTTTCTCCTCTATAAAGTGGGGATAATAACCTAACCTGCTAGCATGATGGCGAAGAGGAACTGAGTTGTACATGAAGGACCAAGTGACTTGTCTCATCCCAGAGAGTTTCGTTCATTCTTTCCTCCAGTTTCCATTACCTGGACCCCCCCTAACCGTTTCCTGCCAGAGGCCTGGTCCTCTGCATGGAACTACCCAGTGATGGTCTTTCTGTGAGGTCTGAGCAAGGGCTCATGTTTGCTTTGGGTGACCCAGAATATCTCCCTGGTCCCTGATATTAGCCTCCCCCTAACCTTTCAGCCTAAGGGGCCCCTTGCCCCAAGATGCTGATGGACCCTGAAAAAAAATAGGGCTGGAGTCTCTTGGCTGACTCCAGTGTAAACACTGGGTCCTCATCTGAAACACACACCTCGACTCGGAGGCTGATGGGCCAGCGGTACTTGATGAGTCTTCTTTCAACGTTCTCTGACTCGATCGCTTGGAGGAAGTTTCTCATGTGGGCACACATTCTCACACACAAGCCTCGCTCACACTCTTACACTCACAGTCAAGCCCACAGTCTCACATACTCATTGCCAAGAATATATACTCCAAGGAGTCGCCTACTACTAATTTAGCGGCTGTGGGAGGGGGCAGAGGGGGAAGGGGGAGGTTGCCGTCGGCAGCCAGTGGGCAGGATATAGAACTCTGGGTTGTGGGAGGTGTCATGCACAACTGGGGTTCTGTTTCAGCCCCCACTCCAAAAAGGGCATGATGCTTTTAGCTGGAAAGGGCGTTGAGCTCCTCCCATTTCAGAGGAGAAAACCTGTGCGATACAGCCTCGGGCTGGAGAGAGGGACGGGCTACATCAGCCATGCTCACGGGTGCAGAAATGTAGCCTTCATGGGTCACTTCTGCTGCAGGTGGACACGACTTGGGTCAGTTCCAGGTTCCCTCAGACAACTGAGGGCTTTCCCCCTTCCCTCCTACCTGGGGCGATGGAGTTCTGGAGGTGGGTAAGGGTGCATAGTGACAAGGTGATGACAAGGGCCACCTGTCCTTGGTCACTTTCATTCCACAGTGGCAACCCCCACTGCTCTCTCATTTCCAGTGGTGGGTCTGGTCACCAGCATCTCTCCCCACTGGCATCCACTTGAAGGGCCCACATTCCCATCTGATCTAAGACCCATCTTGGATCTGGGCAAAAGGGGTCCCTGCCTGGGCCTTGCACTCTAGAGGTTCGTGCATATCACAGAGACTTAAATGCAGATACATAGATATAGTCCGGTAAGAAATTATTTTGGAAGTCCACTAACTGATTGAGCGAACAAAAAGACCAGAAATGGAAGTAAGAGACAAATTGCCCCCATCCCTGCCAGGCCAAAGGCCCCAGGGCTGAGAATACATCACTGTGTGAGCATCAAGCATTCCTGTGTCAGACAAACTGAGGTGTCAGGAGGCAGCCAGGCATTGGAGAGGTGGACCCCTCCTCACTCTCTCACATACCCGAGTGGGCTCTCAGCTTGCCCCCAGAATGCCTGGACCCCTTAGCTCAGCACTACCGGCACCATGAACTTCACAGCAAATCTGAGCACCCCTTGGAGGGGCTTTGATGCAGTAAAGTCAAGGCCAACGGGAGGGATGGTAATTGAGTGCAGGGAAGTGAGGTAGAAACTTCAAGGTCCTGAAGAAAAACAGAAGCACAGAGGCATTCATGCGGGGCCTGGCCAAAGCTCTGGGGTTGGCAGGGGGAAGGCGAAAGGAGTCCCAGCTGTGGCCTCTTCCCAGTCTCACCGATCCTCAGAGCTGGAGGTCCCAGCAGCCTCTGTATAGCTGAGCAGGCAGGCCCAGAGGGAAGCAGGGACTCCAAGAGCACACAGCTGAGCTGGAGTAGCCGCCAGGTCTTTGGTAAGCGGGCTCTGCCTACCTGTCCAAGTACCGCAAGAGCCCTAGAAGTTCTAGGGCTGTGTCTTGCTCCCATGTGGCTGCACTTGGTTTCTTCATCATAACATAGTGATGTTAATGAGACCAAGGCACTGAGCCTCCCCTCGGCCCTAAGCTGGGCCCGTCGTTTCCTGACTACAGCTCCCATCCCCAAAGACAAGTATAATCTTAAGAATACTTGGTCGAACTAGTAGATCCAGCAGATAGATTTCCTGCTGGTGAACCTACCTCCATCTCACCTGACCCATCACCCCCCAAACCCCCAGACCCACACAAGGGAGCAGGCAGCCCAGGTCACATCTCAGGATGATCTATCAGCAGCTTGTGAGCAATTCAAGGGCAGGATCTGTGTTGCACTCCTCCCTGGGTCCCAGCACCTAGCATGGAGCTTCTCACAGAGGCCTCAAGGGCACTTGGTGAATGAGTGAATGAATGAGTGAATGAATGAATCACATCTCTTTTGCCCGGAATAATAACCTCATACCTGACATGGCACAGTGCCAGGAGAGACGTGTAGGATGGATGGATAGATGATGTGCAGAGTGTCCTCCCTTTGTCCCTCCAGCTCTGTTCTCCACCTTTCCACACCCTGCTCTGGGCCCCAGAGGCCGGCATGAAGGGACC
Organism: Lipotes vexillifer; assembly: GCF_000442215.2. NCBI lineage: Eukaryota > Metazoa > Chordata > Mammalia > Artiodactyla > Lipotidae > Lipotes > Lipotes vexillifer. The sequence continues at coordinate 548,319 of NW_006788663.1, forward strand.
GCATCACTGACTCAAGTGTCCTATGGCCTCTGGTTGGGTCAGCTGTTGGGGAGCCCAGAAGGAGGGGGAGGGAGAGGAAGGGAGGAAGCTCCTGGGGACCTTACTGCTCAGGCTCCTCTCTGTGTGGTGCCTCAGATGGGTGGGCACATCTCTTGACAAAGGGCAGAGCTCTTGTCAGGTCCTCTCTCCCCAGGTTCCATTAACATCTCCTCCCTCACACCTCAGGCTCCAGAAACTATCCACCTGGCTGTTCCTAACGCTCAGGCACTGCAGGGTCCTGTGTGGTTTCCCTTCACACACACACCCCCATCTTTATAAACTGTCTCGTTATTAAACCCACCTTGAATTAGCCTGAATGAAGTGTGAATCTCTTTTCTACTGGGGCTCTGTCTGATACACATGGGTAACTGGTTAGATGATTGGATGGATGGATGGATGGATGGATGGATGGAAGGATGGAACTAGTATAATGTAGTCGCTAAGAGCCCAAGTCTTGTAGCCTGGATTTGTATCCTAGCTCTACCACTTACTAGATATCTGAACTTGGACAAGTTATATGATATCTCTAAGATTTTTGTTTTCTCAGCTGTAAAATGGGAATAAAAATAGTAACTTACAGGGCTGTTGTGAGGATTGAATGTGATAATAAAGCAAAGAGTTGAGCATCTTGCTTGGCACACAGTTAGTGCTCAGTAAATGGTCACCCTTGCCACCATGGCTGGAGGGTCAGCTGGTAAGACGAGGGCTCGCATGCTGTCCTTGGCTTGAGCCACCTGAAGTTCATGAACGAGAAGCTCAAGCCAGGTCTGGGTGTAAAACGTCTGTGAGTTCTTTCCCTGGGGGCCACCAGATTCCCTCTCTTCCCTGAGCCTGGCTATGGACAGCGCTAGCGCTGTTCTCCCTCCTGCCCTCGGAGCTGGGTGGGCAGACAGCTCTCTCTGCTGGGCATGCCCGTGGCTTGGTCCTCTTCCTCTGGAGTTAGGAGAGGGGAGCATGGCTGAGTCCTCGGTGACATAAGTGACTATGGCAGTTCAGGGGAAGCCTCTAGACACTGCAGCCCCTAGCAAGCTTCCCACTCCCACCTTTAGGAGGCCCAATAAAGGTCAAGACCCACAGGGCTTTCTCTTAAGGGGCATCCCAGAATATGAGCCCCCTGGTGAGGCTGAGAGGGGTCCCCAGAATCTTCCCCTTTAGAGGCCTGCCTGAGGCCTGGGCAGCAAGTACTCTCCCTGGTCACCAGGAGGGCACCCTCCTACCCGAGAAAAGCAGCCCTGGACCCCCTGCCCCCTCACTTGGAGCCTGCAAGGCCCACGCACGGTGCACCCACGCACGCTCCCTCCCACGTGGCCCTACAGTCAGTGAAGGGCCAAGGGCCACCCCAGGCACGGGGAACGCAGGTGAGACAGACGTGGTACCAGCCTTCTGTGCACACAGCACACATCCAGAGGCCGTCACAGCAGGAAACGGGTGCATTCAAGCCCTGCCCCTTTATGGATGTGAACAGTGAGTCCCAGAGAGTGGAGCAACATGCCCAAGGCCACCCAGCACCTGGGGGCAAAGCCTATGCCAGCCCGGGATTCCCAAGCACCAGGCCAGTGTCTTTTCACCTCCTGAGTCACTATGAGTTGCAGGGAAGGAGACAAAATGGGTTGTGGCTTGAGGTCAGGAAACTGAAGGGCTTTGGAAACTGACCTGAGTTCAAGGCCTGGCCCTACTGCTGACTTGCTGGGAGGAGTTGGCGGGTCACCTGATCTCTCTCGGCCTCAATTTCCTCAGCTTTGAAATGAGAATAATTCCTTCATTGCAGAGGATTCCCACGAGACTATAGCAAGAACATCCTAAGATGTACCTGAATAACATGTATTCGGTTGAACTATAAGAAATTGTCATTTTTTCGAATAATAATTTCACCTAATAATTATCATATTATCAAATGATAATAAATTATCGTTTATTATTTATTAATTAGCATAATCATCATCAATCACATGCCTCTCGTACATATTATTTTATCTCTCAGCCTCCTCACCCCCATCCCCACAAAAAAACAACAGATAATATGCAGAGCGCTCTATGTGAGACCTGGCACATAGTAGGTGCTCACTAAAGTTTCCTCCTGCTCCTTCCCCTCCTCATGCAGGCACTTCTTCCGTGGAAGGCTACAAGAGAAGCTGTCCTCTTTTCTGAGTATCACAGCCCCATGGAGATGAAGATGAAATTGTGATTGAGACATGGGAGAAGACTAAATAAAGATCTAAAATCATCTTCTCAGAAAAGTTTAAAAAGTTAAAAGAAAAAGAAACACACACACACACACACACACACACACACACGGTCATGTTTCTAAAAACATGCACAGTGCAAAACCTGCACAGTGAAACCCTATCAAGTCATGATGGGCTCAGGGACAGGAGACCAGAACACTGTGGATGGCGCCTCTCCCCCCTCCACTCCCTCTGTCAACCCTCTCCCAGACTCCCCGAGGAGGATTTAGCAAGAAAGTCAGTTCATTGTGTTCTAGGTCACAGCTGAGCAAACAACCAAAATGTCCTTTTGGCAGTTGGATGCCACGTGGAGCCACAGCAGAACTGAAGATTCCAGATCTGGGAGGACCCCAGCGTCTCTAAGTCCAGCCTCCTGCCTCTAGATGGGTAGCTCTCACACTCTGAGGGCAGAGGCTGGTGCTCTCCCAGGATGGTGATGCCACCCCACCTCTAATGCTGCCTGCAGGGCTTTCTCTCAGGCCAGTCAGGAAGTCCTTCCTTTTGTCCCACCACAGCCTTTCCTTCCTTTATCCATTAATCAATAGCCCTTGAAAACATCTCTATGGTGGCCTCATCTGTGCTGGTAAAGGGGACCCGAGGACCAACAGAATGGCCCGTACACTCCCCATCCGACTCACTGGATTGTCGTTGCCTGTTTAGCATCAATCTCCCCACCACCTTGATCCCAGGTGAAGTCAGGACCCAGGTGACACAGGGTGCATGGAAAGTACTCCCTAAATAGCTGTTCAGTGTTAAATGAATGGGGGCTTCCCTGGTGGCGCAGTGGTTGAGAGTCCGCCTGCCGATGCAGGGGACACAGGTTCGTGCCCAGGTCCGGGAAGATCCCACATGCCGCGGAGTGGCTGGGCCCGTGAGTCATGGCCGCTGAGCCTGCGCGTCCGGAGCCTGTGCTCCGCAGCGGGAGAGGCCACAACAGTGAGAGGCCCGCGTACCACAAAAATAATAATAATAAATGTTAAATGAATGGGTAAATGAATGAATGAATAGCCATGCTCCAGAGGAACAGGATGCTCACTGCTTCACAGGGAGCCCACCTCTCTGGAGGGAACAGGTTGGAGGTGGTGAACAGCTGGCCCCCTAGGTCTCCTTCTGCCACTGGGGAGGCGCTATCCATTGGAGAGGCCATGAGCCTTCCCACACACGCCTGGGCTCCAAACCAGGTGCTGGGGGATCCCCAGGTCTGGAAATTCCCCTGTGCATAGCACTGGGCTTTCCTGTTCCACCCCACAAATCCCACGGGTCTGGACATTCTCAGCACCATTTCTTAGAAGGAGATATTGCCTTGTGAAAACAAGTTCTGGAATTCACTACGGGAAGTGGCCGTGTAAACAAGGGGGAAAGACCCTGACTGAAGAGCTAAGATCTCCAGGTTCTGATCCCACTGCAGCAATTACAGGCACGGGCTGCAGGGTCGGACAGACCTGTTTTCAACTCCAGCTCTACTGTTTAGGAGCTGTCAGATTTTTGGCAAGTCATTCACCTCACTGAGCCCTGGTTTCCTCTTTTTAAGAAGGGATTATAGTATCTGCCTCAGCAGATTCCTATGAGGATTATACGAGGAGCCAGTAGGGCTGATATTCAGCTGACCTACAAAGATTCTAACTTACTGCTTGGTAAATAGCTGCTGCTCAGACCGCCCTGAGTGACCCTCCCACCCAGCACATCACCCACTGTCCCCATGATTCAGCAACTAAAGGGTTAACATCTGGCCCAGTAGAGGGTCTCCAGGGCCCTGGTGACCCTTCTGACTGGTTGGTGTCCATATTAAACTAATGAGTGTGAGTAAATGCTTTGTAAACTGCCAGGTGCTGGTTAATCCCCAGATGTCTTATAGGCAAGGCATGCTCTCCACTCCCAAACTGAACTGAGTTCCGTTAAATCCATCCCAGGAATTGGCTCCCAGATGATCTGACCTCTGCCCAGATGATCCAGGCAGCTTCCATACCCAGTCCGTCCCCTGTCTGGCAATTCTCTAACTCCCCCAATCCATCCCTCTCACTCCTCTGCTAAGCTGGCACAAGCTCCCCACTGGCTTCTGGACTCCAGTGGCTCCCTCCATTTCATTCTCACATTGGGCAGAGCCACTTCCAAAAGCAGGGGTCTCTCTTTGACCCCTTGATGAGATGTCCACCTTCACTGACATCCCTCAGTGACGGCTGTCACAGCTGGGGTTCCTGGGGAAGGAGATTTTGAGACGCATATTCGCTAGCAGGAGGTTTACTGGGGATTGATCTCAAGCTGAATACCTGTGTTGGGGGGTAAATGAAGCAGGACTGGGCAGAGGGACAAGTTAGTCTGTTATGCAGACCCCATGAAGGTCTCAGCCCACCTCTAGGGAGCTCTGGAGCTGGAATGACTTTTCACAGTTGTGCCGAGTTGAGGCGAAGAGCCCTTTACCCTCCATACAGAGCAGTCATCGGATGCAGGCTGGGCCAGGGAAGGGGAGTGACATTAGATGAGGAGGGTCTCCTAAGGCAATGGCAGGAAGGGGAGTCTCAGCGGCCAGCTGACAGCCATCGGAGGGGTGAGTGAATGCTCCAGGCTGAGGGGGGAGGCGCCAGCATCTGGGGAGTGCACCGTAGCACCCTCTACAAAGGTGCTTTGGGTCAAGTAGATCCGCAGGAAGGTTCTTGTACAGGATGAAAAGAATCACCCTCCACTGCCTTCAGGACAAATTTTGAGTGTCTCTTTAGCACATGAGGCTCTGCATGGTCTGCTCCTAACATCCTCTCCACTCCACTCTCTCCTCTCCCCCCTCCCCACTTGCTCCCAACTTTCTAACCATATTGTGCTTCTTGCAGTTTCCCAAGCTCAACGTGCTATTTCACACCTCTCTGCTTTTGCACATGTTATTTCATCTGCCTGGAATGCCTTGAAGTGGAAAAAAGAAATCCTTTTCTCTTCTTCCAGCCCCTTCCTACTCCTCCATCAAGACTCTGGCTGAATTCTGCCTCCCCTGGGAAACCTTCTACCACCGACAGGCTGGTACTTTTCCCTCTTCCAGGCTTTGCACTTACTGGCTGCCATTCCCTGAGACTCTCCTACTCAGGTGCCACAAATGCATCCTGAGTAACCGAGGGCCCTCGTGGCACCTGGCCCTGTGGCTCTGAGCCTGGATGAAGATATCATGCAGATCAGCACCGAACACCTGTACCCTGGGCATGGCGGGGGCACGAGGTTTGGCGGAAATAGTAGAAGGCAACGAGGTGAGCCCTGAAGTCCACCCCCTAGGCATACAGATGGGGAGACTGAGGTCCCCAAAGGGGACAGACTTGTCCAAGGTGAGCCAATGCCAAATCCAGGACGAGAAGCAGGTAGGTCTGTCTCTAGGCTCTGCAGAAAGAGGGCAGGCACTGTTATATCTGTCTCACAAAAGAAGAGACCAAGGTCCAAAAAGAGGAAGAAACTTGCTAGGATCACCAAGAGAATCTGTGATCTGACAGAATCACAGATCTGACAGAATCTGACAGACCATCTCTCTGGCTTGGGCTCCGCCATGGCTGCCTGGGCCCAGAGGCTTCTCTGGAAGAGAAGCAGCCGGGACCCCGATCCCCGCCCCTAGCGAAACTGGAATGAGTCACACTTCCTGAGGCCGCTGGGCAGCGTCTCCTGACTGGAGAAGCCACCACATTCTCCCTGACTCTGTTTCATCTGTCAAAACCCAAAACTTCCAGGAAGGGAGGCCTGCAAGGCACTTATTATCCACCCACTGTGAGTCTGAGGAAGAAATTGGGCTCAGAAAGGGGGAGTGGTTGCTCCAAGACCCCACCACGACCCCTGCCTGGCCTGGCTGGGCGGGCCTTGACCCCCAGCCCATTCTCTCTCAGGAGAGACAAAGAGAGGCAGAAACAGACACCAGCTCAGAGGGGAGACCGCACTCACCTGGGAAAGTCGGGCAGTAGGGACGAGACAGCCACAACCACCGGCAGCCCTACCCCTCAATAGGTCGGAAGGAAGCCTTTGAGAACTGGGAGAAGAAAGAGCTTGGATTTGCACACCCGCCAGCTGTGCTCCCATCCGACCCCGCTGTTCCCTCAGGCACCCTCTCCCAGACCCCAGCGTCCATCATCCCAGTTGCTGCACCCATTGGCCCTGCCCTGTGGCTCAGGGCACAGCATCAGACGCCTCTAACTCGATGCCATCTCTCCTGCCTTTGTGCCTTTGCACCTGCTGTTGTCTGCCCGGAATGCCGTCCCCTCCTTGTCTCTCTAATTCTAACTCACCTTTTATTTCTTCAGCTGAGACTTCTCTGAGAGGCTTCCCAGGTCCTCCCATGTGGCCCTTCCTTCTCCTTGAAGCCGATCAGATGCCACCTGCTCCAGCTTCTCCCAGCCCAGGTGCCTCCTTCCCTCTGTCACAGTGCAGGTCACACTCTGGTCACTGCCTGTGTCTGCTTCCCCCAAAAGGCCAGAAGCCTCTAGAAAACAGGGTTGGGCTCTGACTTAAGCAACATCCACAAATGCAGCAAAGAGCTGACCACAAATGATCGACTCATTCATTCATTCCACAAATAATGACCGAACACTACGTGCCAGGCACTGTTCTAGGTGCAGGAGATAGAGCAGGGAACAACATAGACAAAATTGCTGCTGCCTGACTATCATTCTATGAGAATGGGGAGAGGGAAGGGGGGACAGGTGAGAGTGAAAATATAATAGTCCAAATAAGTTTGGATGGTGACGGGTGTTATGAAGGAAGCAGAAGTGTTTATTGAGTGAGAACTGCAGACAGGGAGACAGGGGTTCCAGACAGGTATGGTGAGCTGGGGGAGGTAAATTCCAGACCCACCCAGCTCTAGGTCCCTCCATTACATTTCCTCTCCAGTTCTGCCAGGCGCTGGGGGGAGGAGGCGTGTAGGAAGGAAGGCATGGGCCCCCCCCTGGAAGTGCCAGACGTCTCTCCCACCCACAGACACGCTTCCTGGCTCTCCAGGAATTCGATTCAGCAACAGTTACTGAGCAGTTAGTTATGAAAAAGTCACAGTAGCTGCCATTTATGGTCGGCCTAGAGAGTCCCAGGGGCAGAGCTGGCTGCCCTCTCTCAAGGAGCCTCTCAACAGCCTGGTGAGGTGGGCACTTGTCCAGGGTCACACAGCTGGTCCCAGACCTGGCCGGGATCTGAGCCCAGGGCTGGTGACCCCTGAGTCCATGTGCTTCCCATACCCCTACAGACCCCCAGAGGCTTGGAAGGCAAGCGAGTGGTCCCAGTGGTGAAAGGAGCCAGGGCCTGAGTCTGGATTCGGAGATCCTAATCCCAGCATGGGTTTTTTGAGTTGGGAGGGGCCCCTTAACTCCTCTGGGCCTCCGTTGCTCTTTGTGTCGAGAGGAGCCATTAGCCCAGCCCACCTGCAGGGGGTGCTGTGAACATCAGGTGAAATATAGTGGGCAAGCATTTGGGGAAATACCACATAACACACCCGCCAGTCCCTCCACCCCGAGAACCCCCAGGCTACCCTCCCTACCCCTCCAACCCTGCCCTGGGGTTGGCTGGGGCCTAAGCCAAGCAGGCTGACCACACACGGCAGGGTGGCTCCTGAACCTGGGCAGGGGCGAAAACCTCTGTGAACTCTGACCACCTCATGGCCTGGCAGGTAGAAAGCCAGTGTCAAGGCCAGGGGTGGGGCTGAGAGCCGGTTTGCTAGTCTGGGGAAAGGTGAAGGCCAAGTCAAGGGTCAGGTGTCCTGCAGGTTCATGCTGAAGCCGGATGACTCAGGGGCATCCCCACCCCCTCCCCTGAGAGAGCCAGCTGCTGTTCCCATGCATGGAGGGGAGGCAAAGCCAGCATTTGCTAAGGGCCTACTACGTGCTGGGGCTTTCTCAGGCACTACTTAATTTAATCTACTATTAAAGTGCAGAAATGTTAAGCAACTAGCTCGATGTTGCGTAATGAGCGTATTCATTTCCTGTGGCTGCTATAATCAACTACACAGACTGGCTGGCTTAAACAACAGAATTTATTTTCTCATGGTTCTGCAGGCTAGAAGTCTGAGGTCAAGGTGTTGGCAGGGTTGTTCTTCTGGGACTCCTCCTCTTGGTTTGCCCGTGACCATCTTCATGTTCACATGGCGCTCTCCCTCTGTATGTGTCTGTGTCCAAATTTCCTCTTCTAAGAAGGGCACCAGTCATGTTGGAATTGAATCCACCCTAGTGACCTTATTTTAATTTAATTACCTCTCTAAAGACTGTATTTCCAAATACAGGCAATCTGAAGCACTGGAGGTTAGGACTTGAACATATGGACTTAGGGGGAACTCAGTTCAGCCCATAACAATGGATAAGTGGCAGAACCAGACTGAATTTGGGTCTTTCTGGCTCAAAAATCTACCCTCTTTCCATCATACCACACATTATACTTCTTCCTCTCCCCTGAATCCGAGGCTGATTTCTCATCAGCCTGCCACAAGGGGAGCTAGCATGTTCTGAGCAGCTACTGAATACTAGGTGCTTTGCCCCCATGATTGCATTTAATACAACAACTTGAGAGGTGGGCACCTTGAAGAAACTGAAGCTAAGAGAAGGGAAGTGGGGCTTCCCTGGTGGCGCAGTGGTTAAGAATCCGCCTGCCAATGCAGGGGACACGGATTTGAGCCCTGGTCTGGGAAGATCCCACATGCCGCGGAGCAACTGAGTCCGTGCACCACAACTACTGAGCCTGCGCTCTAGAGCCCACGAGCCATAACTACTGAGTCCACGTGCCACAACTACTGAAGCCCGCGCACCTAGAGCCCGTGCTCCACAACAAAGAGAAGCCACTGCAATGAGAAGCCCGTGCACCGCAACGAAGAGTAGCCCCCGCTCACCACAACTAGAGAAAACCCACACACAGCAACGAAGACCCAACGCAGCCAAAAATAAATAAGAAATTAAATAAATAAATAAAAATTAAAAATAAATAAATATAATAATAATAATAATAATAGCATACACTTAAATAAAATAAATTTAAAAAATAAAAAAGAGAGCGAGAAGGGAAGTGGCCCAAGGGCACACAGGGGACTTAGTAGCTGAGACAGGGCATGAACTCTTGCGTCTGACCTGCTCTACTCTGCCACACTGCTGCCCCACCTGGGGCAATAATCACACTGCTTGACCACGGCCACACAGCAGTATGGTGGCGTGGCCAAATGGAGGTTGGCACTCCTGGCTAGGGCACTCACCGTTGAATTGCTGGAGTGCCCCACGGAATAGGGAGCACTAGAGGAAATTAAGGGAAATGGCTATTTACAAACCAAAGCAGAAGCACGTCCATCTTCTTACACTCCGTGAAGCGGTCCCGATGCATACAGTCTGAACACCAGCCCTATCCTCTACCATCAGCCGTTCTTCTGGGAGTTAGGACCATCACTAAAAGTCAGAGTGGAAGACTGCCAGGAACTCCTCCTGACCTAGAAGGTGCTTGACAAGAAGGAGTTTCCTTCCTTTGAAAATGAAAGCCGCGTCTAAGGAGTTATAGCTAAGAGAAGAGGGTACAGGGCTGGAAGGGCCTGAGAAATCACTCTGTCCAAGGCCCTTACTGTACAGATGGGAGACTGATGCCAGGGACAAGAATCTGCCTGGCTTGTGCATTGAGCTGGGCCAGAGCCAGGGCTGGCACTGCAGACTGCCTGACCACTTCTGCCCAAGTGCCCTGACCCCACTAGAACCAGCTTTCCAGGCCCACCCATTGCCTCACCCCATGGGGACTGCATGTGAATTCAACAGCCTCTTGGTCTGCTGATTTCCCCTGGAGATAAGAAGCCCAGAACAGGGCACAGTCGCAACCTTCCCTGACCCGGGCTGGGCTAAATAAGCCTGGCAGCGATCCCTGGAGGAGACGCTTCACCCACCTGCCTGTCCAGGACCAGGCCAGCTGATCATGCTGTTGACCACAGTGTCTGGATGGGCCCCTATCCATGAGTGAGAGGCCAGAGGCCTCGTGGCATAATTGGAACTCCCTCCACCCTGAACCCCTGTGTCAATGAAGAGGTTAAGAGCACGGACTCTGAAACCAGAGGGCCTGAATTCAAGTCGTAGCTCCACCACTTACTAAGTCCATGAACCAAACAAGTTATTTAACTTTTCTATGCCTCAGTTTCCCTTTCTGTAAAATAGGGATGATAACAGTAATGCCTTCCTCATAGAGTTGTGAGGATTAAATGAGTTAAGAACTGTATCTTGCCCATTGTAAGTTTCAGTAAGTTGTTAACTTTAAGTTTTATTTACTGGAGCCACCGTTACAGGTGCCAACAGCACAAAAGCTAAGTTTAAGTCCCAGCTCTGCCTCTTTCTCACTGGGAGGCCCTGGACAACCTCTCTAAGCCCCATCTGTAAAATGAGGGCTTGAGCCACACCTCCCAGGGTCCCCGGGAGCATCAAAGGTAACCATGGCATGAACCCTGGGAAACAGTCTACAAATGTTTAATTCCCATGACTACCACCAGAAATTAAAATGAAAGCACGTTGATAGACAAGTATCCTTTTTTTCTTTTAGGTATGGGGCCTGCCCTGCAGCTCCAAACAGTAGGACTTGGAGCTGGCTGGGGTGGGAGGGAGGCCCCCAGCTCTGCCATGGACAAATCACTGACCCTGGCTGCTCATCAAGGGCTGAGGTATCCCTCTCTTGTGCAGTCATTCCCCGGATATTTGCTCTGGAAGCACAGAGCCCATGGCTGATGAACTTTCTTCATGTGCCTGGGAAGGCACCTGAGTTCAGTCATGCACTGGCCCTGGGCATGCACCCTTATATAAGAGCACACTGGGTCCTTTCCTGTTCTTTCACCCTCTCCTCTCCCTACACCCCTCCTCCCCTTCTCTGCTTCCTGCCTCCCCACACTCAGACCATCTTATTTCCCCCGCTCAGGCTCCGGTTTTGAGGACAGACCGTGACCTCACAGCTCCTAGACCTTTGACTAGAGACACGTAGGATTTCGGTCTTTGGGGTTAAAGGGAGAGGTTACTAAGACTAGTGGAACAGAGCAGAGGTTTGCAGGCTTTCCGCACTGAAGTGTCTGGGGGTCTGTCACCTGGTGCGGGTGACCATCGTCTGTGTATGGGGGTGGGCAGACGAGTTGTGAGAAAGGAGGCTGGATGGGCAGACGGAGCCCCCCTCATGATCCCTGAAGAACATTGAGAAGCTAAGACAGTCAGAGGCTACGGGGCAAAGCCCTAATGTGCTGCTCCCTGGGACCAGAGCCCCCTCAGAAGGTCCACTGTGGCCCAGCATGGGGCGTGCCCAGGGCACCTCTTAGCAGGTGAGCTAGAGCTGCCTCACCGGCTCTGAGGGACGTTATGGCAGCTGTGAGCCTGGAGGGGCATGGCCAAATGCTCCATGTCTCTCAGGTCCTCAGCCTGTGGTTTAAATCTCCCTCTAGCCACTCGCAAGCCATCCAACTGCTCCCTCTTTCTGAGCCTCAGTTTCTCCAAGTCTAAAATCGGACTAACAATAGCACCTACTTTGTTGTGCGCATTCACAGAGGTGATGCTGGCAATCGTGACGCTTAGCACGGTGCCTGGCACACAGCAGGAGCTCCATGAATATCACTCCTCTCCCTTGCCCTCTACTCCATTATCCTCTGCTCTCAGGACAGGTGTGTGAACTGAGCACCCCAATTATTCAACAAGGCTTTACTGACCATCTCCTTCTAAAATGTTTATTTAAGAGATGATTATTATTATTGATCATAATAAACACTGAACAATTACTACATGTCCAGAATCATGTGAACCACTTTGCATAAGTGAATCCATTGAATCCCCTCCACTGCCTTGCAAGGTAATAATTTCCTTTATTTTACAGAAAAGGAAATGGAGTCTTTAAGGAGATCAGAGGAAGTGCAGAGCCAAAATTCCATCCCCTTCTTCTGGCTGTTCCCACCGTATTTTGGGGTCGGTCGTTTTCCCGGCAGCATCCCTGCTCGGTCCACCTCCCAGGGCACGAGGCAGTGATTACCTAAGGGACACAGCCGAAAGAGCACGGGCCTCAGAATCAGAGAGTAGGGCTGGAGTCCTGGCTCCCCCATCCGTGAGCTGAGTGACTTTGGGCAAGTTGTTTTACCTCTCTGAGCCCCAGTTTCCTCATCTAAACAACAGAGATAAGATGCTGTAATGGTTGTGTGCACTCAGCCCAGAGCCTGACTTAACCGCCTCTTTCCTTTTCTTCATCTCACGCAGGGGTACGAGAATGCTTTGTGCACGTGACCTTGCTTTGGTCATGTAAGGAAGAATTAACCAGAACTCTCTGCTCAGCTGATGGACCCAGAATGTAACGATCTGGCACCATCTGAAGAATGAACCCTGAACATCGCCATCTTCAGAAACCCCAAGCACGGTTCCTGTTGTTCTAGACCAAAGCAAATGCCTCTTGATAGTCTAAGAACTAGGGAGGTTGGGAATTTACGAAGGAGACTCCCTGATGACTCAGAGCCCAAAGGAGTAGATTCTAGCTGTGGCTCTGCCCCAACGTGCTGTGTGACCCTGGACAAGACCCTACCCTCTTTGAGCCTCAGTTTCCCCATCTGTAAAATCTGGGCTTCGAAGGCAGTTCAGCGCACCCTGATTATAGACAGTTGCTCCTGAAGGGTGCTTGTTCTCTCCCCCCAGGGCCTAACCCTGAGTACTGATGCATGCCAGGCCAGGGCAGAGGCTCTGTCTTCTGGGCCCCCAGGAAAATAAGCCCCAAAGCCCAGATAGTTTAAGATAGTTTAAAATAACCCAACCAGGTCTCCCCATGAGAACCCCAGGACAGCTCTCTGGTTGCAAAGATACTTACTCAGGTCAGAGGGAGCAATACGTGCGTGTTCACAGTCACGTTCACGGTCTCGTTGCTTACAACCCGCAGACTGGTCAGGCAGGGCATCTTATCAACACTTTATAAAAAAATCAACCCAAAAGTCAGAGAAAGGGCTTCATCAGCTTGCTTGAGGTCACAGCTGGGAAGTGGTAGAACTGAATATTCTCTTGTCGCACGAATCTACATCCTGTAAATCAAATCACTATATTTTCATGATTCCAACATCCTATGACTCTGATTGTAAGTGTCTGTTCCAAACATCGGTTACTGTCCCTAACACCACGGTGGTTCTGTTATGCTTCCAACATTCGTTGAGTCTAAAAGCGCATCTTTCTACAAATACTCATCGCGTGCCTATGATGTGCTCGGTCCTGAGCTGGATGCCAGGACGCAACAACCAGCACAGGAGAGTCCCTAGACTCACAGGGCCTAGAGTCCAGAGTCAGAGAGGACAAGCACGAGCCCATTATGACACTGCGAGGTGAAGACCATGACAGAAGAGGCAGAGGATACTGCAGACCCACGTGTAGCAGGTCAGAGAAGGCCTCCCAAAGAGCTGCCAGCTAAGAGGCACCTGGAGGCAGAGGTGGACTTTAGGCAGAGTTCTAGTTCAAGAGAACAGCAGGTGCGAAGTCTGGGGCAGGGGTGGGAGCACCGTGTCCAAGGAAGTGGAGGGGGTTGCTGTGTCTGCAAAGTGGAGACACAGGACACAGGAGAGGTAACATGGGGTCAGATTACACAGGGTTCTTTACGTCATGCTAATCGATTACAACTTTGTCTTAGAAGCAAATAGTCATGGGAAGATTTTAAAGCAGGTAGAGACAAGATCAGTATTGCATTTTAAAAGAAACCCTCTTACTGCTCCAAAGAGCTTGGTCTGGAGGTGATGATATGCAGGTGGGGAGACCTCAAGATATTTCCATGGTCAAGGCAAGAAATGCCATCACCTGGACCAGGATCAGGTGATGGAAACAGAGAGAAGAGGATAGATTTGAGAAGCTTGGGGATGCACCGACTGTGGGGATGAGGGATAGAGAGGAGGAGTCTTGGACGAGTCCCAGCTTCCTGGTTTATACAGCTGGGTGGGTGGTGGCACCTTTCCCTAAGATGAGGACTCAGGAGGGGCAGGTTAGAGTGAAAACTAAATCTTTGATTCAGGCAAATGGAGTGCAAGGCCTGCGGGACTCCCAAGTGGAGCCGATAAGCAGGCAGGTGACCAGAGAGGTCTGACAAATGCTGACGTGAGAGGTGCCGCAAAAGGTACAGGTGCACATTCCTCAGCATTGGGGAGCAACTGAAGGCATGGGGCAGGGGTGGGGTGAGCAGCCCCAGGAACCGAGTGCAGAGTGGGAGGAGTAGGGGCTGCAGAGCAGAGCCTGGGAAACAGTCACATATGGACTGGGGACCAAGGAAGAGCCAGCAAAGGGGACCAAGACGAAAGCCAAGGAGAAAAAGTCAGCTGTGACAAATGTCATTCGGTGAGGGTTGGTGAACCATTGTCAGCAGCTCAGCAGTAGCAAAAGGCAGTTTATGGTTTTCTAGAAGGGATGAATGGGAGGTGGGAAAGTGAAAACAATAGATCCAGACTATCATTTAAGAAGCTTAACTGATGCACAGGAAGGGACTCAGTAAATATTTCTAAATGAATGTGTTAGAGAAAGAGTTGTGGGGATGGAAGAGCAGTGACTATGGAACAACTAGGCTGCAGGAGGTATTCTTTTGCTCTTTTGGCTTGTTTTGTTTGAACATGGGAGATACGAAAACAGAGGTTCTCCAATTTCCCATTGTAACCCGTTAGTGGGGTGTGAAATCAGTTTACAGGGTTGTGACTACCATCATTATTCCTAATGGAACAGAATAGGAGGGAAAAGGAAATATCATAGTGTACCACCCTGGTAAGGGTAAGTACTGTTCTGTCGAACTTTGGTTTTAAATATATAGAGAGGAAGGAAGGGAGGGAGGGAGGGAGGGAGGGAGAAAGGGAGAAAGAAAGGAGAGAGAAGGAAGGAAAGGAAAAGAAAAGAAAGAAAGAGGGAGGGAGGGAGGGAGGGAGGGAAGGAAGGAAGGAAGGGAGAAAGAAAGAAAAAAGAAAGAAAGAAAGAGAGGAAGAAAGGAAGAAAGAAAGAAAGAGAAAAGAAATCTGAAAATCCCTTGATAGAATTTGTTTCCTTATGGAACAGAAAGATTCTAATGTTTTGTTGGGGTTTTCTTGAATATTTGAATTTTATTTATTTTTTTATACAGGAGGTTCTTATTAATTATCTATTTTATACATATCAGTGTATACATGTCAATCACAATCTCCCAATTCATCACACCACCACCACCACCACCACCCCACCTTCCCCCCTTGGTGTCCATACGTTTGTTCTCTACATCTGTGTCTCAATTTGTGCCCTGCAAACCGGTTCATCTATATGATTTTTCTAGGTTCCACATATATGCATTAATATATGATATTTGTTTTTCTCTTTCTGACTTACCTCACTCTGTATGACACTCTCTAGATCCATCCACGTCTCTACAAATGACCCAACTTCGTTCTTTTTATGGCTGAGTAATATTCCATTGTATATATGTACCACATCTTCTTTATCCAGTTGTCTGTTGATGAGCATTTAGGTTGCTCCCCTGACCTGGCTATTGTAAATAGTGCTGCAATGGACATTGGGGTGCACGTGTCTTTTTGTATTATGGTTTTCTCTGGGTATATGCCCAGTAGTGGGATTGCTGGGTCATATGGTAATTCTATTTTTAGTTTTTTAAGGAACCTCCATACTGTTCTTCATAGTGGCTGTATCAATTTACATTCTCACCGACAGTGTAAGAGGGTTCCCCTTTCTCCACACCCTCTCCAGCATTTGTAGTTTATAGATTTTCTGATGACGCCCATTCTAACTGGTGTGAGGTGATACCTCATTGTAGTTTTGATTTGTATTTCTCTAATAATTAGTGATGTTGAGCAGCTTTTCATGAGCTTCTTGGCCATCTGTATGTCTTCTTTGGAGAAATGTCTATTTAGGTCTTCTGCCCATTTTTGGATTGGGTTGTTTGTTTTTCTTAATATTGAGCTGCATGATCTGTTTATATATTTTGGAGATTAAACCTTTGTCCGTTGATTCGTTTGCAAATATTTTCTCCCATTCTGACGGTTGTCTTTTCGTCTTCTTTGTAGTTTCCTTTGCTTTGCAAAAGCTTTTAAGTTTCATTAGGTTCCATTTGTTTATTTTTGTTTTTATTTCCATTACTCTAGGAGGTGGATCAAAAAAGGTCTTGCTGTGATTTCTGTCAAAGGGTGTTCTTCCTATGTTTTCCTCTAAGAGTTTTATAGTGTCTGGTCTTACATTTAGGTCTCTAATCCATTTTGAGTTTAATTTTGTGTATGGTGTTAGGGAGTGTTCTAATTTCATTCTTTTACATGTAGCTGTCCAGTTTTCCCAGCACCACTTATTGAAGAGATTGTCTTTTCTCCATTGTATATCCTTGCCTTCTTTGTCATAGATTAGTTGAACATAGGTGCGTGGGTTTATCTCTGGGCTTTCTATCTTGTTCCCTTGATCTATATTTCTGTTTTTGTGCCAGTACCATATTGTCTTGATGACTGTAGCTTTGTAGTATAGTCTGAAGTCGGGGAGTCTGATTCCTCCAGCTCCGTTTTTTTTCCCTCAAGTCTGCTTTGGCTATTCGGGGTCTTTTGTGTCTCCATACAAATTTTAAGATTTTTTTTGTTCTAGTTCTGTAAAAAATGCCATTGGTAATTTGATAGGGATTGCATTGAACCTGTAGATTGCTTTGGGTACTATAGTCATTTTTGCAATATTCATTCTTCCAATCCAAGAATATGTTATATCTCTCCATCTGTTTGTATCGTCTTTAATTTCTTTCATCAGTGTCTTATAGTTTCTGCATACAGGTCTTTTGTCTCCCTAGATAGGTTTATTCCTAGGTATTTTATTCTTTGTGTTGCAGTGGTAAGTGGGAGTGTTTCCTTAATTTCTCTTTCAGATTTTTCATCATTAGTGTATAGGAATGTAAGAGATTTCTGTGCATTAATTTTGTATCCTGCAACTTTATCAAATACATTGATTAGCTCTAGTAGTTTTCTGGTGGCATCTTTAGGATTCTCTATGTATAGTATCATGTCATCTGCAAACAGTGACAGTTTTACTTCTTCCTTTCCAATTTGTATTCCTTTTATTTCTTTTTCTTCTCTGATTGCCATGGCTAGGACTTCCAAAACTATGTTGAATAATAGTGGCGAGAGTGGACATCCTTGTCTTGTTCCTGATCTTAGAGGAAATGCTTTCAGTTTTTCACCATTGAGAATGATGTTTGAGGTGGGTTTGTCATATATGGCCTTTATTATGTTGAGGTAGGTTCCCTCTATGCCCACTTTCTGGAGAGTTTTTATCATAAGTAGGTGTTGGATTTTTTCAAAAGCTTTTTCTGTATCTATTGAGATGATCATATGGTTTTTCTTCTTCAATTTGTTAATATGGTGTATCACATTGATTGATTTGCGTATAATGAAGAATCCTTGCATCCCTGGGATAAATCTCATTTGATCATGGTGTATGATCATTTTAATGTGTTGTTGGATTCTGTTTGTTACTATTTTGTTGAGGATTTTCGCATCTATATTCATCAGGGATATTGGTCTATAATTTTCTTTTTTTCTAGTATCTTTGTCTGGTTTTGGTATCAAGGTGATGGTGGCCTCATAGAATGAGCTTGGGAGTGTTCCTTCCTCTGCAGTTTTTTGGAAGAGTTTGAGAAGGATGGGTGTTAGCTGTTCTCTAAATGTTTGATAGAATTCACCTGTGAAGCCATCTGGTCCTGGACTTCTGTTTGTTGGAAGATTTTTAATCACAGTTTCAATTTCATTACTTGTGATTGGTCTGTTCATATTTTCTACTTCTTCCTGATTCAGTCTTGGAAGGTTATACCTTTCTACGAATTTGTCCATTTTATTGGCACAGAGTTGCTTGTAGTAGTCTCTTATGATGCTTTGTATTTCTGTGGTGTCCATTGTAACTTTCCCTTTTTCATTTCTAATTTTATTCATTTGAGTCCTCTCCCTCTTTTTCTTGATGAGCCTGGCTAAAGTTTTATCAATTTTGTTTATCTTTTCAAAGAACCAGCTTTAGTTTTATTGATCTTTGTTATTGTTGTCTTTGTTTCTATTTCATTTATTTCTGCTCTGATTTTATGATTTCTTTCCTTCTACTAACTTTGGGTTTTGTTAGTTCTTCTTTTTCTAGGTCCTTTAGGTGTAAGGTTAGATTGTTTATTTGAGATTTTTCTTGTTTCTTGAGGTAAGCTTGTATTGCTATAAACTTCCCTCTTAGAACTGCTTTTGCTGCATCCCATAGGTTTTGGATTGTCATGTTTTTGTTGTAATTTGTCTCTAGGTACTTTTTGATTTCCTCTTTGATTTCGTCAGTGATCTCTTTGTTATTTAGTAACATATTGTTTAGCTTCCATGTGTTTGTAGTTTTTATATTTTTTTCCCTGTAATTGATTTCTAATCTCATAGCGTTGTGGTCAGGAAAGATGCTTGATATGATTTCAATTTTCTTAAATTTACTGAGGCTTGATATGTGACCCAAGATATGATCTGTCCTGGAGAATGTTCTGTGTGCACAGAAAGATTCTAACGTTTTCTGAGAGTCAACTTCTGTGGGGGTAGTGTTCTGCAGTTCTGTTTGTCTTGGGACAGATGGTAAAAAATTGAGCACACAGCCCTTTGCACGCAATAACATAATCATGCAACCCAAGCCTGATAACAAAGTCCCCGAGTTCATTGGCCCTCAAGGACTAGACTAGCCAGGAAGGTTTCTGCACCGGGGTGTAGATGAGCCCTCTTCCCCTACAGAGGGCGCTGTAGCCAGAGGTCAAGGAGACAATAGTTCCTA
The DNA here is from genome assembly GCF_000442215.2 of Lipotes vexillifer. Classification (NCBI taxonomy): domain Eukaryota; kingdom Metazoa; phylum Chordata; class Mammalia; order Artiodactyla; family Lipotidae; genus Lipotes; species Lipotes vexillifer. Next base: position 567,286 of record NW_006788663.1, read on the forward strand.
GGACTTTATTAGCAGGGAAACAGCCCCGCAAATACGTTGTTATTCATAAGCTGTTCTCACGCAGGTCAGTTGGCGACAAAGCCAGGCCTGGAATCCCATGTCCTGACCTCCAGTCAGGGGCTCTTTGCCTGCAGAGTGTGGTGGTAGGATACATTCTGTTTCTTGTCAGGAGGACAGAACAAAGAGGAAAGGGGGGAGGGTCCAGGTAATTGATAAGGACTGACGGGCTAAAATGAGAGAGAGACAAGAAAGAGGAAGGAACAGGGAAGGAGGGAATGAGTAGTGGGGGAGGGGGAGGGGCGTAAGGTCTCTGGAAGGAGACTGACAGGCCCTGCAGAGCCTTCCCTCCTCTCTGGGCACCTTCACTGGGGCTCTCTCAGATGAGCACCTGACCACATAAGAGATCACCTGAGGTTCCCATGCATTTGGCACCACGGACTGTCACCTCAGCCAGCCCATAGGGCCCCATGCCATGCAACTTGCTCTCCTTCTCTAGGAACTGTCCCTGGCTGGGTCCCCTCATGTCCTGTATCCCAGCCGTACTGAGCCACTTATTGCTCTGTACTCTTCCCTCTGGGCTTTGCTCCTTCTGGGTGGAATGCCCTTAACTTCCTCCCTGATCCCATATTTCCGATCCCTCTATGTCCAGCAGGGCTCTTTCAGGCATCACCACCCTGATGACACATTTCCTCATTGCTCCAGCTAGAACCTGACCCCTGTCTGTTCTGAATGCTCTGCACAGATTTCTATCAGAGCACCCAAAACTCTCTAGGACCTAAGACATGTCTTTAGGACCCACCCCAACTATGAGCTCTCGAAGCCCAGCACCAGACGTGTGTCAGAGGTTTGATAGGCAAACATTTGTTGAATGGATGTAGGATGGATGAATGGATGGAGAGTAAAGACAGTAGGGGACTTCCCTGATGGCGCAGCGGTTAAGAATCTGCCAGCCAGTGCAGGGGACACGAGTTCAAGCCCTGGTCCGGGAAGATACCACATACCATGGAGCAACTAAGCCCGTGTGCCACAACTGCTGATCCTGTGCTCTAGAGCCCGCGAGCCACAACTACTGAGCCCATGCACTGCAACTACTGAAGCCTGCACACCTAGAGCCCGTGGTCCGCAACAAGAGAAGCCACCACAATGAGAAGCCCGCACACAGCAAAAAAGAGTAGCCCCCTCTTGCTGCAACTAGAGAAAGCCCGCGTGCAGCAAGGAAGACCCAATGCAGCCAAAAAAAAAGAAAAAAAGACAGTAGGACAGATGGTTGGAAGAATGGCCTGGGAGAAGGGGAAACATGTAGCTGTAGTGGCAACACAGAGAGGTTAAAAGAGCTCTTGACTGGGAGTCTAGAAGCTTTCCTGTTCATTAGCTCTGTGACCTGGGACAAATCACTCCCCCTCACTGGACCTCAGTCTCCCACCTGTACAGTGAGGGACATGATAAGGTAAGATGCCTGATGTCTGATCCCCAAAGGCCCTTCAGCTGCCATGCTGGCTCCATGGTGCCAGATTGCATCACATTCGGTCTGAACACCCAGGCCGGCTTAGCTCCTGGATGCAGGGATGAGGGCAGAGGTTCTGGAGTCAGAGGAAGCCTGGAAGCCAAGGTAGGGAAGGGCAGAGCCTGAGGTGTGGACCTGGCCTCTTGGCAGGAGACAAGCTCTGGCAGCAGGTCAGGAAACAATTTGTTCCTGACCTGTTACCATCACCACCAAACTGAGAAATTTGGAGGCTGAGGCCTTGGCAGATTTGACCAACAGCTTTCCGCCTCTTTGCAAAAGTCTCCTTTCCCAGAGGGTCAAGCAGAGACCCATGGCTCCAGCTGAGGGAGCCTCCTTCTCTACTGTGTCCCCTCTCCCTCCTCAAGATCAAAGCCACCTTCCATTTTTTTCTCTGCATGCAGTGGGAGAAAAAAAACCTTTGTGTCTGCTAAGCTTCCCACACCTCACACTGTGTTCCCCTAGGCCATACAATCAGGCTCCTGCCTCAGTTTCCTTGTCCAGTTTTACAAATGTTTTTCCTATGCTGTAGAATGAATTAATAAATCATAATAGTAGTGGCCAACAGTCATCCAATGCTCACTATATTCAGGCACTACTCTACACATTCTGCACGAATTAATTCACTTAACCTTTGCAACAACCTTTGAGCTAGGGACTATTTTACAGATAAGAAGAGTAAGGAAGGGACTTCCCTGGAGGAGCAGTGGTTGGGAATCTGCCTGCCAGTGCAGGGGACACGGGTTTGAGCCCTAGTCCGGGAAGATCCCACATGCCACGGAGCAACTAAGCCCGTGTACCACAACTACTGAGCCCGCGTGCCACAACTACTGAAGCCTGCGCGCCTAGAGCCCGTGCTCCACAAGAAAAGCCACCGCAATGAGAAGCCCGCACACCGCAACGAAGAGTAGCCCCGACTCGCCGCAACTAGAGAAAGCCTGCGTGCAGCAACAAAGACCCAACACAGCCAAAATTAAATAAAATAATAATTTTAAAAAAGAAAAGTAAGGCAGAGGACTAGGCAAGTTTAAGAACTTGCCTACTCTGAAGCTGGGATTCATACCTGAGCAGTTTGGCTCCAAAATCTGTGACTTGCCAGAATTAATGAACAATCTTGTTCATGACAGAGATATCCTCACTGTACCATGGAAGCACAGAGGAAGGGCCTCCAATGGTAGAGTTAAGGATTGGGAAGATCAGGGGAGGCTTCCTGGAGGAAGTGATAACCTGAGCTGAATTTTGAATGACAAGTAAGAGATGGGGTAGGGCAAGGGGCACTTGGGGGTACACAGCAGGAGCAAAGACGGGGAGGCAGCAAGCAACTGCCAGAATGCAGGGAACCCCAATAGCTGAAGATGTTGGAGCATCGAGTCTCAGCAGGAGGCAGGGCTGGAGAGGCAGCTGCACCGAAGCACAAACCAAGTGCTTCCAGGCTTGGGGAACTGTGGGAACTGGAAAAGTCTTTGTGGAGGAGGTATCAGGGCTTGGAAGACAGCAAGGACTGCAGCTGGTATATTGGGCTGAGAAAGTCATTCCAGGCAGGGGAAAAAGCATGGAGGTGGGAGAGTGGGAGAGAAATATTTAGGGAAGCATTTGATTTGGCAGAAGGGGAGGTATGTTCGTTGTACAGTGACTGCTGAGACACCAGCAAGGCCTATGCATGGAATCTGGCCCTGCAGAGGAATGGCTGGAGTTGTCTCAAAGAGCCAGTTTTACATTCTATCTGTGTGACCCTGGATGAGTCGCTTCTGAGTCTCGGTTTCCACATTTTTTAAATGGAGGTGATAAGAGCCTACCTAAAAAGTTTGCTTAGAGGTTTAAAAATGGGAATACGTGTGGAAAGACTTTGCAAGCCCTGAGGCGTTCTGCCATGTCCGCCAATCCCTGTACTGACATCAGAACCACCATAGGTGCTTTTAAAAAATACAACATATCACAGGCCAACCCAGATCTATAGAATCAGAAGGAGGTTGAACTGGCATTATTTTTCTTCTGGTCTTTTTTTCCATTATTTCCTCACACGGTCCTGATGCTCTATTAACTTTCAATCTGCCAGCTTCTGACAACTGGAAAGAAGATGCAGCAAGAAGAATAGAGATCCTGCAGCTTCATGGAAATACTTTGAATTTGGAGGGTTTTCCGGTCAGGGCTTGACAGCTATGATAAGAGAGAGAAAAGAAGGACCTTTTAGATTTCTCAAAATGTGGGAAAAGAGCAAGGTAGCCAAAGGGACTAATGGGGACTTTGACCTCCAATCTGGAGAGTTCTGAGGGAAAAGAGATCCTCAACCAACACCCCCAGTTGGAGTATGGCTGGTCAAGTAAAAGTACACAACAACTTACAACATATTTATATATGTATTAATTCATTTGATCCTCTCTATATTCCTGTGAGGTAGCGTTTCTCATTTATTCTCATTTTACAGGTAAGGAAACTGAGGCTCAGGGGGAGGGACTGACTAGCCCAAAGTCCATAGGTAGCCAGGGCCAAGAGCAATGATTTGCACCTGGGACCCTTAGGCTCCAAGGCCTCTCTACTACACCACATTCTGCTTCTTGTGTTGATTGTAAGGTAGTAAAAAGAGCACTAGAGCCCTAACTATTGTTCCAGCTCTGCAGAGAACACGCTGTGTAACCCCAGACATATCTCTTGCCCTCTCTGGGCCTCACCACTATCAACCTAGGGTGGTTGTTATAGGGATTAAATGATGTGATGACCTTAAAGGTATCCAACACAGTCCCTGGCATGAGATAACAGCCAAGATGACCACAAGAAGGGTGAAGAGAATGGCAAGTGATAGTGCATATGTACAAAAGGTGTGGCAACATAATAGAAGGAGGGACCAACTTCACCAGGCATTGGGCTTCCTGGGGGAGGGGAATTTGGACAGAGATTTCAAGAATGCAGAGGCCCTTCCCTCCCTCACCTCCCTCCTTCTGGTTTTATGACTAGAGGACTAGAGCTTGGGATGTGTAAGAGGGGAGTGTCCAGAAATGAGGCTGAAGAGGTAGGGGTGAGGGGAGCATATCACATGGGCCTTGAATGCCAAGCTAAGGATTTGGCTTTTGCCATTGAAAGGTTTTAAGCAGGTGTCATGATACATTTTGCAGCTTTGCAGTTTGGAAAGGTCATTTTTGATGCAGTGTGGACAGCAGACTGGAGGGGGAGACTGGAGGCCAAGGGACCCTTGTGGGGGAGGGCTGAGGGAGATTCCCAATCCAAAGTCCCCGGAGGCCACCTCCCACTTAGGGAAGATCAAGGGAAATGATGAATATAGAAGTGCTCTAAAACTATTGCCAGCCACCAGCCAAGGTGTGAAGGGTTGTTTGTCACGTTTCTGTTACATGACAGGCCCTTTGGAGGGGCCTGGGGCCTCCAGCCCTGCTGGCTAGAGCCTGCAGACAAAAGGCAGTGGGAGTTAGCATCCCTGAGTTCCCTGGGAGTTGCCTATTTACCTCCATTGCTCAGATGCTGAGCCTGAGCGTCGCTCCACAACTCCACAACAAGGGAGGGGAGGACCACATTCTCCAGGCCAGGGCAAAGGAGGGGGACAGGGGTTCCTTTGAAAAACAGCCCCCTCCGCCTCGGGAGGGCAGGACATAGCTGGCAGGTGGACCAGCCCAGCAGAGGGTCAGGTGACCATTCCTCTGTCTCCTCCCCTCCCAAGCCTGCTCAGCTTTCCGGACTCTACCCCATCCCTGACTGGAAACAACTTGGTATAATAAAAATGGCAATAACGGCCCACAATGGTGCTTCCTGTGAGCCAGACTAATGCTTTACTAAGTTACTGTTTACTCCTCCCTCACAACAGCTCTTTTACAGTTGCAGAAACTCAGAGAGGTTAAGTAACCTCCCTAAGATTACCCAGAGCTGGTAAGTGGTGGGGCTGGAACCTGAACCCTGTCCAAGCTTGGGGCCCTCACCAAGCACTGATTTTCGGGTCTTTCTCCCCTCTGGGCTGGTAGGTAAGAGCAGGAAGGGCTCTAACCCCTCCCGAGGGCCCCAGGATGCACAGAGAACCACTAGGGGATGCAGAGTTGAATCTCAACGGCCCCTCCATTAAGCATGACTGTGAGGAGGTGACAGGGTGCAAAGGGGCCTCTGGTGCAATTTCAAAGATGGTTAGATGAGACATCTGAGCTGGTGGCCTCCCAGTTCTAGAAGCTGAGATTCTAATTAGGGGAGGACAATGGTAGACAGAAAGGAGAGAGGGGAGCTTTCCCTGTCCTAAACTGATAAGACGGGGCTCCCAGCCTTCTTCCTGTACCTCCCTAACTGGCAGGGCTCCCAGGTTTTGGCCCAGGTGAGCAGAGTCACCACAATCACACAACCACACAGACTAGTGCCAGCGAGGGCCTACAAGAGCACTTTGTTCTCTGGGAGGCAGATTTGTTTTTGCTGCCCTGAGGCCTAGGGTAGTGGCCTCTACTCTTCCCTCCCCTCCTCCCTGCTTGCCTCTCCTTCCCCAGGCAGACAAGCAGACACATATGCACACGGCCAAGCAACTTTTTTTAATTAAAAAAAAAAGTAATAAGGAAAGAAGGAGCAAAAAGACTGGGTGAGTGAGTCTGGGCCACTGCAAGGGGAACACTGCCCAATCTCTGCACAGCACGAAAGCTCTTGGGAGGTCCAGGGTTCAAGGCCAAAACCTCCCTCATACCTCTGGGGTTCCTGAGAACTGTCCCCTCCCTCACCCCACATTGTCTTGGTGTGTGGACAGGGAGACTCAAACTCACCACCCTCCCAAGCCCCTTCTAGGGAATGCGTTCACCAGGCAATTTCTCCCCCCAACCCCCATGTAAAAAAGGTTTTTTGGATGCTTTCCTGCACTTTTTACCATAAAGAGGGGTGAGAGAGGATGGGCTGCAGGGGGAGGAATCGACTTAAAAACTGCTGCCTAGTCACACTCCCAGTTTCCCTTCTTAGAAATCCAACCAGAAGTCGATGGTTCCCTCCACACACACACACAAAAGTCTGTTGCTTTCTCTCTCCTCTCTTGCCAGCTTTTCTACCCAAGCCTGGCTCTCTCCTCTCTGTCGGTTCGTCTTTCAGCCAGTCTTTCCCTGCTTCAGATTCTTGGACTCCCGCTCACTAACGTCTCTGGACCCCTGTCACCCGTTTTAAAAAACGGGGTGATGAACTCGAGTAGAGGGAAGCCTCACCACCCAATCTCTTTCTCTCTCTGCCTCCCTCTCTCTCTCTCTCTCTCTCTCTCTCTCTCTCTCTCTCTCAACACACACACACACACTCCAGCGACCTCCAGATGTTCCCGACCGTGCGGCCATCTGCTGAGATGGCTCAGGCGCTCCGCGGAAGGGGGCAGGGACCCGGGATGCAAGAAGCTGGGAGCAAGGCCGACTGAAGTGGGCGGGAGCTGCGTGCGCACTTTTGAGACGCTCCCTATGGTGGAACCCGGGCTGGGCAAGGGCTCCGCCGGCGGGCGGGGGGCGGAGCGGGGAACGCGCCGGGAAAGGCCGGCACTTTGGCGACACTCCCTAAATCGCCCAGCGGCTGGCCAGAGCCGCCACTGGGCGCGGGGCGGGC
>NW_006788663.1:574460-596957 GCF_000442215.2 Lipotes vexillifer
GGAGGGCCGGGGGGCGGGCCGCGCCGCTCTGAGAAAAGCGCCGGCCAGAGGGCCCGCGACCGGGCCGCCTGGGTGAGCGTGCCGAGGCGGCTGCGGCGCAGGCTTCCAGGTGGGTGCGGGTCCCCGGGAGGAGCGGGAGTCCGCGCAGCGGGCGGAGGACAGGAGCCCCCCCACCCCAACCGCGCAGCTCCATCCCGCGAGCGGACGGCGCTGGACCCAGGGGCGGGGCCCGGGCCCCTCAACTTTTCCTGGACCTAGGGCGTCGACAGCGGCGGCCTGACGCCCGGGACTCGGTCAGAGTGGGGAACCCGGACCTAGAAGGGGGCTTCCAGGAGACAAAGGCTGTGACCGGGGGCCGTGGGCGTGGGCCGGCGCCTCTGGGGGCTTTGTGCGGACACGTGCATCTCGCGTTTGTGGGTCTTTGTGAATTTGGTCCGGGGACATGCATCTGCCTGTGCCTTTGAATGTCCGTGATTTGAGGAGGTTGTTTTGCGCCTGTGTCCACGTTTCGTGGGCCCGCGTTTGGTTGTGAGTGCTGGTGGGCGCATCGTTGTGTCCGCGTACGTGGTCTGTTCCTGTCGACGTGTCTGGGTTGGGTGTCCGTGGAGTATGTGCGCGCCGAGAGCCAGACACCGCCCCAACTCCTCGCTCCCCTGCTGTCCACCCGGGCCCAGACTTGGCTTCAAACTTTTCTCCCGGTTCCTCGGCAACAGCGCCCGTCCTCCTCCCCCCTGCAGCCCGGGCGGGGGGCTCTGGCAGCCCTCCCCTCATTCACCTCCAGGGGTCCTTAGAGCCGCGAGGGAATGGGATAGGATTGGTGGCTGGGGCAATCGGCAGCGCCTGAGGACTGACCCGAGCCGAGGCTGGGCAGAGCGTGCCGCACACGCCAGCCGAACCGGCTGGGAGGAGAAAGGTAAGCAGCCGGTCCTGGCCCCCGATCGGGGGCCGAAGAGAGGAGAGGAGCGGGCAGCTGGTGTTGCCCGCGCCACGCTCCTCGGAGAGAGTATATGTGCCCGAGAGAGATGTGTCTGCTTGGCGGAGAGGCCAGCCACTGCCCCCGGCCCCGCTTTGAGATCCGTTCTCCGTTTGTATCCTGCCCCGGGCGGGGGGTGTCGAGCCCTCCAATCCCGTAGGTGAGAAGGCGACGACGGCTGCCCGCGGCGCCGGCTCCCGGGACCTCCAGCTGGGCTGCTGGGAGGAGGGACCTTGCACACGCTATAGATTCGAATGGGATGTCCACTGGCCCACAATGTGGCACTGGGCAAGTTGCTCAGCCTCTCTGAGCCGCAGTCACCTCGTAATGGAAGGGGGTGAGAACTCCCTCGAGGGGCAGAGCGTGCGGTGGCGATAACCAACGCAGGCAGGGACGGCCTGAAGTGCAGTGCCCGCCCACACTTGGCCTGGGTGAGGAGGTGACTCAGGAGCTTCTGATCCTCCCTTGCCTGCTCTACCCTTCGGATAAGTCCAGACTTGCAGAGCTCAGGTCTGACCTGAGAAGGAGGGCTCCGGCTGCCGGGAGCCTCCTTTTGATCCTGGGTGGCAAAGATAACCCTTTAACACCTTCCCTCCCCTGCCCCTACCCCCCACCCACCCACCTCAGTCTTTAACCTAGAATTTTGCTTGATGCTGCAGACGTGAAGGATGGGCGCAAGCCACTCGCCTCACCGTGGGCACTTTCCTTTCCCTCTTTGGGCCTCAGTTTCCCTCCTGGAAAGGGAGGTGCTGACAGCCTCTCTCCTCCCTTCCTGTTCTGGCTGACTGGTTGAGATCCTAGAACCTGGAAACACTTTGATATTTAACACCTCCATTCTGACTTGACCAATTCCCAGGCACTAATTTGCTCTTTTGAAGAGGGAGAGGGGAGGTGGCTTTGAAGTTAGGTAGGGATGAAGTAAGGTGGGCTGGAGCCCCTGCAGCCCAGGAAGGGAAGGCTGGAAAGCAGCAGGCTGGGGAAGCCAGGTGAATACACCTGGGAGGGAGGCAGGAGGTATCTGCCACAGAGGGAACTGCCCTGCCTGGCAGTTCTGTGTGTTCTGAAACAGCGCAGGGGTGTTCAGCATTGTGGACTGTCACATGCAAGGTTGGAGAGGGAGGGTTGGAATTCAATTTGAGGCTGGGAAGGAAGGCAGGGGCCAGATATGAGGGCCTTGAATGCCAGACCTAGGAGCTGGGATTTAGGCAGTGGAGAGCTGCTGGAGGGTTTTTTAAGCTGGCATGACAGGGTGGGGTTGATAATTCTAGGAAACCTTCCTCTGGCTTGTGGGTGGTGCTGGAGCCTGGGAGACCAATCTGGAGGCTAAGTGCTCCAGCCTCTTAGAGTCAGAAGGAGATGTTCACTTATTTCATTGCTTCCTAGCTCTGTGGCCTTAGGCAAGTAACTCTACCTCTCTGATTCTCAGTCTCCTCATCCTTCAAATGAGGTTAGTAATTCCGGTCTCACTGATCTGTTGTGAATGTTAAATAGGATAATGAATTACATGTGCTAATAAAATGAGAAGAGGTTTGTAGTCTGTATTACATCATGCAGACATTTGTTGGACTGCACTGACAAAAGAAGGCAGAGCCAGCATCTACTATGGTTCTAAATTTGATATCACCCCCCCTCCCCGGGAAAGCCCTAAGTGTCCTGCAAGCTTGGACCACTGGTACCCTCTCCTAAGCAGAGGGAAGCTTTTTGCCTAGGACATTTCACTCATCTGGCTTATCCCGTTCGCATGGCCAGGCCCCACACAGGAGAGGAGATGACCGGTCAGATTTGGAGATGGCCACACAGCACAAAGTGTATCGTATCTTGACGGGGCCACTGGAGCCCAGGGAGAGGGTGACCTTTTACTGGATGACGGGCAGGTTAGACTGGGAAGACCTCACAGAGGAGGTGACTTTTTTTTTTTTTTCTTAACATCTTTATTAGAGTATAGTTGCTTTACAGTGTTGTGTTAGTTTCTGCTGTATAACAAAGTGAATCAGCTATGTGGTTGCCCACTCTCACCACTGTTATTCAACATAGTTTTGGAAGTTTTAGCCGCAGCAATCAGAGAAGAAAAAGAAATAAAAGGAATCCAAATCAGAAAAGAAGTAAAACTGTCACTGTTTGAAGATGACATGATACTTATACATGGAGGTGACTTTTGAATCGAATGAGTGAGAGTTTGCATGGAAAACAAAGAAAAGAAGGGTGTCTCTGTCATCTTCATCCGAGGGAACAGCCTGTGCAGAGATGTGGGGCCCGATGAGTAAGATGGGCCTCTAGACTGGCAAGCTGTCTTTGCAGGATAGGTTTTAAACCAGGAGCAGTGATGGGGTCCTGGTCTTCTGTCGGGATTGTACTCTGGTGCCCAGCACGGCCGGCAGTTGGAAGCAGAGGGCCAGGAACAAGGCTGTTGGAGCAATCCAGGCCAGGAGGTCTCCTGAACCTGACCTGTGCAAGGTGGGGGTGGGGGGTAGGGAGGGGGAAGACAGTGAGCCACCCACCCAGGGGTAGCTGCTGAGTCTCATTCTGTCACAGGTGACACAACTCTTTCAGCCTGCTTTGGCTCTGCGACCTTTCCAAACTCCCTTACCAACTTCCTGGTAGAGCCTGGTCAGTGCTTGTAGCCCAAGCGGGACCCTGGATGGTGCACTGGGAGAGAATCCAAGGAAGAATCCATTTTGTAGTCTTCTCTATCCTCTGCCCCTGCCTTGCTTTCAGGTCTGCTGGTGTCACGGCTCCTTTTTCTTTCCTGGCTCCTGAAATCACCCATTAGGGGGCAGGAACCCACATGCAGTGAGCACCAGTGTGTGCCAGGCCCAGGGCTGAGTCTTCACTTTACCTTGTGTAATCATCCCAGTGGCCTGCTGGGAGCAGTACTAGGTTTCTCACCATGTTATAGATGAAGACTCAAGACTCAGAGGGGAGAGGGCCTCCTGGCAGGTGAGGTATGGTGGGGCTGGAGCCTGGTGTGCCTGACCGTGAAACCCATCTCCTCTGCTCCACACTGCCTGCCTGTGTGTCCACACATGCCTCAGACCAAAGGGAACTTGCGAAGCTTCAGAATGGAGAAAATAGTATTGGGAGCCTTGTCTATTTCCCTGTAGATTATCCTCCAGGGATGATGTCACGGAGGAGGCTAGGCACTCGGTGTCAGAACGCCTGGACTCTGAGTCCAGCCTCTGACCTCACTGGCTGTGTGACTCTGGGCAGATCACCGAACCTCTCTGGGTCTCTACGCAGATGTAAAATAGATACAATGCCATGTAACCTGCTGATCTTGAAGGGTGACTGAACAGATTAAGAGTTGAGGAGGCATTGGGAAGGTTGAGAGGTATCCTTTGGCGAGGTGGTAGTATTCTAAATGCCTGGTATATCTTCATATAGTACCTGCTCTGTGCTAGACCCGGCACTCAGGCCCAAGGACATAAAAGTGAACCTAACCCCATTCCTGCCCACAGGAGGACAGGCATGTAAGTGTAATTATAGTCCACGATCCACACATGCCCATTTGTAAGTTGGGGCACAGCCATCAAAGGAGCATTGGATTTGGAGCTCAGACATGTAGGTTTGCAACCTGGTTCCTGTCCTCCTCAGCTGAATGTCAGTCTGCAAAACAGGGACAGTAATCCCCATGGTCAAGGGTTGTGGTGAGGCAGAAACGAGACGGTGCTGTAGAATTGCGTGGCGAGCTGACGTGTTTGTACAGATGTGCGGCATTAGAGCTTCTGCTGGGGGAGCCGACCCGCAAGGCTCCGGGAGTTTGGCCCTGACATTCTTTTTGCCTTGCGTTTCCAGAACTCACTAAGCCACTGGGGGCCAGGACGTTAATGGAATTTCCACCTGGGGATTTCGTTGGCGTCAGCTTGAGGGAGCTCACGATGAACATAAGTAGGGTTGGAGGCATCTCAGCATGGAGCAGCCGGTGGAGACAGAGCCCGTCTCAGGTGGGAGCTCGGCCCCCTGCCCACCTCGCCCCTTGGCCAGGGACTCCCCGTTGAAGTTGTGGTGAAGAGCTGGCAAATCTAGGGGCCAGAGATGCTAGGATACAGCACCACGGGCAAGCAGCTGGAGCCAGGAGGACCCGAGCTGGAATCCCTAACCCCAGGGAGCCCTCCTCAGAGGAGGAGGGAGGTTGGGGCCTTGTCAGCAGACACCAGCATGGTGACCAGAGGATGATAGCACAGGTAGTCACAGACCCGCCGGGTGCTGGCACCTCTTTGGGTAGTTGGGTAGGAACAGAGCAAAGAATAACACGGTCATTGCCTTCAGGAAGCTTAATAAATCATCACCATCACTGTCTACTATGCATTCAGCACTCAAGGTGTGGCAGTTGAGCTGACTGTTTCACACGCTGTCCCCTAATGCTTTCACCAACCCTGTGTTGTCGCCCCTGTCGAGGACACTGAGCCTCAGCAAGGTTGAGATGTGCCCAAGTCTAGTAGGTACAGAGCTGAATTCACAGCCGGGTCTGAGTCTCGTGGATTCTGGGCTCTTCATTCATCCAGCGTGTTTGCCGGGCCTGCCAGGCCTGGCTGTGGCCCCAGGCAGGGGAAGGGATGAACAGGTGAAGAAGGCAGGGTCACTACCCCAAGCTGCTCACACTTCAAGTCAGGAAACGGGCGGGTAAATAACGGCAGAGGCAGAGAATTTACCGAGTGTGTGTCTGAAGGAGGTGTGTTGATAGCGTGGTGTGAGAGGCCCGGCCCGGGGAGCAAGGAAAGGAGGGGGGCGTGGCCCAGGAGCCTGAGTGGACAGAACGGGCTTTGTTCCACTGGCGGGGCCAGGGCAGGCCTGGGGATGCGGCAGTCCTGGCAATAGTGTGAGGCATCAGAACCCAGGTCCTGGGTACTGCTCTGCCGTTTACTTGCAATCACTGCCCATCTCTGGGCCTCAGTTACTCGTGATCTCTGAGGGGCCTTCCAGCTCTCCAACCCTGGAATTCTCTGAGTTTGGAAAAGTATGAGAAGAGGCTGAGAGTTGTCCAAAGGCCACCACCATAGGTTCAAATCAAGAGGGGAGTTCAGCCGAAGGAGGGAGGAAGGTGGGGACAACTTGCCGATACCTCTGTGCCAGAGGGAACTTGATTTCTCTGGGTAAAGTAGAAGTCAGGTGGTTTTTGAGGGGGGGGATGATGTAGCCAAAGCTGTTTTAGAGGTTCTCCTAGCAGGGTCTGGAGTGTCGCAGTGGGGAGACCTGCCTGGGGCCTGTTAGGGCCACACCACTGAATCTTTTGACCTCACGGGCCATCTGTAAACTTTCCTTAGAGTCACAGTGGGCCCAACAAGGAGTAACTCATGGCCCTTGCCCAGAGGACCTTATGCTATATCCCCCTAACCAGGGGTGGGTACAGTTACTAAGCCTTTGTCCTGCTGCCCTTGTGTTCTATAACCTGGCTGGTCAGCAGATGCCTTTTATCTGCAGGTCAGGGTTTGGAAAGTAAGTGATGTATCCTGGGCCAGAGATCCTCCCTGGCCTTCCATGGTGAATACCTGTCTGCCTTTCCCTTTCTCCTGAGGGTAGATCACAGGGTCCCAGAGGGAGGGAGGGAGGCAGAGTCAGTACTACACAGAAAAGAAAACTGAGGCTCCAGGAAAGAAAGAAAACTGTGAAGGTCACACAGTTAGTAGCAGATCCAGAACCAGAGTCCTGATCTCCTGGGTCTAAGGCAGGTACTAGTGATCTTGATATGAGTTGTTCTCCTGTCCCCGTTGCAGATTTGTAAGCCCCATGAGGACAGGGGCCCTGGGATCTCCCACCCTGACCCCAACATACACCTCACAGGGCCTAGCACACTGCCTTGCACTTAGCAATTTTGTGCTGTGGTTGATTAATTCTGTCTGCAGTGGCTATGGGTATTATAGGTAGAATGAAAAGGTACAGTGTTTCCATTATGTGGCTTCTACCACTTGGGGCCTCATTTCTCTACTGGGGCATTAGTCTTCTCAGTCTAATCTTCACAGCCATCCTCTCTGAGCCTGATAGGACCATCATTAGCACGCCAGGTTCACAGCTGAAGGAACTGGTCCAGGTAAAGTGACTTGCCCTGTTCACACTGCAAGTTGGTGTCCAAGGCCTTCTCACTCTCTAAGAAGGCCTTTCCTCTCCATGGAGCTGAGGCTAGTGGGTTTTGTGAAGAGGAACTCACATTACTCATTCCCTTCCCAGACCCAGCAGCCCTGTTGAGAAACAGCATAGTGGTAGTGTGGCTTCCTAGGAAAGAACTGCTTTCCAGCAGGGCAGTGGTAAGGGCTTTGTCATGTTTGATACATATTTGCTGGAGGAAGGAGTAAGAGAGATGGGGTCAGGCCCACCCACTTATCCCCACCCCACCTGCTCCCATCTGTGGAGGGAGGCAGGGGGTCCCCACTGCACCCTTCGCCTGTGCTGGGAACCCTGCCTTACCCCCACCGTTATGTTTCATCCTCGTGACAGGCCTGTGAGATGGCTCTTAACATCTCTGTTTTACAGATGAGGAGACTGAGGCTCAGATTGTGGCTAGCCAAGATCAGAGAAAGCAGAGATGGCCATGAGGCAGTCCTATTAGGAAGCTTCGTTACTCAGTGTGTTTTATAGATATTTTTTACTATAAGAGAGGAAATAAGAGGAGAAAAGGAGATTAAGACATGGTTAAACCACTCAAAGTTCTACCATCTAAAGAAAGACCACTACTGGGTTGACATATTTTCTTCTAGACTTTCTAAAATTAACGATTTACATTGTGTTTTTTTTAATGCATAGTTATACTTTTCTTGGCATGCAATTTCTCCTTATGATCTCTAGCATTATGGCATCAGCCCCCTCCATGAGGTTGCAGACTCTTCTGAGCATTATTTTTATTGACTCCATAAGATCCCTGGGAGATTCCACAGGCATCTTGAGTGGCTGGAAAGCTTGGTCCTGGAGTCAGGAGTCAGAGCCTGAGCCTCGGCTGCCATCACCTCACTGAGGACCCAGGGACAAGTTACTGCATGCTCTCTGGGCCGCAGCTTCCTCATCACTAAAGTGAGGGATTGCATGCACTGCTCTGCAGCCCTCACAGCTCAAACGAGCAAAGGTCTTTTGGAAATTATCAGGGGCTGTGCCCCCGGCAGGGGATTTCCTTATCTTCCCTCAGTTTCCTCCTGGGAAAGTTCTGCCCTCCCCTTGGCTCCTGGATCTTTTGCTCCAAGCAGCAATGCCAGACCCCAGCATCTCTTGAGACACTCACATGAAGACACCCCTCCTTATGTTACCCCAAAGGGGACATTGCCTCTAAGCAGAACAGGGGCACTGACCCTCAAAGACCACTAGCCCACACCTCTGCCTCTGCCCCCTTCTGGGTCCAAACTTGTGAGGCATCTCAGAGATTTCTTCCTTCTCTTCTCCCAACAGCCTTGGATGGCCCTGAGAGGCCTCTGAGCTCTGCTGTGACCTCAGGAAAGCCCCAGAGCCACTGAGTATTAGAAAGCTTGGTACCTGCCTGTCCCAGCAGCCGAAGGCAGCTGGAGCGTGGCCCTAGGACTCTGGATGCTTAGCCCTTGTTTCCCCAGCAACACACAGAAGTACACGTTCCACTTGAACCAAGCCAGTTACGAGGTTACAAAGGCCTGAGTTCACCTCCTGGCTCTGCTACCTTCCTCTTGCCATCCTCGGTTTCCTCCACTGTAACATGGACATAAGGCTGCTTACCTCCTGGAGTGACGGGATGGCATAAGGGACCATGTGTCAAGCACTTAGTGAGGACAGGCTCTGTCACTGTCAGCACTTTCCACTTAACATCCAGGCCTAGCACAGAACAGGGGCCCAGAGAGAGGTGTCCACTGTGCAGGGCTGAGCAGAGACCTTGTCCACGGTGCCCTGGGAGCATCACAAGCACAGTTACCCAGGCGGGTCTCAATCTACACTCCTGCTCCCTCTGTATCAGCTGTCACCACCATTGCCTCCGTGACTCAGTGGTGACCACTCAGCACGTGTGCACAGCTCTTCACAGTTTGCATTGCACTACAGTGAGAGTTGCGTCCACGTATGTGAGGAGGGCAGGAAATACTGCCTTGTGGTACAGAGGATGAAGCCGAGGCCTGAGAGGCCCCCTCTCTAGGGGGGGAGGGGGAGAGTTGGGCTGTGTTACATAAGCAGGAGCTCAAGAGCGGCCATTTGGCACTTAAGAGGCGCATTGTATAATCACCTTTGGGAACCAAAGGGTAATCCTAGGGCCTTTTTGTGCGTCTTCGGTGTTTGTTTAAACCCCAGGAAGGGTGGGTGTGGGCAGATCAGCTTAGCAGGGAAGAGGAGGCCCTAGGTGGTAATGAACCTCTGCGGTGAGAAGCTCACCAGGGGAACAAAGGGGGTGTGAGGTAACTTAATATGTTCCTTTCAGTTCCAGACACTGGAACACTCTGTCCTGCCTCAATTGGGACCAAGCCCAGGATGCACCTGGGCAGGGTTTAATCCTCAAATTGGACTCTACAGCAGAAAGGGGCGGGAGAGGAGGGGCCCACATAGGGGGGCAGGGGAGAATAGCGCCCCTTCTCCCTGCCTGTGCTCCGAGCCCAAGTGCAGATCAAGTGGCTGCCCCTTTAAAGTTTCATGTAGGGCTAGTAATGCTATCCTGTTGCTCCCTCCACGGCCACCCCCAGTCCACAAGGTTCGCAGGTCCCTGGTCCACCCCTCCCTGAAGACCAGGGGGAGGAACAGGTGGGGGGAAGATGGGGCCGGGGGGCAAGGGTGCAGAGCTGAAGAGCCTGCTAGAGTGAGGCTTAGTGCCTTCTACCTCCCGGGCTGAGTGGCTGCTGTGCAGAGGGAGCGTGTAGCCACAGCCTGCCCAGTTAGAGGCTTTCACTGCTCAACCCTCTCTCTCATCCTCCTGCGAGCACCACTGTCCGAGGGGCTACAGACGTGCCTGGGTATGAGGACTGAAGGTGACAGTGTGCATGTAGTGCCCGGCGTCAGTGGCAGCTGCTGTTACAATTGTCCAGGGAGAGAAACTGAAGCCAGGGGAGAGGCAGTGGCTTGCATCATAGCCTGTGTCGGTGGGAAGAGCCCCTCTTGGACCCCATCTCTCCTGCCAGTCCTGCTGGAGGCAGCAGATGAAAATAGAGGAATTGGGACTGAGCGGGCCTGGGTTCTAATCCTGCCCTGCTTTTTACTGGTTTGGGGTAAAACCCTTTTCCTCTCTGAGCCCCTATCTCTTTATTTGTATAATGGGGGAACCAGCCCAGCTGCCTGCCCTAGGTTAAAGGAAGGGCCAAAGAGGGGTAACAGCCCTAACAGCTGGGGGTGAGGACAGGGCAAGGGGGAAGGGGCTTGGCACAGGGTCCCCAACTGGAATGAAGGATCCTGCCTCTGGAGGCCAGGCCAGGTGAGAGGGCTTAGGACTGTGGACCCAACCACTGTTACCCACAAAAGGAGTGAGGTGGGGACAGTCATTGCAGACCCCCCTTGCAAGAAGAGGCCTCTGTCTGGGAAGCTGGAGTGCGGGTCTCAGGCATGGCTCAGCCACTGCCAAACCAGGACAGTGAGCCATGCTTCCTATGTATGCCATTGGGTTCCACTCCCACTTACTTGTGACCGTGCATGACTTTCTGAACCTCTCTAAGTTTCAGTTCCCTCTTCGTGAAGTGGTGACAGCATTGCTGCCTTGCAATTTTTGTGGTTGTGAGGGTTAAGTGGGACCGTGCAGGGAGGCAGCTAGCACAGCACCCAGCACATAGCACCCAGCATGTAGCATATGCTCAGCAGAGGTAAATGGAGTACCCTAGCCCCTAAGCTGTAGACCCATCCTGTCCAGTGCATTTCCAACTGGGTTCCTTAACATCCAAGGAAGGCTCCGGGCCCTCACCTTCACTTCAACCAGAACAGGCCCACTTTCACCCTCTAATCTTATTTAAGGAAGGGTTCTCCGGCTTCCAGCCATCTGGCCTAAGCCCCTTTACCATACAGATGGGGAGACTAAGGCCAGAGAGGAATAGGGACTAGAAATTATATAAGGAGGGTTATTCAGGGAAAGCGTCTGGGGGCACTAAGGGGCTGGTGGCAATTTGCAGCTGTGCCTACACACATCAGCTGGCATCTTACGGGGTGGCTTAGAACCATCTGGTATGGGGCGCCTGGCGCCAGCCCTCACCCGTGGCTCTCTTTCTAGCCCACACCATGCTGTGGCCCCTGTTGCTGTTGCTGGCCGCCGGTGAGGCCCAGACCACCCGGCCCTGCTTCCCTGGATGCCAGTGTGAGGTGGAGACCTTTGGCCTCTTCGGCAGCTTCAGCCTGACGCGAGTGGATTGCAGCGGCCTGGGCCCTCACATCGTGCCCGTGCCCATCCCCCTGGACACAGCCCACCTGGACCTGTCCTCCAACCGGCTGGAGACGGTGAACGAGTCCGTGCTGGCAGGCCCGGGCTACACCACGCTGGCCGGCCTGGATCTCAGCCACAACCTGCTCACCAGGTTCTCGCCCACGGCCTTCTCCCGCCTTCGCTACCTGGAGTCACTTGACCTCAGCCACAATGGCCTGGCCGCCCTGCCCGCCGAGAGCTTCACCAGCTCGCCCCTGAGCGACGTGAACCTGAGCCACAACCGGCTCCGCGAGATCTCCGTGTCCGCCTTCGCCACCCACAGCCAGGGCAGGGTGCTGCACGTGGACCTCTCACACAACCTTCTCCACAGCCTCGTGCCCCACCCCGCGCGGGCCAGCCTGCCGGTGCCCACCATTCAGAGCCTGAACCTGGCCTGGAACCGGCTCCACACCGTGCCCGACCTCCGGGACTTGCCCCTGCGCTACCTGAGCTTGGACGGGAACCCACTGGCGGCCATCGGCCCAGGGGCCTTCGAGGGGCTGGCGGGCCTTACACACCTGTCGCTGGGCAGCCTGCAGCGTCTCCCCCAGCTGGTGCCCTATGGCTTCCGTGAGCTGCAGGGCCTGCAGGTCCTGGATTTGTCAAGCAACCCCAAACTCAAGTGGGCAGGACCCGAGGTGTTCTCAGGCCTGGGCTCCCTGCAGGAGCTGGACCTGTCAGGCACGGGCCTGGTGCCCCTGCCCGAGAAGATGCTCCTCCACCTCCCGGCGCTGCAGAGCGTCAGCGTGGGCCAGGGCGTGCAGTGCCGTCGCCTGGTGCGGGAGGGCGCCTACCCCAGGCAGCCTGGCTCCGCCCCCAAGGTGGCCCTGCACTGCATAGACACCCAGGAATTAGCTGCTGGGGGCTCTGATACCTTGTGACGAATGGTGTGGCCTGGGGCCACGTAACAGACTTCACCCTGGGCTCCCTCGGGTCCTGGGTAGTTTATATTTTAACGTGCCAATGCCAGCAGGGACTCTGTAGGCCTATGTGGCAGCATCATTGAAAGAGAGGCTTTGGACCTGGGACCCACACCCAGGAGCAAGGTTTTGTCCGTTTGTCTATGTTGCTCTCCAGACCATAAGCTGAGGGTCTTCGATGCCAAACCAGACAGCAGTCCCCTGCTGTCCTTCCCTACTTGTCCCCAAAGTGCCTTCCCTGAGGCCTGGACCAACCTGACCCACGACAGGAGGAGGGCGGGCGGGGGTAGTGCTGCGGGGCAG
The DNA here is from genome assembly GCF_000442215.2 of Lipotes vexillifer. NCBI lineage: Eukaryota > Metazoa > Chordata > Mammalia > Artiodactyla > Lipotidae > Lipotes > Lipotes vexillifer. The sequence continues at coordinate 586,963 of NW_006788663.1, forward strand.
AGGTCCAGCCACTCAGGCATGGGTTTCTTTTACGACACCGCCCTCTCTTTGCTCTGGGCACGAAGGGCTGCTTCATCCTTTTTTCTTCCCCTACAACTCTGGATAGAACTTTATAGAAAGGACTGGAGAAAAATCTCTAGTCCACCTCCTCATGTGCCAGATGGGGAAACTCAGGCCGAGGGAAGGAAAAATGCTATTCGGAGGTCCTACAGTGGCAGAAGCGTGAATGGACCCAATGTCCGGCCTCCCAGCAGGGCCCCTTTGCACTTTTCTCCCCTCTCCCCTTTCTGGGCTCCCCCTTGCTTCCAAGACTCACATCCTGCCATTTGTGCCCTTTCCCTGTCATCCCCAGGAGGAGAGACCAGGGCCTCGGGGGTGGCACTCTGGGCCCGGTAACCGGCTGTGGCACAGGCTAAGTCACTTCACCTCGAGGCCTCTAGAAGCCTCAGGAATACCAGTCCCAGCCCTGCCAGTTTCCCACTCTGCGGGGGGTGGGGGTCCCCCAGCATCAAGAATGGAAGTGCGCCCATTGACCCCTAAGGTACTGCCTCTAGATGCAGTCCTGGAGCCCCTCCAGGCCCTGAGCTCCCGAGCTCCCTCAGACCCCACTGGCCCTATGCCCGACAGCCCAGCTCATCCTACTGAGAATGCAGTGAAGGAGGTAGGGGAGACCCCACCCATGTTTATGCTCCACCACCAGGGTGGCATCTCAGCTTCCCAGCCCTGGGCTCTCTCCTTAGCATGGGGTTAATAAAAGTTGTTGCCTTTTTAATGGACTGTCACTTTCAACCCAACCCCACCCACAACCCCCCACGCCCCCCATCCCCCACCCCATCCAGATCCCTGCTGGCAGGGGATGGAAACATGCCATTTGTAAAAGAAGAAAGACATTGCATTTGTTCGCTTTTGTAATATTGTGTCCTGGGGATGGGTTGGGGGAGGAGGCGTTGGGTGAAAGCCAGCCATACTTGGCCATGTGGGCGTCGGGGGGGGGGGGGGGGGGGGTGGCCCCCACCGATGGGCCCCCTGCCAGCGTCCCAGTCCGTCCTTAACCACCTGGGGGACTTTTAGAACCTGCTCGCTGGCAGCCTCAGAGGGAGCTGGCTTCCCGAAGAGTCTCCAGCCTCGTGGCAACGCTGCTACGTGCCAGGAGGTGGCGGGGCCGTGGGGGGGGTGTCCCCTGGCTGATGGGGAGCCCTGGGCTGCGAGCGCTGCGTGTGGCGGGGGGGGGGGGGGGGGGGGGGGGGGGCTGGTCCCACAGGGACGCCCACAGGGCAGTAAGAGCTCTGTCCTCCCCCACCAGCCCTACCCAACACCTGGTCCTTGGTTTAATAAACACTATAAAGAGGCCCTCTTCCCATCATTTGACCAGCATCCACTGACATTCCCTAGACTGGGCCCTGGGGCCACGAGGATGAATTGAGAAAAGATTGTTCTCTCTGAAAAGCCCAATAACCTCCCAGGATTAGGGGAGTGAGGTGATGTGAGGGAGGGAGTTCCTCGGGGGTGGGTGGCACCTTTCACTGCAGCTAACACTGCCTGCCTTCCTCATTTCCCCTCTCCCTGATGCCCCAACTCCACGAACTTGTCAGGCCCTGCGTGCCTCTGCCTTTGCTCAGGCTGTTACTCTGGGACCTGGCCCTTGCCCCCATCCCTGCCTCTCAACTCCTTCCCAGCCTAACAGACCCAGTTCCCACGTCACCTCCTTAGAAGCTTTCCTGAGGTCCCCGTCCACCTCCCTCTGCTGAGCTCTGACAGTACTGTGTTCCTTTTTGGCATCTGACTGCTGTGGTATCCTAACTCCTGTTTGCACACTTCCAGTGACAGGGATCCCACTTCCAGCTCATCTGAATGGCTCTGCTGTCAGCAAGTTCTTCCTTCTAACTAGCCAAGAACTGCAGGAATATCCATCACCATCACTACCACCAAGTTTTTCCTGCTGTCTACACTGTGCCCTGAGACTCATGTTCCTGGGGTGGGAGCGGGAAGGACACATGGAGGACACCTAACTATAACAGCAGTACAGGGACCTGTGAGAGCCCTGTGGTGGGATTAGGAAGGCTCCCTGGAGGAGGCTCATCCATGGAGTTGAGAAGGACAAGTGGACCTGGACAGAGGTGGCTGGCACTTGAGAGGGGTCATGGGTGAACAACGGCACAGATCCCAGGACATTCAGGCCATGGGTAGGGTTGGGGTGCTTGCCCATCATGTATGTGGCTTAGGCCCCCCCAGGGCTTGGGCTCCCTGAGCCAGAGGCTGGCCCCTGCCAATATGGGAAGGATCTGAAGTATGGAGGACAGGGGAGGGTCAGAGTGAGACCCCAGCCTTCACAGTCCTCAGATTGGTACTCCATCCTCCCACATGCCTTGGGACAAGAGAGGCCTCAAATACAGGGGTGAGGGAGAGATCCCTGGGACTTTCACCCAGTGGGGCTTTAAAGCCCCACTTGAAGAAGGCGTCCTTGGGGAGGGCCGTGGAACATAGGGGTCTTAAGTTTTAGTGGCGCTGAAAGCAGGGGAAGGGAGGCCAGGACTACTGCTGTTCACCTCCGCCCTGAGCTGCAGCTTCCACATCTGCAAAACGGGGCAGGGGTGAAGCTCCAGCGGGAGGGTGGGCAGACGCCGCCACGCCGTGCGGGCTTCTCCTTCCTGGTGGGAGCATCACCTCGCACACCCCCAGCCCCTGCGTGCTGTAGAGAAAGCAGAAGCCCCGCGGGGCAGCTGGCCCGCGGCCCCTCCGGAGGTTCTCGGCCCGCAGCGCCACCTCGTGCTCACGCATGGCCAGACACCGCAGATCAGAGAGGTCGCGGAGCCCCGGGCAAAGTGGACCTGCGCAGTTTGCGGAGCCAGCCCCTCTTTCCCCTCGCCGACCGCCTTCATCCGGCCACCCTCCGCCTTCCTGGAATCCCGGGACCGAGAATGAGGTCATTGGAATCTTACAGAATTACAGAGGTTAGTGCAAAGATTCCGTTTTGGAGTTCCCAGAAAAGAGTTAAAATCCTGGTCCATCACGAGCCGGTTGTGTGACTTTGGCCAAGTCACTTGACTTCTCTAAGCCTGGAAAAGGGGATGAAAATATCTCCCTGCACAGGATTGTACGAAGGAAGTAACATTTGTAAAGAATCAAGTGCAGTGCCTGGCACAAAATAGACACTCCAGAAATGCTTGTTTCCTCCCTCATGCAACCACTGAATTATGAATCAGATTACAGAAACGTGTAGTCTTAGACTCATATTTTGATAACGGATGCAGAACCGAAGGATTTTGTAAAGCTTTAGGATGGTAAAATTGAGGAACTATAGTATAGTTTTCAGGATCTTTGCCCTGTGTACCTAACACGGAATAGGCCTTCAACACACATGTCAGTTGAGTTTTAGAGATGGGGAAACATTGGAGTACAGTTTGCCGTCATAGCACAGGCTGGGTCACAAACATTTCACTGCACTTCATCAATAATTCAGTTGCCGTTTACTGGGCACATGTCCTTGGACTTGGTGTACATGCTATCATTTCCTCTCCACAACTGCCCTGGATGTTATTGTCGCCGTACAGCTGAGGAAAGCAGCCGGTGCCTGGCTTCATCTGTCATATGACAAGTCTCTCATTCCTGAATGTCCTACCTCAGTGACCGGGCCAGCTGTGCAGATCACATGTGTCAGAGAGGGCAGAGGTGCTCTAAGAAACCCAAAACACTAGGACTCCATTTATTTTTCTGTTGGAAAAAAAAAAAAGGGTGGGGTGGGGTCACGCAGCTCTAAGTATCTCCAATCAGACCATGGATTCTAGATCCTAGAGCATGAAAAGCCAAAGATAAAATCCTTCCCCTCCTGGCCCCATTTCACAGATGGGAAGATGGAGGCCCAGAGAGGAGCAGCCCAAGATCACATGGCAGGTGACGTGGCCACATGGCCAGGATTCTGTGCTTCAGATCTGGCTATATAATTGGTGGAACCTAGGGTAAAATGAAAATGTGGGGTCTTTTGTTCAAAATTATTAAGAATTTCAAGATGGCAAGAGCAGAGCCTTAAACCAAGCATGGGACCCTTCTAAGGTCCCACTGCCCATGAAGCCAGCCCTGCTGTGCTTTAATCGTACCATTACAGAGAAGGGAGAGGCAAACGCCCTGTGTTGGTCAATATGGCAAAAGAGCATCTGTATGGATTTGTATGAAACCCAAACCCTCTGTAGCTCAGGGAGCTGATTAGACTCTTTCAAATCCAGTAGTTTCCCTCCATGGGTGTTATACCACCCCCTGATTTCCCCAAATTGTCATGGCCAAGGGGCCAAAGGGTTGCCCTCTTGGAGAGAGAGGGCAGATGGCAATGGAGATACTAACACCTACCAACTGCCTCCAAACCAGCTCATAGGATGTTTCTCTGGACAGGACTGCCAGGCATGTGGGGGGCAGAGGCCTACCTCTACTCGTACCTAATGTCCACCAAGACAGTAGAGGTCATTGTAGCCTAAAAGGGCTTGCCCACTGATGCTCAATGTTCTGTGTGGGTTAATTTGACCAAGGAACAAATGTCCACTGATACCTAATATTTATCAGTACCTAATGTCCATCAATGACAGCCCTCACCAATGGCTGATATCCACAAAGGGAAAATGTCCAGTGGTGGCAGCGTCCACTACTGCCCAACACACACCAGTGCCAGTGCTTGCAGGCAGTTCATTGCAATGATCACTGCTCTTCGTGTCACTACCTAATGTTGGTCCAGACTTAACATCTGGCAACAGCAAATAGCCATCTAGTTAAGTTACATGCCCTGTGTTTATTCTTCTCTTTTATTTATTTAACTCCCAGTGGTTGTATTTATGGGGATTATTGTGTTTGTTGAGCTGGGTGGGAAAGTCTTCCTGTGTTTACAGTTTAATTCCAAAAGCTATTTATTATTTTATTTGCCATACCCATTAGTCAAAATATTCCAAATTAGGAACACAAGCATACATTTATGTTTCTTGACATATACACATATGTACATGTAACATGTATATATAATTATTAAATACAGGAATGATACAGAAAGACAGAAAAAGAGAAACTGCTTTGAGAACAGAAGTGTCAAGACAAGAAAAATGTTTTAATTAGTTGATTCTTAGAGGAAGCAACTTTTCCAAAGTTGAGTGATTATTCGAGACGTCGGCCCTCCTGCTCTGGCAAAGGACAAAAAGCCCTACGCTGGGCTGAGAAAAGCTAGGTTCTCTAATAATAACCTTAAGACACTGATGCAAGGGCTCCTTCGGGCAGAAGAGCCAGTGGGTAAGGTACAGGCTCCAAAGGGAGGCTGCCTGGCTCAAGGGCAGCTCTGCTACTTCCAGCTAAGCCACTCAGCCTCTCTCTCTCTCTCTCTCTCTCTCGCTCTCTCTCTCTCTCTCTCTTTTTTTTTTTTTTTGGCTGCATCGGGACTTCGTCACAGCATGTAGTATCTTCGTTGTGGCGTGCAGGATCTTCATTGCAGTGCATGGGCTTCTCTCTAGTTGTGGCGTGCAGGCTCCGTAGTTGTGGCGCACGGGCTTAGTTTCCCTGCGGCATGTGGGATCTTAGTTCCCCCACCAGGGATCAAACCCTCGTTCCCTGCATTGGAAGGCAGAGTCTTTACCAGTGGACCGCCAAGGAAGTCCCTCAGCTTCTCTCTGAGCCTCAGTCTCCACATCTGTATAATGGATATGGTAGCCACCTCAAAGTGTTGTTGTGGGAAAGTCAATGTACATAGAACATTTAGAATTGTGCCTGGCATATAATAAGTGCCATATAATAAATAATATGAAATACAATTGACTCTTGAACAGCTCAGGAGTTAGGGAAGCCAGCCCGCCAAGCAGTCGAAGATCCTAGTATAACTTTACAGCCAGCCTTCCGTATCCATGGTTCCGCATCTGTGGTTTCAACCAACTATGGATCATGTAGTACGCATTTAGTGAAAGAAATCTGCATATAAGTGGATCCATGCAGTTCAAACACGTGTTGTTCAAGGGTCAACGTTACCTTTTTTTTTTTTTTGAAAATTCTTTCTTTTGTCAAGCTTATAAGCATGCTGTGACTCAAAACATTCTCAGACAGGGTTTCTTTGGTGGCCATCAGCTCTCAGCAGGTGATCTCATAGAAGCTGTTATGCTTAGGAATTTGACTGAAACGAGGTTCTACCCTCTGCACCAGAACATTTCAAAATGGCCTCACCACACAGCTTCCTCCCAACACTCAGTGCTGAGGAAACATCCCCATGACCATCCTCCCCAGGCCTGGCAGTCAAAGATGGAACGGCTGACCTGCTGCAATTTGAGATGTAGGGAAAACTTGCTACTCTTCTCACTCCCCCAGACAGCCTCACTCTCTGTCTGAAATTCTACCATTACTCTTTGGCTTTAGCTGTGATTGTTGTCTGATGTCCTTGCTAGATAGGCGGGGGCCCAGATGTGATGTACTCTAAAAGCTGATTTGGGGACTTCTCTGGTGGCACAGTGGTTAAGAATCCACCTGCCAACACAGGGGACACAGGTCTGATCCCTGGTCCAGGAAGATCCCACATGCCACGGAGCAACTAAGCCCATGCGTCACAGCTACTGAGCCTGCATGCCACAACTACTGAAGCCTGTGTGCCTAGAACCCATGCTCCACAAGAGAAGCCACTGCAATGAGAAGCTCGTGCGCCGCAACGAAGAGTAGCCCCCGCTCGCTGCAACTAGAGAAAGCCCGCATGCAGCAACGAAGACCCAACACAGCCATAAATAAATAAATAAATAATAAAATAAAAATGAAAAAAAGACTTTAAAAAAGTGATTTTAAGGTGATATGTTGATAGGACAGTTACTTAACATTATGATCCTAGAGGCAAGATTGTGAGACATAAAGAAGGTAGTTGAAGGATAAGGTGTTTTACATATGCTGCCTTCTCTACCAACCAATGTGATATCCTGTTATATTGGTGACCCCTAACAAACCACATCTGGTATTATCACCCTGTGTAGAACCATCCTCTTGAATCTGGGCTGGGCCTGTGATTTGCTTTAATCAATCGAATGCAATAGAAGTGGCTCTGGGTCAGTTCCAGACCTAAGTCTTAAGTTCTGGCAGCTTTCCCTTTTGCAATCTTGGGAATCCAGAGCTGCCAATTACAGAGTCTGGTGACACTATGTGGAGAAGCCCTAAGGCCATATACAGAGAGAAGAGCTAAGCCATCCAGTATCCCAGCAGATAGCAAACCCCATCCAACCCTTTACACACATAAGTGACTGCAGCAAAAGCAGCAGAAGAACCAACCAGTCCTGATTGCAGAATAGGGAGCAAATAAAATGATTGCTGTGCCGAGCCATTATACATTGGAGTCTTTTCTTACACAGCAGTAGATAACCAAAACAACCAAGTCACAGGCTGGGTTTCCCCAGCCCTGTCCCCCTCCTCCACCCCGTCTGGCTTTCCTGGTGAAAGAACTGCTAACCTAGTCATGGGACATGAGCAGCTGAAGATGCAAAGATGCCAAATGACAAAGCCAGACAGCCAGAGCCTCCTTGAGGATGGTCAGCCTGAAGGGACCAGGCAGAGAAGCACAGTTGAAAGGAAACACATGTGCCTGGTATTTTAAAGTTTATGAGGTGCCACCCTGCACATGAGCTCATCTCTTGTTATATTTTTGTCTCACGGCCACCTAGCAGGCTTGGCCTGTCTCCCCTCAGCCTCTCACTCTCCTCTCAGCCCAGACAAATGACTTGCAGGTCCCCAGACAGACACACCTCTCACGCCGGGACTCCCCTTGTCTCTCCACAGCCCCAGCTGGGAACGTGGAGAGTAAAGACCTAGACCCACTGTCCTGCTAGGGGCCTTCTCCTTTCCTCAGGGCCTTTCCTCCAGACCCAGGGACTTACAAGCAGCGAACTGAGGCTGGTGGGAGGCCAGGCACTGGGTGGGGGCGGGTGAGAGCAGTCAGAGGACAGCAGGGAAGAGGGAAGCCAGTCTGGAACACAGGGGACCCTGGGAAAGGTGTCGCTTTTTAGTAATTCCCGCAGACTGTGGACAAAGTCATACTTAGCTCAAGCTTTAAAAATAATCTCCCCACACACAGACACAAACTCTGTAATTTCCCTGGCTGGCCCCATCCGACATCTGTGCAGACACATGGGGGTGGGGAACAGGATGGGTGTTTGGAGGGAGTGTGTCTTAGGTTTGGAGCAGACCACTCGGGAGTGACTACACGGAACCTCCCTTTGTTAATATGTTCTAAAGGAAGGTGACGCTCGAAGGAGTAGGCGAGGAGTCAGTGAATGCTTGCCTGTCCTCACACCCACCAGCCTGATTACCTCCCACTTATCCTTCCTGCCTCAGTGTTCCTGCCACCTCCTCTGGGAAGCCTTCCCTGACCACCTTCCCCATCCTACTCCAGGCAACGTTAGATGCATCTCCTCTGTGCTCACCCAATACCTCATCTTCCCTCCAGAGTGACACTCATCACGTTTATTTTCTGTTTATTTTTCCAGCTTCCACTTTACACCGAGGGTAAGAACTGTGCCTACATTTGCTCTTCAAAGGGTCCCTAGCATCCAGGCTGTTGCCTGGCACATAGTTGGTTATCAATACACATCCAAAAAATAAAATACATCCATTTTATTGACGGTTAAATGGAGACCCAGAGAGGTTAAGGGACTTTCCTAAGGCTGCACAGCAAGCTCAGCAAGAAACCAGCTCTTGAGACTTCCAGTTGCGCAACGGGACCCTCCCTCCCCTACTCCTCAGGAGGCAGGTGTGTGCACTAACAGGCCTGAAGGGGCCAGCGTCCCCTGTGAGGGTCCAACTCTTCCTCTCCAGCTCCTTGGCAGGGTCCCAACTCTGCTCTGACTTGCACGCTGTGTCTAAGTCTGTGCCCCACCTCACCCACCCCAACAGCAGCCCCACTGGCTATAGAAGGGCAAGTCTCACCTCCCAGAGCATGCTTCCGCAACTGAAAGATGAGCCGGAGATCGGGAGGCTCCTTCCAACTGAGGGTCTGGGAACCCCTATAAATGGGACTGCAGGAGCCTAGCTCGCGGCCAGCTCCGCATTGCTTGCTCTGTGGCATGAAGCACAAACCTTCACCAAGCACCAGAAAGGCCCAGAAATCTTGTTTTTATTAAATGTACCAGAATTTTACTTCAATATTACAGAAGTTTCCAACTTCCACTATTTTGTGGGTGTTTGTCTGTGTGTGTGTGTGTGTGTGTGTGTGTGTGTGCGCGCGCGCGCGCGCATGTGATGGTAGTTTTCAGATTTTGAAAACAAATCCAGATGATTCTACTGCATCATCAGGTCTGGGCAACACTTTAAAGTTTACACAGATCTTACATCTCACACCCATACCTCATGTACTCATCACAACCTTATCGTGAGGAAAGCAAGGCAGGGCCGATCACTAACCCATTTCACAGATGGGGAAAATGATGCCTGGAGAGTGGGTGGCAGAACCTGGGACTTGCACTCAAAAGCCCTATTCCAGACTCTGTCCTCTTCCCACTCCTCTGCAGAGTGATTCTGGTCCAGAAAAAAAAAAAAAGGAGAATGAATACAATTACTTGATAGACCTGCCCAAACGGCTTGCTTAGTCCTGGCAGGGAGCTAAATCATCTGGTGGGAAGCCCATTCTCTAGGAGATGGGGGTGAGAGATGACAGGAATAATAAAACTCTGGGACAAAGGCAACTGGATGCTGAGAGAGTGGCTCAAAAGATTAGGGCAGCCCATGGGGTGAGCCCCAGGCCTCAGAGCTCAGGGTCCGCTCCCACACAATTTTAAGCCAGCGTTTGTTAGAAAAACACCACAGTCCTGGCCACAGTGCACCCAGAGGTGGGGCAAACCCAGCCCTGGCCCCCGTGGCTCCTCAGTCTTCGACTGCTATACAAGGTGGCAAGTGGCTACATAGGCGGGGCTGGAACGTGAGTTCCCATCTGACTGATGGGCGAACCAGGGGCGCCTCCCCGCGCCGCAAGAACGGAGCTGCAGGCCAAGCTCCGGACTGAGTGCAGGTCTCAG
>NW_006788663.1:597205-620529 GCF_000442215.2 Lipotes vexillifer
TGGGGGTGGGGGTGGGGACGTCGCGTAAGGACAGAACCCAGAGCAAACTCAGAGAAGCAGGAGCCAGAAGCAGCAGTGGTTTTCGGCAGTCACCAAGGACTCCATTGCTGTCACATCGTCCCCTCTGATGAAATAACCTCCAATCTTCGTGTTTTACAGAATTTTAAAACTAACGTATTCAGGTGGGTTTTTTTTTTCCAATTCAACAAATGGTTAATGCTTATATATTGACTTATTTCATTCTCACTATACAAAACGATGTTTGACAGTTGAGAACACTGAGGCTCAAAGAGGTTAAATAATTTGCCCAAGGTCACACAGCAGGTAAATGAGAGTATATAGATTTTAAAAGTAAGTCTGTCTGATTCTGGAGCCCAGAAATAAACTAAGAATACTAACCTTACAGAATCAGAAACAGAGAATCCCCGAGTGCCAGCCTCCTTGGCTCTTTCCTTACAGAAGCCAAGATCGGCTTGGTGGGGACTTTAGAAGGGACTCTGGGTCCTGCAGGCCAGTGGTCCTGAAACCGTGCCCCCCAGATTGGGACTCTAACCCACGCAGCCAGGACTCGAACCCGGCCAAAACCCGCGGTCTTCCAACTGAGATAAAACACCTGGTTTTAGGACTTAATGAAGCTCAGGTTCTTGATGTTTCATCGCAGAAAGAATTCAGTGAGAGGGGCTTCCCTGGTGGTGCAGTGGTTAGGAATCTACCTGACGATGCAGGGGTCATGGGTTTGATCCCTGGTCCGGGAAGATCCCTCATGCCGTAAAACCTAGAGGAAAGCCCGTGAGCAGCAACGAAGACCCAATGCAAGCATAAATAAAGAAATTAAGTAATTTTTTTAAAAAAGAGTGCTTCCCTGGTGGCGCAGTGGTTGAGAGTCCGCCTGCCAATGCAGGGGAAATGGGTTCGTGCCCTGGTCTGGGAAGATCCCACATGCCGCGGAGCGGCTGCGCCCGTGAGACATGGACGCTGAGCCTGCGCGTCGGAGCTTGTGCTCCGCAACGGGAGAGGCCACAACAGTGAGAGGCCCGCGTACCGCAAAAAAAAAAAAAAAAAGAATTCAGTGGAGACAAAGTGATAGGTAAGAAGTGGATTTATTTAAAGAGAAACACACTCCACAGACAGTGTGGGCCATCTCAGAAGGTGAGAAAGGCACCAGGTTATGGGGTTGTCAGTTTTTAGAGGGGTGGGTAATTTCATAGGCTAATGAGTGGGAGGGGTATTCCAGCTATTTTGTGAAGGGGCGGGGATTTCCAGAAATTGGGCTACCACCCACTTTTTGATCCTTATGATCCTGGCCTTGGAACTATCATGGTGCCTGTGGGTGTGTCATTTAGCTTGCTGATGTGTTACAGTGAGCATATACTGAGGCTCAAGGTCTAGTGGAAGTTGACTTGTCCGCCCTCTTGGACCCGTTTGGTTCTAATCAGTTTATGTCATGTCCTAGGGTTATGTCATTCTTTCAGAGGTTGTACCCTGCCCCCTTCCCTCCTGTTTCATTCCCCCTTCAGAGATTTTACTTCCATATTCTTACGGGAAACAGAAGGGCGATGGTCTGTCTTCTGTAACTGCTTCAAGGCTGAGTAGGGGCATCGACCCTGCCTGTCGGGGAGTAAAACTCTCTGGATGCCTGATCTAGGGGCCCCAGGGACAGGAAAGCTCCTTGTTTTAGGTCAGTACGGGCTGGAATCCTCACATAGCTATCATCCTGGTGTGGAACTGTTGTAACTACTTCCATAGCCTTTCTATGAATCTCCTTGATAATGAAGCAGGTTTTTTTTTTTTCAGATAAAGTATTATTTAAAACTTAGTTCTCACCTTGAATATGCAAAATACAAACTCCACAAAATGTTCATTTTTTTACTTTGTAATTTACAAATATACAAAATAGAAGTTTGCTTAAATTTACATTACATATTTATTAAGGCAATGAACTATATAGAAAAAAACAATTGTTCTGCTTAAGGCATACTTGGGAATAAACCATTGTACAAATTATCGCACATCTGAAACCACAGTGCATAACAGACTGTCTGCATAAAATGGTTAAAGTAAACCAGGTGTATTTACCTGAGTTAGGTCATAAATGTAGATCGGAACACAAAAATAGATTTTCCTTGTCAAAGTATGCAGCAGTTTGAGAACTTTGGCCTCATTTGGTACCTTTAGAACCAAGATTCACCAAGCACCATCGTTTAGGCTATTAAAACACATTTTTTTTGGTACCTTACCAAGATTCACCAAGCACCATCGTTTAGGCTATTAAAACACATTTTTTGTACCTGAATTTCTTCCTCTTCTAAGATCGTAATAATGGCTTTTAAAAGGCAACGAGAATACAAGGTGATCTTTATACTGATATTGCATTGAAACATTAAGGGGATATTGGTCTTCCCTCTCCCCAACTCACGGGTGTAATTTATATTCTGATATCCAAAACTTCCAGTCACCCCCTTGGCGTTTTGTAAGTCCAGGAATATATATTCAAGTTGGATTTAGAATTGGAATGATAGAAGGTCCAGTCACAGACCCCATCTGTTCTTTGTCATTTGGTTTCCTCATGTCTCCTGATTATCCATTCACAAGTTGAATTGTTGGAAACTTGACCACGATTGTAGTGCTTTCCAGCTGGGTTCCTCCCCTCACCGGGAAGACAGTGTGAAATGTAAAAAATACTGAATTCTTGTCTGGCAGTGTGGGTCATACCCACTGTTTGGGGATTTAAAAGTGCCTCTTCATGTGTAAGGCGAGGTGGTTCGACCTCAAAAATGCCCCGTCGCACTTCTGGCACTGGAAGGGGCGGTGCCCGGTGTGTTTGCTGTAGTGCCTGGTCAGTTCATCTGAGCGGGCAGATTTCCACCCTCAGCCGTCCCAGTCACAGTGGTAAGGTTTCTCACCTGTGTGGGTTCGCAGGTGTGCCTTGAGAATTGCCTGAGGAGCAATTTGGCAGTACTTACCCAATGCCCTAAAATGTGCCACAGTAATTCCACTTCTAAAACACTCTTCTTAGAAAACAATCATGGAAAAGTATAAAATTTAGCTACAAGGATATTCATCGTCTACTGATAATAGCAAAAATATTGAAAACAATCTAAAAATTCATCAGTAGGGTGGCTGTTTAAGTAACTTATGATATGTTTAAGGGTAGAATATTGGCCACTCATTAAAAATTAAGCTGTACATAGGCAAAACCAAAACCAAACCAAAAAAACCAACCATTAATCCAAATTTCACACTTTATACAAATTAACTCAAATTAGGATCTAATTGGATCCTAATTGGATCACAGACCTAAATGTAAAACATAAACTTATATAAGTTTCAGGAAAGAAAAACAGGAGAAAGTCTTCAAGACCAAGGGCTAGCCAAAAAGATTTTTGACTTGATATCAAAAGCACAATCCATAAAATAAAAAATTGATAATTAGACCTCATCAGAATTTTAATTTTTGCTCCATGAAAGACCCCCTAAAGAGGATGAAAAGACAAGATGTAGATTGGGAGAAAATAGTTGGACACCACATATCTGACAAAAGACTTGTATCAAGAATATATAAAGAACTCTCAAATCTCAACAGAACAAGAACAGACACCCCAAGTAGAAAATGGGCAAAAAAAAGAAACAAAAACAGACAGTGCACTGAAGAAGATATACAGACGGCAAATAAATGTGAAAAGATGTTCAACTTCATTGGCCATCAGGGAAATGCAGAGATACCACCACATACCTCTCAGAACAGCTCAAATGAAAAATAGTGAGGATACCAAGTACTGACAAGTATATAGAGAAACTAGATCACTCGTGCATTGCTGGTGGGAATGCAAAAGGGAACAGCCATTCTGGAAAACAGTTAGTTTGTTATAAAACTAAACAGTGTATTTACTACATGCCCCAGCAATCACACCCTTCAGCATTTATCCCAGAGAAATGAAAACTTGTGTTTCACAGAAAACCTGTACACAAATATTCATAAAGGTGATTCACAATAGTCAAGAAATGGAAATAAATGTTCATCAATAGGTGACTGGTTAAACAAACAACGGTATACCCACACCATGGAATACTACATAGCAATAAAAAGGAATGAATTATTGATATATGCAACAGCTTGGGTGGATTTCAGGGGAATTATGCTGTGTTATAAAAGGCAATCCCGGGAACTTCCCTGGTGGTCCAGTGGTTGAGAATCCACCCTCCAATGCAGGGGACACGGGTTCTATCCCTGGCCGGGGAACTAAGATCCCACATGCCGCAGAGCAACTGAATTAATTTAAAAAATAAAGCCAATCCCAAAGGTTATATGCTGTATGCTTCTATTTATATAATATTCTTGGAGGAACAAAATTATGGAGTACAGATGAGCAGTAGCCAGGGGTTAGGAGTGGGGGAGTGGATGTGGTTATAAAGGAGGAGCAGGAAGGAGCGTTGTGGAAATGGAACAGCCAGGTATTTTTATTGTAATGGTGGTCACGTGAATCTGTACCAGTGATAATGTTGCATAGAACTACACACATACACATACACAGAAATGAGTACGGGTAAAACTGGTGAAATCTGAGTACTCAGTAGATGATACCAATGTCCATCTCTTGGTTTTGATACTGTGCTATAGTTACACAAAAATGTGGCCATTGGAGGAAACTGGGTGAAAGGTACACTGGATCTCCCTGTACATCTCTTTTGCAACTTCCTGTGAATCTCTAATTATTTCAAAATAAAAATTTTATATGAAGCTGCAACCCCAGGGGTGGGAGGTGGTGGCTGGGAGGGAGCCTGAAGGACCCCTCTGGGGGACAGGTAATTCTGTTCTGTTGATCTGGGTGCTGGTTACACAGATGAGTTTGGTTTGTAAAAATTCAATGAGCCGTACATTTACAATCCATGAGCTTTTCTGTACCTATATTATATCAATACTTCAATAAAACATTTTCTTAAACCTGCAGAAGAATATTTAAGGATGTGAGAAAATGTTCACTTAAATATAGATATCTTAAGTAGAAATAAAAGCAGAGTACAAAATAGTATATATTATTTGATACAATATTTGGTTTAGAAATTATATGAATGTATACATGCACAGAAAAGTGACTAAAGGAAGATATGCCCAAATGTTAACACTGGCTATCTCTGGGTGGTGGAATAATGGCTGATTCTAAGTTTTCTTCTTTGGTCTTATTCATATTTGCTATGATAAATATGTATTACTTTTGGAAACACACACACAAAAAGTTGTTTTATATGCTAATCTTTGATATTTGTATGGAATTTCCTAGCTTACAAGTATTATTTAGAAAGATCAGGAAGACAGAGATCATTATTACAATTTTTAAGATCAGGCAATTGTAGCCCAGGGAAGTGGAGTCACTTATCCAAAGTCTCTCCACGTTTACAAATCTGAGTGAAGACTAGCGCTCAGGTCTGCCAGCTCTGACCCTGAGCTTTCACCATCACTACCCTGCTAACATGGGCAAAAGACCATGCTGGGCACCAAGGGGACTTCCAAGGTAACTGAAATCATAGCTCTCTGAGTTAGACCTCACATGTCATTCAGCCCAATGCTACCATCCTCTACGTTATGCCCCCAAATGGCCACCTCGTCCTTTCTTGCATACCTCCAGTCACGGGGAGCTTCTTCCATTCTAGAGCTGCTCTAGTGCTCAGTAAACGGCCCAGCATTTCCACTGACCCCAAATCTACACTGCATTCCTCCACCTTCCTTCATCCATCTTAATCCTGCCCCTTGGGCTACACAAACAAGTATGACCCCCTTTCCTTGTGGCAGTCCTGTAGAATTTGGGAGACAACAATCTATCCCTGTCCCTAGTTCCTAAGAATAGGACTCCAAGCTTCTAAATTTTCTAGATCCAGAGAAGTTGAGTGACTTACCTAAGGTCACACAGCAATTTCAATATATGATTAATGAGTGTCTGCCTTGGCACAGCACTCTGTCGACTCTGCTGACATGGGTGGAGCTATCTGGACACTGGGGGACCATCTGGGATCCCCCTTTCAGGACTAGGGAGTGGAAAGGAGACATAGGAGATATCTCTGTGCCAAACTTGTTCTGGGGTCCTCTGGGATCCAGTATCGCCCTTCCCTCACAAACACACAGGGAGTCTGCATGCACTCCACCCACAGACTTCACTGCCCAGAACTGCTTCCAGGCCTCTAAAGTCCCTCACATCTCACGGGGAATCCCAGCTCTGCTCTTGCAGCCCTGAGGGAAATGAGTCAGGTGGGAGGAGCTGAGGAAGAGAAGATGAGGGAGGAAGGAAACGGTTACTGGTCTCCCACAGGGGCTCTGAAGGATCTTAAGCAAGTCACTTCTCGGAACCTCAGCTTCCTCATTTGCCAACGAGGATGCAAGTCCCCACCCTAAACCACTTCTGGGCTGCTGTGAGGATCCAGTAGGATCGGGGATAAGGGAGGGCTTAAGAAAATCAGGGACCTGGGATAACAAAGGTGGTCCAGGAGTTCTTGCTGTTTAAAGTGGTCTGAGACCCTCCTTTCTCCCCTTCTCATCCATTCATTCAGGTGTCCTCTCTTGGCCAAGTCCTTGGCCAGGCACTAGTGGTAGAGAAATGAGTCAGCCTGGGTACCACCCTCAGAAGTGTCCATGGTGACAGGAACGGGTAGAGAAGAGGCTCAGAATGTGGATGAGTAAACTAACAGTTGCAAATGAAAAAGAGAAGCTCAGGACCCTGTGGGAGATCAACTCAGTCTGTGAGATGCAAAGAAGGAAGAAGTGACCTTAGGCCAGGATTTGAAGAAGGAATGAGAGTTTGCCCTGGTGGACAAGATGGGGAAGGGCAGAGCCAACTTACAAAGCAAAGGCAAGGATGTGAGAAAGGGCCTCCCCTCACGGTCCAAGAAGAGCCTCCTAAAGATCTGAAAGCCCAAAAAGGCTGCAAAGCCTTCCTGGGAAGGAAGGGCATGGGAAGGAGCTGGCTTTGTTTGGAACACTCTGGGGAGATAACATTAAATAGAGAACAGAGAGGCTGGAATAAAAGGCCTTTCATGTCTTTCTAAAGTCTGAGATTCCGAGTTGACCCTGATTAGAAGGAAAACATAAGGTCATTTTCCCTCTGCACCCAAGAGGAAGTGTAACATCTCAGGACTAAAGAAGGGTCTGGAGCCCAAGTTACAGGATTACCAAACTCCCAAGTGGAATTTGCATTCCACTGCAGGCAGCCTTAAACAGGCACAGCCCCTCCTGCCCTGAGGGCCTTCATCTTCCCAGAATGGGGTTTTAGCTTCCCATTCTGAGCTTCTCCTGGGAGGGCCTTAGCCCCTGCCAGAGTGAGGACTTGTGAAAGAACATATGCGCAGGGGGAAGGCCTGGGAAATGCGCCGGCCAGCGGCCAAAGGCTGAGCTCCTGGTAGCAGAGCCAGCCCAGACAGTGCCCTGACTGACCCCCCGAGGCCTCCCAACAGGCACCCCGGAGATTCAGAAGAACATTCTCGTTCTGACACCCCATCACCAATTTCTCCCCTATACCCAGACGCTGGCCTCAAAACCTGAGTACAGCCATCCCCATTAAACACGGTTCTCCCCCCTCTGCCAAGACTAGGAATTTTGGCTTCGTTACCTGCCCACAAGGACAGTAGATGAGCAAACTGAATATCGTCCTGGTCCAAGATGATTCAGAGTGGGGAGGAGGAGGAATTGAGCGGAGTCTCTGGGAGGCCAGGCCTTTGTGATGGTCCAGAGAGAATGGACAAGGTCTGAGCTAGGGCTGAGGACCTGGAGAAGAGACCACTGGGTGACTGGTGACTGACTGGTTGGGGAGGTGCGAGGCAGGGAGGGGGCAGGACTGACTCCAGAGTTGTGGCTTGGCTGACAAGCTGGTGGTAGAAACACAGAAGGAAAGACCAGGGGAGAGGGCTGCACAGTGAGTTAACAAGAAATACCTATCATGTCTTTTAAAAATTCACGCTGCGCACAGTAGGAGAAACATTGTAAGTAACTTAGATGTCAATAGAGAGTAAGTTAAATAAACTGTTACATCCATACTAGGCCATGTTATGAAATATGAGATATGGGGAAATAGTCGCAATAATTTATGCTTTGGAAGGGAGTCATAGAGTATTGCAGAATAATCCTTTTTCTTTCTTCTTTTTTTTTCTTTTTGCGGTACGCAAGCCTCTCACTGTTGTGGCTTCTCCCGCTGCGGAGCACAGGCTCCGGACGTGCAGGCTCAGCGGCCACGGCTCACGGGCCCAGCCGCTCCGCGGTATGTGGGATCTTCCCGGACCAGGGCACGAACCCGCGTCCCCTGCATCGGCAGGCGGACTCTCAACCACTGAGCCACCAGGGAAGCCCAATAATCCTATTTTTGTAAAAATAGATGGATGTGTCTATATACAATTTTTTTAAAAAAAACTGAAATAGTAAACATAAAAATGTTAAAAGTGATTATCTCTTGATGATGAATCACAGGGGATGTTTTAATGTCTTTATGTATCTTCCTCATTCCTTCGTTGGGAACAAAAACAAATATTACTGCTCTGCTATGTCCTCTGCTATGAAGATACAGATTCCGGACTGACAGTCCCTTAGAGCAACACCAAAGGGTCTGAAGGTACTTCTGCCCCCATGTGTGTGCCCCCCACCCAGGGTGTTCTGACCAGTGAGGAAGCAGCCCCTTGTGCCTGGGCAGTGGCTGAGTGGCTGCTTCTCTGGGTCCTGAGTGGCACAATCCCTCTTGATTCTTAGACCCTGATCCAGGTGGGACAGAGGCCGCTAATGAATTGCATCAGGATCTCTGGTTAGGAGGGTGCTGGGGACTCCTTCCAAGTGGGTGAGGAGAAGGACAAAGGTAAGATGCTGTCAAGCTGGCCCAGGAGCACATGATAGATGTGCAAGAAAAACATACTGAAAGAATTAACGAAGGGGCGAGATCAACTTTGTGAACCTTTTTGGATACATTGAGAATTCTTTTTTTCAAATGATGAGTGAATCAGACAGAATTATAAAGAAATTAAATCATCAAGTACGAGTCACTGTATATTAGCTGCCCCAGATTAGTAGAGCCCAGTCCTAGTAAAATCTAAAGGGTGAGAGACACCACTGAGCCCTTGAGATTCCCCTGAGTTCTGGAGCAAGAAGGTCACCTCTTCTCTCATGGTGGGACCCAGTCCATGGGGGGTTCAGTTACATTTCACTAAGTGCAGAGAAGGGGATGAAACCAGGGGTCTCACTAGCTGTGTCTTGTCACCCCCCTGAGCTTACTAATCTCTCACTATTCCCCCCAAAAAGTTCTGAACACACAGGATGTCCTTAGACGCTTGACTGAAATTGACAGAAGGCCCCTGACCTTTTTCTAGTGAGAGCATTATTCATGTCCTCTGATTAGAATGACAGCCCATTGCTTTTTTCTTCCTTTCCTGAAAACCTATTCATGGAGTAGCGTCTGGGGGATTTCAGAGCTGGACATGACCTTGACAGCTTCTCTCCCACCACTCTGTCTGGGGAGCCCTCAGGCATTCAGTGGTATTTCATGGGCTCCTGTGAGCCTCCCAAGAAGTTCCACAATTTCTAGACCAATTTCCATCTAATCACTCTGACGTCTTCTGAGCAGATGTGATTGCCATTTCCTGGCATTTACTCTTTATCCTGCCTCCCTCTGTTGTACACGGCTGTGATTTCTGCCCTCCAGCATTGGCAGAGGTTTAGAATCAAACACTGGGGACTTCCCTGGTGGCGCCGTGGTTAAGAATCCGCCTGCCAATGCAGGGGACACGGTTGAGCCCTGGTCCGGGAAGATCCCACATGCCATGGAGCAACTTAAGCCCGTGCGCCACAACTACTGAGCCTGCGCTCTAGAGCCTGTGAACCACAACTACTGAGCCCACATGCCACAACTACTGAGCCCATGCGCCTAGAGCCTATGCTCCGCAACAAGAGAAGCCACCGCAATGAGAAGCTGTTGCACTGCAACGAAGAGCCGCCCCCCTCTCGCTGCCAACTAGAGAAAGACTGCATGCAGCAACGAAGACCCAACACAGCCAATAAATAAATAAATAAATTTTTAAAAATACCATCAAACACTGAATCAAGCACTCATGAAGGTCAGAGCTGGGGTGGTCCTTGGAGGGCCTTGTGTCCAATCCCCTCACATGAGAGTTCATTTCAGTTCTTTTCATCCATCATTACCGAGCTGCTCCTCTGTGCCTGGCTCAGTGCCAGGCTCTGGGGGCTCAGAGCTGGTGTTCCTCAGTCTCCCCAGCAGCCCTTGAAGAATTTGTTCACAGTCTGAGAGTAGAAACAGATGGTAAACTTGCCAAATTCACTCATTAAGATAAGGCTTCAATAGAGGGCTGGATACTGTCCAGGAGTGGGGTTCAGAGGAGGGAATGGCCAATTGAACATGGTGAGGTCAAAGAAAGCAGCGTAAGCAGAGGTGATATTTGAAATTTAAAAGTTGACATTTTTAAGGATAATAGTTAAGGTTTTTTCAGGAAGATGAGGGAGTAACAAACATTTCCAATAGAAATAGTAGCCTAGGAATTCCCTGGGGGTCCAGTGGTTAGGACTTGGCGCTTTCACTGCTGTGGGGACCTGGGTTCAATCCCTGACCGGAGAACTAAGGTCCTACAAGCCATGTGGAACAGCCACAAAAAAAAAAGAGAGAGAGAGAAAGAAACAGTGGCCTGATGGTGCACAGCCTGGGCTCTGGAGTCAGACTGGCTGGGTTTGAATCCACCTCTAACCGGCAGTGTGACCCTCGTCAGGTTATTTATTCATCCTCTCTCAGCTCAGCTTCTTCAGCTGTAGAATTCACAGACACCTGGAAGCAAGTATGTCCCACGCAGTCATGCAGCACGTCAGGGTGCCCTTCCTAAGGCCGTGCTCTTCCCCACTGAGAGTTGTATGTTTGTTATAACAGTTTTCCAGTGGACGGTAGTCAAGTGCTTGCTTTCTCATAATGTCATGACACTTTGTGACAGATGCAAGTTAAGGGTCTTGAGGAAGTGTGCCTTTTTCTAATTTGCACAAAGACACCAAGTGGGCTACAGGTGACCTGATACTCATGGTGTTTTTCTTTCTCCTTTCAAAAGTGAAACTCTTTCTAACAGGCAGGGGTCAGAGGAGCTTCAGTCTCCTTGCCTCTCTTAAACTGTCCACCCAGGAGCACTCCTGACTGTTTGGGCCACTATCCACTGGGCTACAGGTCTCTGCTTCGGGACCTGGGCCATAGCCCCCTCAATGGGACGTGAACACCTTTCTCCACAGAAGCCCTGGAGGAGATGGGAAGGAACGGGGCTCCTTTCCCCCCTTTTCTCTGCCCCTTCAGTCCCCCTAATTACACATCCAATTGGGCAGGGGATAAACCTTTCTGCACAGAAGGATTGGGACAGTCCTAAAAGGTGCTACAATGTCCAAGGAGAAGGTCAAGGCTCTCCCTCTCTTGACATTTCCCAGCATATGGAAGGGAAACCCTTAGGATTTTTCATAAAAGAGAGGTTCCCACAGGGCACACCCCAGTTTCTAACCTCCCCTCACTTGCTCTGAGATTCACACCTCTCTTCCTCCAAAAGCCTCCTCTCACCTGCCTCCATTCCAGTCCCACAGAAATCCAGTCCCCACCACAGTCACACCAGGATCCATCTACTCAGTCCACCCTGACCCCAGACCTGCTGAATCAAGTTCCTGGGGGGGTGAGAACACATATCTGTGCTTTTAACATGTTTCCGGGTAGGTTTTAGATCCGTTGAGCCTTGGAAACTTCTGCCCCTTGGTTCTCTCCTTCAAATGAAGGAGGGGCTCAGATTGACCATTCTAATAAGGATTTTATTAAATGCTTTAGTTCTCTTCTTGATGTATGTGAGGTGGGTATGTATGTGAGGTTTGCGTGTGTGACGTGCATGCATGTGAGTGTCGTGGAAGTATGTGAGAGTGTGTGTTTGCGAGTGTGATATATGTGCATGTGGGGTGTGTGTGTGTGTGTGTGTGTGTGTGTGTGTGTGTTGAGGGCAGCAGGCAGGCAGGGGAAGTTTTCCACACTACACACCAAATTGATAAAACTGCTTATCTCTGGGTGATCATCTTAATAGCTATTTTTCTTTTGCTTTCTCTGTATTTTTCAACTTTCAACAAGGAGAAGTTGCTTAAGTAATAATAAGAAATGTTTTTAAGGAATATTGCACTGTCATCCATTTTGAATCTCTCAGTCCCAGCAAATCCCGTAGGCATCCGCTATCCCAGCCTGATACGTCAGTGGGTGAGATCTGACGGACTGCTTTCAGAAACTGAGCTGTTCATAGGAGCCATCTGGAAATGTGGACCCCACCCTGTTCTGTCATCCAGGGCTTGCCCAGATGGCGTAGTAGGGCCTTGGCAGGGTCCTGAGCATTTGATTCCCAGGGCTCCTGGGAGCTTTGGAGCTGGATCCAGGCCAAGGTAGGGTAACCAGGTGCATGCTCCAGCTGTGAGAGAGGCCTGGCGAGAGCCAGGATGGCACAGAGCAGTCCCATCCAAGAGCTGCTCTAGCGCCTCACCTCCCAGACATACATTATTCTCCTTGTATTGCTTTTTGAAATCGGGATGTGTCTGAAAATTTGCATGTACATTTAGTGAAGTGATATTTCTTGGTTTCCCAAAAGGCTCTTATTAAATCTGCAAGTTATACACAGAATGGAGCACAGTGCCTGGCTCATAGTAAAATGTCTGTTAATAAATGAATACACATATGAAAAGGAAAAACTAATATCTATTCTCTTGTAAGAGTAATATGCCTCCCACTCATCCCAAAGTTAGTGATGTTTGTTTTGGGGTCTCTCTGGGGCTTGATTAGCTGGACACAGTCTCCCTGGGAACGTCACAGAGACACAGTGACCTGTGAGCCTGCCTGAGGAGACAGGCATTCTCCTTCATGTTTTCATACACACAGTGCTCCTCGATCATCTCCCCAAGAGCAGGAGAAATTTCCTGGTACAAAATTGCAGTTCAGTGCAGGGTTCCACCGTGTCCAGGTCACCTCCCATCTAAGGCATGTGGAATTCCTGTCTAGAGCAGGCCTTTTCCTTCAGGAACACCTCTGCTCACAAAAAGTAAGGGATGGAACTGAGCAGCCACAGCGTAGCCAGATGTTAATTTAAAGCAACAGGCACAAAAATAATTAATTTTTTTAAAAAGCAACAGGCACCTCCTACTCCTATTACAGGACAAAGGAGTGGCAATGCTTAAAGGGATACTAAAAAAGAAAAAGGGGATTTATTCCACATGTAGAATATTTCATCACTACAAGAAAATTAAGTATCTTGAATGATTATCCCTTTGGCCTCAGAAGGGATTGGCTGAGTCCAGTGGTCTCTAAGTGGGTGCCCTTGGTGGGCTGGGCACCTCCTCTCCCATTCTCTAGCTGCGGTTCCCTCCCACCCCACACACTCTAAACCCCCCTTAGGTGGAAGTGGATGGGAGGTGAGATCCTAGCAGCCAAAGTCAAAATTGACAGGTGCAGACGTAACTTGGCATTGGGGCCTTCTTCAAGATAGCTGTCCGATCATTGGCCTTTGTCTTGTGGGAGGGTCCATGGGTCCCTCACAGCCCTTCCCCATCCCTGGGGATCTCCCACCTATGGCACCTTGACATGGCTTTGCCTTTCTGACTGACAGTTCAGCTCCCATTCAACCCCTCTAGGGGTCACCTTCCCTTCTAGAAGGTCCTCTTAATCCTGCTCCTCTCCATGGAGACACACCTGGCCCTAGGAAACAGCCAGGCATTCTTGCCCAGCCAGAGTCTGGGCCCTACCCAAAGCACGCCATCTCACGACTTGGCCACGAGTGGGTGCTCTAGCCAAGCCCCTCACCCATAGACATTTTCAGGTGTGGGTCAGGGACTAGTTCTATACCCGTTAAATGTTAAGGCACACAAAGCACATTCTCTGGACGGTTCCCTGAAGCCCCCTCAGTTGGTTTAAGAAAGGAAGAAGTTCCCCTTTACCCTCCCACACGGGGGCTGGGATTGGACACAGACGGGGCCGAGATGGACAGTACTGTGCGCTCTCCAGTGAAATCTTCATTTCTTCTTTTTCTGTCAAAGTCTCAGCTTCCGTGTATCTTCACAGTGGTTGTTTTAGTCTCTTAGCTTGTCATGGGTAGGTTGCCGTGCCCTTGGTCATTGGTGCCTCCACGGACACGCCCAGACAAACAGGAAGCTGTCTCAGCCCTGTCAGGCTTCATTGACTCCAGCAGCCCTTAGATGCACACGGAGTCAGTGGGGTATGGATTCAGATCCCAGCCCTTTGCTTAACAAGCCTCTGGGGCAAGTTACAGAACGCTAGGCTTCAAGTTCCTCACTTGCAAATCAGGTTTAAAAACCCTCAGTTCACAGGGCTTGGGAGAGGTTTAGGGAGATAATATCGCAAGGCATTTGGCACAGTGCCTGGCTTATGATAAATGTTCACTAAATAGGAATCGTTATTCTCACAGTCCTGCTGAGATGTGAGCTTCCTGCTCTCAGCCTGGGAGACATTCAGGCTTTCAAGGGCTGTTCTGCAGCAGAGATAACCTCGTCCATTTTGCTGCCAGTTGCTAGTTTGGCTCCCTGAAGCGCTGGGGAAAAGCCACAGGGTTTATCTTCACACAAGGCCTGGTTCCCATCCTGCCCTATCACACCTCAGCTAGATGACCTTAATATCCCTGAGCTCCAGGTTCTTCTCTTGAAAAGTGAAGACAATATCAAACTGTCTTGGAAGTAAACCCTCCTTGGCCTCACTGGGCCGTCGTGAGGATGAAATTAGGTGGCATATGGCAGGTGTCTGGCACAAGGCTTGTAGCCTGGGGGCCCTCAGCAGTGGATAATTTCATCACCCTCCCCACTAAGGTGGTATCTGTCACCTACATGTCTTAATCCACAAAACTATTGTGAAGTTTGAAGAAAAGACTATGCAAGAGGGACTTCCCTGGTGGCACGTTGGTTAAGACTCCACGTTCCCAATGCAGGGGGCCCGGGGTTCAATCCCTGGTCAGGGAACTAGATCCCCCATGCATGCCGCAGCTCAGAGTTCGCATGCCACAACTAAGGAGCCAGGGAGCCACAACTAAGGAGCCTGCCTGCTGCAACTAAGACCCGGCGCAACAAATAAATATTAAAAAAAAGAAAAAGACTATGCAAGAGTGTACCTTATAAAGGGTCGCGTGCGTTGTAAAGGATGAGTGGGCTCTGATGATTAGCCCGAAGAATGCAGAGGCCAGAGGGTCTCTGAAAACTTCCTGAAGAAGAAACCACTTTAAATTTCCTTCCTCAAGGAAGATTCAAAAGAGTCTGTTCTGCTGAAATGTGTATTCCTTTCATAGGAATAGCACACACGTGATTGGTAAAGGGGATACAGTGTCCATATTATGTGGAAGTCATATTGATTCCTATGCAGTATATTCCAGCCTGTACATGTTTTGAAGCAATTAGGAGCACACCTTCTCACCACTAAAGAGGAAGTTGTAGCATTTTATGAAGACCTTAAAAAACACAGAAAATCCTGCAGAAGTGCTCTTCTCTGGTACAAGTCGTCACTGGTTTAGTGGCTTCATGAACCACAATCCCTTCCAATGTTAGGCTCTCTGGGGAAGTGGAGAGTGCAGATACTTGCTCCGGTATTTAAGAAAAAAATTTTTGTTGTTTTTGAAGAAGTCTAAACCTTAGATTTTTCACTTTGGTGGACCTATAGCCTCTCTTAGAGGCAGATGCCATAAAGATCCTACATCTGGGCGAAAAGAAAAAACCTCAGGTTTAAGTCCGCTAGGACAAAGTGACCATGAGTCTGGGAGCAAATGCTGCTGGTGATTCAGCCCCGCTGCTCTTTTATTGGGATCGGTGCTGTCTTTGGGGTTTTTATTTGTTTTTGTTGCGGTACGCGGGCCTCTCACTGTTGTGGCCTCTCCCGTTGCGGAGCACAGGCTCCGGACGCGCAGGCTCAGCGGCCATGGCTCACGGGCCCAGCCGCTCCGCGGCATGTGGGATCTTCCCGGACCGGGGCACGAACCCGTGTCCCCTGCATCAGCAGGCGGACTTCCAACCACCGCGCCGCCAGGGAAGCCCTCGGTGCTGTTTTTGTTAGAGCTCTGCTTACAAAGACCCATAGGTTTTAAATGATCTGCTCCAAATTTGTTTGTTAAACCCTTTCGTATTTACACCATGTGATTTTGCAAAAGGATTTTGTTTTACTTTGTTTTGTTTTGTTTTCAGGATCATATATATGGCATTGTGGCAAAAATGCCCGCATCAGGATCTAATCAGCAAATCAGAATACCTAAACCTCCAAGAAGCAAAACTAAAGTGCTTTGGGGGTAGTTCCTTTCCCCTCACCTACACGTTTTCCAGGTTTGATGAAAGTCATGTTACCAGGGCAAGAGAATATTCCTCACACAGAAAAAAGTGAAACTCAGATATAACCTCCTCCAGGAAGCCCACCCCCGCCCCCCATGCAGCCAAGTTGGTCTAGGTGCTCCTTCTCTGGTTCCCCCAGCTTCCTGTATTTCTCTGTCTCTGCTCAGATTACATCGTGTGGTCATTGCCCATGTCCATATCTGTTCCCACCCTCTAATGTGATGTCACTGGTCTTCCAGGGTCCAGGACTCAGCACAAGGCCAGCCACTGGGGTGGCATCAGGAAACATTATGAACTGAACAGAATGATATAGGAGCACAGTTGAGGGCTGGTGAATATAATAGTGTGACTCTTTGCCTGTACTTCTAGTCTTTGACAATTTATTTCAGAGTTTACCATTGTAAGCCAGTTGTAAGCCTGTTGGAACACTTTTTATAAAGCTTGCAAAGTATTTCAGTTTTGTTTACTCGCTCTGGCACAGGCTTCCTCGCAGCCTAAATATCCCCCTGGGCCTCGGAGAGCTATGTGGATGCATACAAAACCAGGGACAGGACCCAGAACGCTGCGTGTGAACAATGAATAAAACCAGGGCAGCAGAGAATGGGAGGGGGGTGATAAAAAAGCCCGGGGCTCTAAGTTAAGCCAAGCTCTAAGCCACACTCTGCCATTCACACACATTTTGTCTGAGAGTCACTTTGCCTCCCTGGGCTGTAGTTTCCTTCTCCGTGGAATGAGGGTCTTGGAGTAGGTTCCATTATTTGTTCGACATATACAGGTCTTCAGGACCTGCGCAGTCCCACAGAGGAAAACCTGAAGACAAGGCTGCCCTCGGGAGGTCACAGCCTGGAGAGTGAGACAGGCTCATGCCCACAAGTCCCTGGGTGGATGTAGGAGGAATTAACATTTACTCAGCACCAGCTGTGTCCCCAGCACTTATATCTAATGTCTAATTTAATGCCTCCTCTAAGGTAGCCATTATTACCCCCATTTTATAGTGGGGAAACTGAGGCTCAAGAGGTTAAGTGACCACGTGTGCTAGCAAGCAACAGAGCTGGCATTTGAACCCAGGTCTGCCTGACTCTAAAGACCAAGATGGTTCCCTCCCAATTTGAACAGTCTATGACTTTATGATTTTAAAAAAAAATTAATTCAGGAGAATGCATGTTCATTTTCTTCCTTAAATCCGGGCTTTTAACTGTTTTAATTAAAAAAAATTTTTTTTTCTGATTCAGGAAGTGGATAATGTCCTGTTTTAGATTATATGTTACAAAAAGCTGAAAGATGGCTCATTTGTTCATTCATTCATTCACTCAACCATTCAACAAATACTTATCGAGCGTTTACTATGTACTGACCATGCACTGCTCTAAGCACTGGATATATCATAATGCACAAAGACAGAAAAGGTCTGTGTTCTCATGGAACTGACTTTGTATTGGGAAGCAGATGATAAAGATGAAAACAACTAAATAAGATGATTTCAGTTTATTCTAAATTCCAGGAGAAATGTAATCTAGGAGAATTGATGTGGTAAATTTGGGTTCCATCTAAGTTAAGGTAGTTAGAAATGGCCTGAGGAGATGAAATTTGAGCTGAGATCAGGTTGAGAAAGACCTAGCCAAGTGATGACCTAGGGAAAGTGCTTCCTGGGCTGAGGGAATAGTAGGTGAAAAGGCACTGAGGTAGGGCCAAGTGAGAGTCTCTGAGGAACAGAAAGGAAGCCGGTGTGTCTGGAGTAGATTAACAATAGGGAAAGTGGCAGAAAATGACGTAGGAGGGAGATGGGATCATACATGGCCACGGCACGGAGTTTAGACAACTAGAGAAAGTCACTGGCGAAAGGTAAGCAAGGTAATGACATTCAGCCTTAGAGATGAGAGGAACAGTAGAGTCATTCTGACCCAAGCATCTCACCTCATATTGGTCCAGCGGAAGAGACCTTCCCAGAGACTAACAGGGTCAGTGAGTGGGAGAGCCAGGAGTTAGTGGTAGACCCCATTCAAGCAGAGCACTCAGCCAAACCACTGACTCCCTGTAATGCAACTGCCCAGCCACTGCCCTGGCCCGGGCCACCAGTGTGTCTTTCTCCTGATCTATTGCACTAACCTTCACTGGTCTTCTGACTGTCACCCTCACCCTCCTAAGGTTTATTGTCCACACAGCAGGCAGAATGAACATGGTAAACCTTAATTTAGATAATGTCTCACCTCTGCTCGACCCCTCTGACGTCCTCCCTGTACCTCACCGTACCTGTTCATTTGTCTCCCCACCAACCCAGAGAGCAGGCCCTTGTCTTAAATATCCTTGGATCCTTGGTGTGCCGGATAGAGGATCTGGCACATAAAAGGCACTCAGTAAATGCTGAATGAATAAATAAACATGTAAATATAAAATCTGCAAACAAGCACACTAGGTGATTTAATTTCTGTCTACGTAGGGGAATCTTTCCGGTTATTAATTATGGATAGCACATTGGTTAAGAGCATGGGCTTTGAACTGGACCTCCTGGGTTCAAATCCTTTCTCATCCAGTTACCAATGCTTTGACCTTGGATAAGTCATTAACCCCTTTGAGTCTCAGTTTCCTTGTCTATCTAGTGGGGATAATAATAGTATCCAACTCACAGTGTTGTTACAAGTATTACATTAGTTGGTATACATAATAAACCATTCTTGGTACCTCTCAACTGTTAGTCATTGATATCATTGTTGATATCTCCATATGCAGTGAGGGAAACGGATGCCAGAAAGGTCTGGATGGCTTCAGAGGAGACTCCTGGTATAGGAGACAAAGTGCTGTCTTTGGAAGTTTCCCCTAATTTCCTGGGGCAACCTTGGGCAAGTCACTTCATGCTTCAGAGTCTGTTTCCACATCTGAAAAATGGAGATAATCTTACTCCAGCTGTAGCTTTGAGATTAAGTATATCAAGTTTCTGGCACAGTAACTAGCACCTAATTCCAAAGGCAACAAATGTTTCCTTTTGCTCTTCTCTCCACTGGCCTGTGAGCTTGCCAAGCACAGGATCCTTGTTAACCAGGCCTGAATCTGCCCACCCGCTCATGCCTAGCACAGAGTCTGGCCCTGTGAACAGACAGTAAACAGTGAATAGAGAATTAATACTTGTGGACTGCGAAGTGGGCTCCCTTCGCCTGCTTCACACACCTGTCCCTTCAGTTTTGTTTTTTCTGCCAGAAATCTGGTCCAGAGAATCATCATCTCTCATGGTGGCTATGCCAACAACCACCTACTGATCTCCCCATTCAGAGAAGGGCTTGTCCCTCCAGCTTACTGAACATGGTGCCAGATTTGTCTTTTTAAAGCACAGACCATGTCCCTTGCCTTGCGCAGAAGCCTTCGTGGCCCACCAGAGCTGCCCCCGACCCCCAGCTCCTTAGGCTGGTGTTTAAGGCTCACTACAGACCACCCCTGACTGCCCCTGCCATCATGTCCTCTCTCTCTGCCCCTCTAACCTTCACACACACAGCCATCATGTCCTCTCTCTCTGCCCCTCTAACCTTCACACACACACACACACACACACACACACAGAGGCACCAGACTGAATCATAGTTCCTTGGCATCACTGTGCCTTTGCTCACATTGTGCCCCCTGTCTGGAGTGGCCTCCCAAGGCACCAAACCCCCATATCCCAAGGTCCCACTCTAATGCCACCTCTTCACCTGGCCTCACCCACATGCACAAGCTAGAAGTGTCCCTCCTGCACCTAAGTTCCCACAGTGCTTCCTGGTGCAGCTCCTCGCCCACTTGCTGCCACAGATGTTGTATTGTGTTTACCTCTGTGCCTGGGCTAAGTGGGCCCTCAGTGAATGTGATGGACGAACGCGGTTGGCCTCCCCTCTGTAAGGGTAGGGATGTGTCTCCTTCATCTCTGCACCTTTCCTCTCTCACACACACATGTTTTCCTGAACACAGCAGGAGCATGACGCATATTTAATAGATGAGCCACCTAGCCTTGCTGTTCTAGTGCGCAAAGGTGTCTTGAATTGGTCTTTGTTCCTCAGTCCTGCTGACGGCCCGAGGTCAGACCACACCGTCGTTCACTTGGACTGTTAGGCTCCTAGCAGTGTCTCCCTTCTTTCCTTTTAAGCCTGCACAGACTATCAGAGTGACCTTTCTCAAACAGAAATCTCATCATGATGCTGCAAACCTTTCATTAGCTCCAAGTGCCACAGGATAAAGCCTCAGCTGCCTTCCCCTTCAGCCTAGTCTTCTGCTCCCCCAGGTTCCCTTGCCCCCCGCCCCACATACTTCCTCGCATTCCTCCAGAGCTACTGTAATATCATGGCAACCCTGTGTTGTTTCAGGCCTCTGTGTCTTGACATACGCTGTTCCCTCTTCTTCAAATGACAACCCACCTCCACTCACCATCCCCCAACATCTGATAAACAGCTGCCCATGCCTCAAAACCCAGTTCTGACAAAAGCTTCCTCTGTGAAGGAGGAGGTGGCTCACCACATGAACAGCCCCCAATACTAGCCATACATCCACCCCACAATACTGGGCATTCACTGTGCACCAGACATCATCCCCTCTAGGCAGCTGCTGCACTGGCCAGATTCCTGAGGTTGCAGTCGTCACTGTGTTGACATGAACTATGCTTGTACCTGCCTCGTTTCCTCGCCCGGAGCCCTGAGGTCCGGGCTGCTGCTGGCTGTCATCACTGTGTGCCCCTTGTCCCCTAGTGCTCGCAAGGTGCCGGCACACGTGGAAGACCTGTAAATGAGCCACACTGAGTGCAGGGGAGTGGAGGGGAGGAAGTCAAGTGGGGAATAGGGTGGGACAATGTCGAAAGTTTGACCCAAGGCTGCCAGGGCCTCTCGAATCTTATTTCAGAGTCCAGGATCCTCCTGGTTAATAGCAAAAGATGCTTCAGCTTCGGCTGTCCTGGCGCTCCTGCTCAGGCTTTGGGTGAGTGGTTCTCAGTGGCAAAGTCCTCAGGAAATTCCCTGCAACCCCCAAAATGCTAGGCCAATGAACAGGTCCCACAGGCTGCTGACAGCTCAGCACAGTGCGAAATGCGGCTTTGCTATCATCAGGGTGGCAAGAAATAAATCAGTCTGACATTGGCTTCAACCATGCAGACCCTCAATGTGTCATTCTTCTCTTTAACAAAGCTTTGCCGATACTTGCTTTGTGCTTGGCACCGAGCACAGAGCGAGAAATTAGATGCTTCCTGCCCTGGAGAAGCGGCTTGTCTGGGGAAGCAGGCCGTGTGATCCAAGACACTTCCTGGAACAAGTAAGTCACCACGTGGCTAAGTCCCAGATAGCAGGTTTCTGAAGGAGGAAGGAGTCTGGTGCATTCCAGGAACTGAGAGGACAAGTGGGGAG
Source organism: Lipotes vexillifer (assembly GCF_000442215.2). Taxonomy (NCBI): domain Eukaryota; kingdom Metazoa; phylum Chordata; class Mammalia; order Artiodactyla; family Lipotidae; genus Lipotes; species Lipotes vexillifer. The sequence continues at coordinate 618,890 of NW_006788663.1, forward strand.
TACCTGGAGATCAGGGCCAAGATCCCAAGGTGAACTTGAAGAGACCCTGCAAGGTGGAGGGAGGGGGAGGGGCACAGCCTTGTAACTATAATAACAGCTAACATTTGTGTGGCACTCGTTATGTGCCAGGCACTCTTCTAGACGTTTTACATGTGTTAACTCCTTTAATTGTCCCAATAACCTGTAAGGGTAATAATTGTGATTATTGTCCTGTGAGTCAAGGGAAGCCATTGAACGGTGTCAAGCAGGGAAAAGAGATCAGATCTGTATATGAGAAACTTCCCTCTGGCTCTGGTATGGAGCACTGAAGGGGGTCAGAGTAGATGCCAAGAGACCCATCAGGAGGCCCACACTAGTGGTCCAGGGTGGTGCTGGGGGGCAGGTGGAGAGAAGGGAGCACATCTGAGAGCTGTTAAGGGGGAGAGTTGACAGAACTGGTTAGCAGTTACTCATTAGCAGTACTCAGCCCAGGTCTCTGACAAACCTCCCCTCCTCTAGACAAGTTAAGGCCCCTCCCTGAGGCTGGCCCAGGCCTTGCTTCCTTCTAACAGTCCTGATCGTACCCAACACCAGACTCCAGGTCAGTTTTCCAACAAGCAAATCACAAAAAGTCAGCTGCCCAAATGAATAATTCCCCAAACCATCACTTTGCCAAATGGCTTATAAGCCAGAAACTAATTCATCAAAAGCCAAATCATTCAAAGTTAATTCCCTAAGTTTGCTTGTTTCTTTTGAAAACTCTTATGCAATTTATAGCAGTTGGTATTAGGTGGGATAGACATTTTTTTGTATTAATATTAAGTAGGCAAAAAAGAAAACTTATAAAATATGCATAAAGTATTAAAAAATGATACAACAAAACTCCTGCACCCAAAACCAGTTTTTAAAAATGAACACTACCAAAAATAATTTTTATATTAAAAAAAGAACATTACCATTACCTTGGAAACCCCGAGTGCCCCTCCCTCATCCCATCGCCTTCCTTCTCATCCCAGAGATAATCACTCTCCCAAATGTTCTGCCTTTCTCTCTTGCCTTTCTTTACAACAACATAATTGTATCTTTAAAGAGTATCGGTTTTTTTGTTTTTGTTTTTGTTTTGCAGTACGCGGGCCTCTCACTGTTGTGGCCTCTCCCGTTGTGGAGCACAGGATCTGGACACGCAGGCTCAGCGGCCATGGCTCACGGGCTTAGCCGCTCCGTGGCATGTGAGATCTTCCCGGACCAGGACACGAACCCGTGTCCCCTGCATTGGCAGGCGGACTCTCAACCACTGCACCACCAGGGAAGCCCAGAGTATCGTTTTTTCAGTTTTGCATGTTTTTAAACTTTATATAAAAGGAATTAGAGCACACCTGTTTTTCTGTGACATTTTTTTCATTCAACATTATGTTCCTGAGATTCATACTTGTTAATGCATAGAGTCCTGATTCATTCATTTTCTTGGTTGTATAGTATTCTGTTCTATGAATACATTATAATTTATGTATCCATTGAGTTGAGGAAAACTTAAGATGGTTCCAGTGTTTTTCCATTACGCATAGTGCTAGTAGGAACATTCTTGGATATGTCTCCTAGGGCACATATGCTATGGAATTGATCTAGTTCATTCTTTTTTTTTTTTTTTTTTTTTTTTTTTT
>NW_006788663.1:620559-633144 GCF_000442215.2 Lipotes vexillifer
TTTTTTTTTTTTTTGCAGTATGCGGGCCTCTCACTGTTGTGGCCTTTCCCATTGCAGAGCACAGGCTCCGGGTGCGCAGTCTCTGCGGCCGTGGCTCACGGGCCCAGCCGCTCCGCGGCATGTGGGATCCTCCCAGACCGGGGCATGAACCCGTGTCCCCTACATCGGCAGGCGGACACTCAACCACTGCGCCACCAGGGAAGCACCGATCTAGTTCATTCTTTACAACAATCATATGAGGTACATATAATTAGCCTCATTTATAGATAAAGTAACTGAGGTTCAGAAAACTTCAATGACTAAAGATAGGAGTGTAATAAGAAGTGCGAGGCTTTTATATATTGAATCTCCCCACCTCATGAAGTGGTCTCTCAGAGGAGAAACCCACCCTCTGACCCATTCCCTAAACAAAGAGTTGCTCTCTGGACAACTTCTAATCCCTGCCCCCTCCCCCCACCCCCCATCCCATTCCTCACAGCATCCCACCAGTCCCTCCCTCCAAACCTCATTTCTCCTTGTCCCCTCCCTTTCTATGCCTAAACCCCACTACTGTCCAGGTTTCAAATTGATGCTGACCACCCCCTGAGTTAAAACCAAGAGCCAAGGACCTTATCTCCCACCTACTCTTCCCACCTTTCCTATCTCTCAGCCTCTTGCCCCCAAGTAGGCATCTTCCCTCCCCTTCTGACGACACACACCTCTGCCCTACTCTGAGAATCCTGATTACTCTGCCTAAGATGCAGTGTATCCGTCTCCCAGATGGAGTTCTTTGAGCAAGGGTCTTTCATGTCTATTTCCACAGCAGTTCCAGAGGACTTCTCTAGTGATATTTACACCTTATATCTCATGTTATTAAGGACCTGTCTTATTCTCCTTTATCTCCCCTGGGCCTTGCACAGAGTGAGTAACAAATATTGAACGAAAGGATTGATTTTCACCCAAACCACTTCCTGTGCCATGCCTGGATTAATTTCAGTTACTGTTTACTGATCTGCTTTAAAGTACCAAGTGCTGTGCAAAGCCCCCCTGCTCTGAGCAAGCCGAGTCAATCTCTCCATCTCATCTCTCCAGGCTCAAGCAAAGGGCCTACCCTGCATTTGCATCTACACTACCTTGCTGGCAACAGTCTCCTCTGAGATATCCTAAAGTTCTAGCCCCTAACAAAAAGCACTAACATTCACATAGCTCTTTCGAGTTTAAGCAGCACTGTCAGACGCATTTGATCTGTCCAACCATTCAGTGCTACTGGTGTCATGATCTCCATTTTGCAGATAAGAAAACCAAAGTCCACAAATACCAAGTGACTCACCCTGATCCACACAGAAAGTCTACAGAATTGAAGCCAGGTTTTCTAATTTGAGAGCCCTTGCCTTTCCACTATATTTAGCCATCCTCCCCGTGAAGCCTTTGTCAAGGCAATGGAAATTGACATGGTAGAGTGGTGTGGTGGGAAAGGATGCCAGCTTGGGGTAAGTCGGCCTTTGAGTTTGACTTTGAGTTTGAGCTTCGTCACTTAGTAACTGTGTGACCTTAATCAAGTCACCCACCTCCCTAATCCTGAGTGCTTCATCTGCGAATGGGGCAGTAGCACCTACCTCACAAAACTACAAGGATTCAATGAACAAAATGTGTGTGAATTGCCTTACATGTAGTCAGGACTCAGTAAATCTTAGTCCCTTACCTGGCCCTTCCCCCAAACTCTATGACAATAATCCAGTACTCCAAGTTCTGAGCCTTTTATGTGCATGCTGGGGACAGCTCACCCACAGGAGATGGAGACACTGAGTTCAGCACAATGGACAAATGCATAACTTCCTCACTCTTGGGTCCTGGTCTTTTGTGTTCCTGTTTGGTTGGTTGCCTTTTGAGACTTTTGAGAGCATATATGTTTGGGTTTGCCCACAGCTTTATGCAGCGTGGTTTAGCTACAGAGCATAGTCTTAGCATTCCTTCTCCCATAATGAACCCTTCACCCTGCCCAACAGCTATCAAGCTGCAAAGGAGTTTGTGGTTCCTTGAAGCCCACATCACCTTCAGGGGATTTTTTTGTAGCTGCTTTTCATCTCAGAAATTATCCCCTGGGCTTCCCAGGTGGCGCAGTGGTTGAGAATCTGCCTGCCAGTGCAGGCGACACGGGTTTGAGCCCTGGTCTGGGAGGATCCCATATGCCACGGAGCAACTGGGCCCGTGAGCCATAACTACTGAGCCCGCGCATCTGGAGCTTGTGCTCTGCAACGAGAGGCCGCGACAGTGAGAGGCTCGCGCACCGTGATGAAGACTGGCCCCCACTCGCTGCAACTAGAGAAAGCCCACGCACAGAAACGAAGACCCAACACATCCAAAAATAAAAATAAATAAATAAGTAAATATAATGTACTACATGCCAGACGCAGGACAAATTTAAAGGAGAAAATTTAAAAAAAGAAAAGAAATTATCCCCTTCCACACAGATGGTCGGTCTATCAGTCCATTTCTGGAGACTTAACTGTGTGCCAGCTCATGTACCACACATCAGAAATAATTACTATAATGACTGAGGCTGGCAGTTACTGGGCATTTATATGTGTGCAATAGCACTATGTGCGTTATACACATGATCTCATCTAATCTTAATAAAATATTGGGATGGGTGGTTACTCCATTTCAAAGATGAGAAAACTGAGGATTAGAAAGGCTTGGTAACCTGCTCAAGACTGCACTAGTTGCAGAACTATGGTTCAAAACCCTGTCTGAGGGCTTCCCTAGTGGCGCAGTGGTTGAGAGCCCACCTGCCGGTGCAGGGGACACGGGTTCGTGCCCTGGTTTGGGAAGATCCCACATGCCGCGGAGCGGCTGAGCCCATGAGCCATGGCCGCTGAGCCTGCGCGTCCGGAGCCTGTGCTCCGCAACGGGAGAGGCCACAACAGTGAGGGGCCCGCGTACCGCAAAAACAAAAACAAAAACAAAACCCTGTCTAATTCCAAAGCTCAGAGTTCTTTCCCTGCCATAGGAATCTCCCCACTCTCTTAATGGGAGATAGAAACCCAGAAACAAACACCTCATTCGTTGCAAATAGCCCTTTGTTTCTGATTATGAAAACTGGTTCAGAATATAAAGCCCTACTCTGGGGAGGAGGGTTAAGGAACTGGGGTGAGAAGAAGACTTACTTTTTGAGTACTTTTTTGTACTTGGTGAATTTTTGAACTGTGTAGTTACTTTTCTTTTAACCTAATGACGGGAGGCGGGGAGGGTATGCCACCCCGAAACGTGCCACTTTGGCATGTGGGTTATTTTGAGCTGAAGGCAGTCAAGACCCAGCACTTAGGAAAAGCTTTTTACCTCTCCCTTAACTGCCTAAAACAATTTAGAGTGGGGGCCTGTACCAAGAAGACAGCTGTTACCAGACACAAGTATTTCATCTGAGAGACGTATCCGCATGGCAGGGCAAACATCTGCTCTTCTCACCTTTCTGTGAATTGCTTCCCCGTCTTTGAAGACCCAGACTCCTTCCTATCCCTTTCCTTAGCTCAGGATGGTAGATAAACCTCAATTGCCCGGTTGCCTTTGAGTCTCATATATTTGCAGAAATTTGTTTTTCTTCTATTAATCTGCCTTTTTATTATGGGGGTGGGACGTCTCAGCCAAGAACCTAGAAGGGTAGAAGGAAAATTATTTTTCCCTCCCCTACACCAGTTTTTTTAAACCAATTAAAACATAGTAGAACATTTAGAAAATACAGCTAGTAATAAAAATCATTCCTAACCCCACTTCACACAGATACTCATAGCTGCCTTTTTCGCTAGGCACACGCTAAAAAATGGGATTATATTTACACATGCCGTTTTTTGTAACCTGCTTTTTTTCTCATATTACTATCTTAGGACATTACTTTTCATGTCTATGAATAATATAGATCTAATGGTACTGATGAAGTTCAGGTGGCTTCAAAGCCCCTTTATATGTGAGAATGCTGAGATGAATTTTGAACGGGAGTTTGCAGCATCCTGTCACAGCGGGAGACAGGGACAGCGGGCTCACCGCAGGGCATGCTGGGCCCTGTGCTGCTGGCTCAGGGAACCAAGAGGCCAGGGGCGGGGCCCGGGCCGGGAGGCGGGCCCGAGGGTGGGTCCGGGCCGGGTTACGGCTGGTGCCCGCTGGTCTCTCCACTTCAAGCTCACTGGCCTGGCAAGAGCTGAGTGGAATAGTGATCGAGCTGCGGAGGTTCATGGCTGGGACCTGCTCCTGGAGGGTAACTTTGATTCTCCTCTGGCTCTAAACTCGGTGGCACCGGCGGGCAGTCGTCCCCGCCGGGGAGAGTTGCAGATTAGGTCACGCGAGTGCCCAGAGCTTGCTAGACTTCAGACCTGCGGGCGCCCATGGCGCAGGTCAGTCACTTTGACGCTGAGGCCCCCAGGCAGCCAGGAGGCTTGGGGAGGCGACCACCGTCAGGGATGGTGGTGGAGTGGCCCAAGGGGAGATTTAGGACATTTCTGGACCCCAAAGTGTCTATTATCCGTGTTCTTAATGAAGCCTTTTAAAAATTAGGAAATAAGACGTACACAAAAATAGAATAATATAACCAGTACTCATTACCCAGCTTAGTCACATCTTCGTATTTTCCTATATTTGCTTCAGCTGTTTTGTTCTTTAGGCAATGAAGCATTAAATATACAGCTGAATGTCTCTGTGTAACCCTCCCTAATTCCATTTCCTTCTCTCCCTGTAGGTCATTGCCATCTTGAACTTGGGGCTTATCAGTTTATCAACTCAATGTGTGTTTTTATGCCTCTAGTACATAGGTATTTATCCACAAAAATAGATGGCATGTTTTGCATGTTTTAATCTTTATATAAACGGTATTCTCCTGTAACTATTCCTGAATTTCCTTTCATCCCCCTCAATATTTTTGAGATTCATTCAGTATAACTGCTGTATAATATTTCATTTTGTGATTATACTCCAGTTCATTTAAACATCCCTCTGTTCAATAAATAATCACACAATGAACATTCTTGGACATGCCTGCAAATACACAGGTGTGATAATTTTTTAGGATATATTCCTAGGAGTGTACTTGCTGAATCATGGTGTAGGCACAGCTTCACCTTTGCCAGACAGCGCTCCCCAGTGATCATAAATCATTTTACATTCCTACCAGCAATGTATAAAAGTGCATATTGTTCTATGTGGTTGCCAAACTTGATTTACTTTAATAAAGCTTTGAAAAGTTTCTTTTTTCTCTTCTCTTTGCTCTCAATTATACCTAGTATGAATTACTTTGCCTCTCTAAGCCTGGGTTTTCTTATCTGTAAAATGGGGATAATGATACTTACCTTGCTATGATGAGTAGGAGGATTAAAGAAAATAATGCATATAAAAATGCATACTCAAATGCCTGGCTAGAATTTGATAGGTACTCCAAAAATAGTAGTAGGAGGAGGAGTAATAGTAGTAGTAATAATAACAATAATAATAATAAATGGTAAATTTGTATTGAGTTCTTGCTATGTGTCAGGCATTGTCCTAAGTGCTTGAAGCTCATTGTCTCAATTACTTGTAATAGCTACCATATGAGGTTGGTATAAGTATTAGCATAGTTTTTCAGGTGAGGGAGCCGAGGTGTATATAGTTCAAGCAAATTGCTCAAAGTCACAGAGATAGTAAGAGGTACTGCTGGATTCAAATCTCAGGTTTGTCAGAGAGTTTGGACTTTGAAACTGCAGACAATGGAGAATCACTGAAGGAGAATAATTCATTCATTTGCCTGACAGCGGTTTGTGCTACCCTATAAATAGTGATCATTATTATTATGTCGACGAGGCAGTATAGAGAGGAGGAAGGAGAAAAGGTTGGAGTTAGATGACACACTTTGTGCCTGGCTCCATGCTAGGCATTAGGGATGCACTAGGGACCAAAACACTTTCCTTGAGGTTGCCTGGAGTCTGGTTCAGTGTTTCTCAAGACCTGGTTCCTGGACCATCTGCCTGTCAATGACCCTGGCTGCCTGTTCAACATGCAGATTCCCAACTCCCCCCTCCCCAGAGATTCTGATTCTGTAGGTTTCTGGAGGAACATTACGAGCAGAGATTCTGACATTCACGGTAAGTTTGAGAGTCACTGATCTTGCTGGTGAGGAAGACAAGTAAACAGATGGCTACAATACAGAATTACAAGAGTTACAAAGGCAGATCCTGGAAGAGTTTCTGGAGGAAGTCTGGTCTCAGCTGAGACCTGTCAGATAAGAAAAAGCCAAGGGGGCAGAAAGGAAAGGGTAGATTCAAGCTGAAGGGAAAATGAGAGAAGTGGCTCTTTTAGAGAAGAGAATTTTAAAGTATTTTCGTGTGACTGGAGTGCAGAATGAAGCAATGAGGCTGCAGAAGTGGGCAGAAAAGTCACAAAGGTCACAGAGCCTTGCTGGTCATGTCAGTGAGTTTGGACTACCCTACAGGTAGCGGGAAATTTAATTTTTTGGGAGAAGGCATCGATAGTTTTGAATTTAAGAAAGAACCCTGGGGGGACCGCCCTGGTGGTCCAGTGGTTAAGACTCTGCGCTCCCAATGCAGGGGGCCCAGGTTTGATCCCTGGTCAGGGAACTAGATCCTGCAAGCCGCAACTAAAAGCCCACGTGCTGCAACTAAAGGAACCCGAACACTGAAAGGAAGATCCCGCAGGCAGCAACGAAGATCCCAAGTGCCGCAACAAAGACCCAGTGCAGCCAAATAAATAAATATTAAAAAAAAAAAAAAAAAAAACGCTGTGGTGTAGACACAATAAAGGATAGGCTGCAGGACTGGAATAGGGCAAGAATTTCCTCAGGGCAATCAGGAAGGGAACAGGCACTACTGACTAGGACTGAGACAATGGCAGGGAGAGAAGGTGGGAAGTGGACAGATACGAGAATCCATACGGGGGTGATAGGTGATAACTGATTGGATACGGCTGGATGCGGATAGGAAGGAGTTAAGACTTTCTTTAGCAAACTGGGTCAATGGTTGTGAATTTCATCGTAGTTAAAAAAAACACTGGAAGAGAAACCAGTGTGGAGGGAAAATGACAAGATCACTTTAGGACATACTGAATTTGAGATCCTGATGAAATACCCAAGTAGAGCCGTCCAGAAGATAGGTGGAAACCCTGCTAGTTGCTCACTCACTATCCTCTCCCCCTTCTTCTCTCCTAACAGAAGCCAGCTTTGTTTGGGACAGTGAAGGGCCCAGTTAAAACATTCACCCTCCTAGACTCTCTTGCCAGTCTTTCCAGACTCTCTGTGGTTGGTCACGAGATCCAGTTCTGACCAATAAGCTCTAAGTGGACATCCTCCAGTGGAGGTTCTGGAAAAGCTATTGTTTTCCTGATAACAATGTACAGGCCCAGGCGGCCTTTGCCCTTCACCCTGTGCTCCCCTCTTCCTGCCTAAACAGGGTTGCCATGCTTGGACAAGATACAACCATTTTGTAACCTTGAGGATGAAGGCTTATGCTAAGGAAGGTAGAGGAGGGAGACAGAAGGATTTGAACATTATGGAGCTGTTGTATGGCCCTGGGCTGTTTACCATCTGAGAAAAATAAACCCTAATTTAGTTAAGCCATGGGGACTGGTTTTCTGTCACCTGCACAAAACATGATCTTAATTGATTCAAGGGCGAAAGCTCTGGAGACCGATCTGGGTTAGAGATAGCGATTTAGGTCAGCATCTAGATGGTAACTGACAGTGTTTGGGTCGATACAAGAAAACCAGGCACCCAAAACGCAAAAAAGTAAGAGATTCTTATGGGTTAAAGGACAGAGAGGGCTCAGTTTGTGGACAGTGTTGAAAGGCGGAATTCCTGTTCACAGGGCAAGTGTCTTTTTAGGTTACTTTTTTGTTGTTGATGTTTCCATAACCTCATTCAAAACAAAACAATCAATTTAGGGCTATTCAATTCATACTCAACCTACCTGAAATTTATTTTGTAACAACTTTCCAGGTCCTTAAGCAAGGGCTGATGACTCTGGTCATAAGTGTGGTGACTTACTTCCCAGGGTGTGGCATGTCTGGGGCTCTGGAGCTGACTCGGTAAACCTCAGCTGTCCTCTGTTTTTCCTGGAGCAAGTACCCCTGGAGTTCCTTCTGGGAAGGTTGGTGTGAGGGCTGCTGGCCCAGGACCTGTGCTGCAATTTAACCAGCCTGTCCTATCTTTTGTCAAGATTATTTGCCACAGTGTCCTAATTGATTAAGAAGCCAAGCAGGCTAATTTTCCTGATTCCTCATTTCTCCCCACCTTGCCCCCAACAAAAAAAATCTCCAGGCCAAAAATCTATTCCTCCTAACACATGGCAACATGTTATTCCCTCTCTTGAACACTTTTGTGGTCTCTAGGATAAAGCCCAAATGCCTTATTACAGTATATTAAGCCTCAATCTTTCCATTCTCGATCCCTGATAATTGCCTCCACCACTCCCCCATCTCTGCACACATGGGCAGCCACCCGGAATGTCTCATTCTGCCCACATTCCTCTTGCCCTTTCAAGCCCTTGCAGGCTGTTTTCTTGCCCAATAATGCTTTCTCCATCTCCTGCACTGACTGCCTACCCACACATACTCATTGCAGCCAGATTCATTTGCTGGTCTTCCAGCAGCCAGGAATAGCTGGAAACCCAGGAGCAGTCCACTTCCTACTTCTCCCTCAGTCCCTCCGCCCCCCATCCCCAGTCTCTCTCCAACTCCTGTTGATTCTATCCCCTAAACATCTGTAAATTTGTCCTCTCCTCTCTGTCACTCCTGATACTAACCAAATCACTGCAAGTCTCTTTAGGAGCCTCCATGTCTTCAGTCTTTCCCAATTCAATCAATCCATCCTCCCCTCTGCACATTTACCCAGGTCAATCTCTTCCTTAAAACCCTCTAGGTCCCTAAGGGAATCGTCCCTGCAGAACTCTCAAGCCTCCTTTTCTACATTCCAGGAGTTGAGAAAATTCAAATCCAGTGTTGTCCACAGTCCTCTCTGTCCTGCACAGCCCCTCTTCTGAGCTCCTGCAGGACCAGCCTGGCACAGTAGTTAAGAACATGGCCGCTGGCACCAGAGTGCCTAGATTCCAGCCTCTGCTCAGCCACTATTAGCTGGGTGCTCTTGGGTGAAACCTCACCATGTCAGTTTCATTACTGGTAAATGAGAGCTAAAGGTAGCCCTCATTCATGGGGTTGTTAGAAAGATTTTAGAAGGTAATGTTGAAAAGTACTCAGAACAGTGTCAGGAACAGAGTAAACATTACATAAGTGTTAACTATTATAATTGTTTGTTCCACCTCATTTCTATGCTTGAAATGTGTCTATTTTGTCCTCTTCTATTGTCTAGAATAGTGCCAGAGACACTGGCAGCAGATGGCTGTGGCTAGAGTATGGGAGTGGGGGACAGACCGTGAGAGGAAATACAGGGAGACTAGGGGCCCGGGAAGTTTAGCTACCTCAAGGAGTGTGAAATTGGCTTTTTGTTCTCTGTAATCCAAGTTTCATCTTAGCTTAGAAACAGGTCTTATGGGAAAATCAGGCCCAAATGTTCCCCAGTATCTTCCCTGTGCCTAGTGGACAGTATGATTCCCTGTGCTTCAGCAAGGAGGCTTTCTCCTCCCTTCAGAGTAATAATACCACAATACCCTGAGATGTACTGATCTCATTCCATTTCCAGGTACTGTATTTAGCAGCTATTTTTTGAATTTAATCTAAGCATGAAGTGGGTAGATGGGGAAGCCTTAGAGAGGTTAAATTACAGCTTATTAAGAGGTGAGTTTGGGATACAAGGTCATGTTTGCCACTTTCCAAAGCCAATACCCTTAACTGCTATTCAGGTTGCTTCATAAAAGTGGATTTGTCACTTAATCTGAAAAATATCTGCAGATTTGCTCACATGCTAGACCCAGTTCTGGGCACTGGGAACATAAATTGAATATAGGAGATCCTTTTTCTCCAGGAACTCATAGCTGCCTTGTGGGTACAAATTAGTCAACAGGCAATGAAGCCAAGTGTGGGAAATGCACAGGGACCTAGAAAGCAAGGGGAGGGAAGCACTAACTCTGCCTGAATAGTGGGGCTTGGGGTCCAGCCATAGAAGTGGCAGTTAAGTCTCAAAGTTTGGGATTGGGAGTGATGATCACACTAATGATGTTTCTGGAAACAAAAGCAACGGCAGGTGCATAAAACATTTATTCTTTAATGCTTATCATGTACTGTAAGTGACAACAGGAAGCTCCAAAATGATCTGTATTATTTTATTCTATTTTAACAAAACAAATACATGTCTATGGCTTAATAAAACATACACACATGGGCTTCCCTGGTGGCGCAGTGGTTGAGAGTCCGCCTGGCGATGCAGGGGACACGGGTTCGTGCCCCGGTCTGGGAGGATCCCACATGCCACGGAGCGGCTGGGACCGTGAGCCATGGCCGCTGAGCCTGCGCGTCCGGAGCCTGTGCCCCGCAACGGGGGAAGCCACAACAGTGAGAGGCCCGCGTACTACAAAAAAAAAAAAAAAAAAAAAAAAAAAAAAAAAAAAAAAAAAAAAAAAAAAAAAATACACACACACAGAAAAATGTTCGGCCAGTTATATACCAAAATATCAGTATTATCAGCAGTTACTACCAAGTGATGAAATTTCAAGTGATTCTTTATATATACATTTTTTATTGTGGATTATATTTTTATTTGTATAAATACATTTTATATTATGAAACATAATTTTATTGTAGAAATGTAAATTAGTACAACCACTTTAGAAAACTATTTGGTGTTACCTAATAAATTTGAAGATGCAAAGACACTTCCATTCACAGGTAACATGTTAAAGAAACTTTTGCACATGTGTATCAGACTTGTAAAAATGAAGGTTCAGGGTAGAATTGGTTATAATAGCAAAAATGGGAAACAACTTATATCCATCTCAGGAAAATGGATAAATCCACTGTGGCTGTCATACAAGAGAAGACTTCTTTTATTTTTAATTAAAAAAAAATTTTTTTTTGGCCGCGCTGCTCACAGGATCTTAGTTCCCCGACCAGGGATCGAACCCTGGCCCACAGCAGTAAAAGCACAGTGTCCTAACCACTGGACAACCAGGGAATTCCCCAGAAGACTTATTATAAAAGACTAAAAATGAAGAAACTACAGATTTATGGCATAACATGGATGACTCTTGAAAGAATAATGTGGAGCTTAAAAAAGCAAATCTCAGAAGAATACTTATTATATGAGTCCAGTTTTATAAAATTCAAAAACGTACAAAATTTATGCTCAGGGATACATTCAAGTGATAAAAGTATAGAGAAAAGTAAAGGAATGATAAAAACAAAATTCAGGAAGGTGGTTGCTTCTGGAAGGAGGAAAGTGATGAGACTGGAGAAGGACACACAAGGGCTTAAGGAATTGAGTTCTATCCCTTAAGCTGGGTGGTGGCTATATCAAGATTCACTTCATTATTATTCTTGATTATTTTATATATCATATATTTCATAATAAAACTTTTCCTCATCTATATTGTTAATTTTTTCATAACGAATGTGTATTGCTTGTTATATTAAACAGAGAAAGTAAATAACAAATGTAGTAACACTTGAAAAATTCTTCTCTTGTACCTTTTCCATTCTTGTCTTTTTATGTCATTCATTCACCACATATTCATTGAGGACTTAATCTGTATCAAACTGTATGTTGGGGATACAGTGGTGTTACATGGTGCCTGTACTTGTGGAGCTTACCTTCATGTGTGCCCTCCATATCCCTGTAATATTCTCAGAGTTAGGCTTCATTCTCAATATTTTACAAATTCATTAGCAATTTTTCTTAACATAGCTGTTAAGCACCCATGCTCTGAAGCTAGAATGCCTAAATTCAAATCCTGGCTCTGCTGCCAACTAGTCATGTATATTCAGGCAAGTTACTCAACCTCCTTGTACTTTAATGTCCCTAACTATGAAATGGGGAAAAGAACAGTATCTAAATACCTCATAGGGTTGTTGTAAGATTTAACTAAGTTAATGTATATAAAGGACTCAGAGCAGGGCCTGGCCCATGGTTAAATGTTTAATAAACGTTACCTTATTATTATTATTGTTCTATGACTATTCCCTGAGCACCAATTCTGTGTCAGGCCTAAGTGAGGGACTGGAGGGAGATACGGAGGTAGAATGTGACAGGGGCTGGAGACCAACTCCTAAACAGACTACTGTGAGGGGTGAGAAGGGCTATGGTGGAAGGAAACCCAAGGGCTGCAGGAACATAGAGAGGCCCCAACCCAGGCTGGCTGTCAGAAGACTCTTCCCAGAGAGGCTTGGGGCTGTGTCCCCAGGTTGCAGTCTATTGCATTTGGGTGATGCTCTAATGTCCCCTATGAATGGGGGCTAGGAAGTGTTGATAGGCTGCCATGGCTGTGCCTCGCTGTTAGAGAGGCCAGGAGGTAACTTGTAGATCATAAGGTCACTTAATCTGTGGTGAGCCTACACACTCAATTTTGGCGGATGCAAATTTTCCTTTGCAGTTATGAAGTTATGGTGCAATGTATCTCATGTGGAAAAAATGGATTACAGCTGGGATTTCTTTCGTTGTTTTGTGAACTAGTAGAAAGGGTTTCCAGCAGG